>NC_092716.1:262513956-262842706 GCF_047496885.1 Scyliorhinus torazame
CTGGAAAAGGGGTCAGTAATGAGTTTGATGCAGCTGTGCAGCGGATTCAGATCCCCCCCACTGACCCCCACACAGCTAGAGGTGGTCTCCGGCCCAATCATCTGGCATATGGTGGTGACTGTCCCTAGAAAGGCGGAGCCTCCTTTGCCAGTGGTCCTCGGACATGGGGAGGCAGCTGGAACGCTGCCTGTAAACTCTGGCTGCAAAATACATAGATACATAGGAGATAGGAGCCGTAGGAGGCCTTTTGGCCCTTCGAGCCTGCTCCACCATTCATCACGATCATGGCTGATCATCCAACTCAATAGCCTAATCCTGCTTTCTCCCCATAGCCTTTGATCCCATTCTCCCCAAGTGCTATATCCAGCCGCCTCTTGAATATATTCAGTTTTAGCATCAACTACTTCCTGTGGTAATGAATTCCACAGGCTCACCACTCTCTGTGTGAAGAAATGTCTCCTTATCTCTGTCCGAAATGGTTTACCCTGAATCCTCAGACTGTGACCCCTGGTTCTGGACACACCCATCATTGGGAACATCCTCCCTGCATCTACCCTGTCTAGTCCTGTTAGAATTTTATAAGTCTCTATGAGATCCCCCCTCATTCTTCTGAACTCCAGCGAAAACAATCCCAACCTAGTCAATCTCTCCTCGTATGACAGTCCCGCCATCCCTGGAATCAGCCTGGTAAACCTTCGCTGCTCTCCCTCGAGAGCAAGAACATCCTTCCTCAGAGAAGGAGACCAAAACTGCACACAATACTCCAGGTGTGGCCTCACCAAGACCCTGTATAATTGCAGCAACACATCCCAGCTTCTATACTCGAAACCTCTCGCAATGAAGGCCAACATACCATTAGCCTTCTAGGTAGTGGCGTCTCCTGTGGACCCTTCAGCTTTGAACTCCCTGCTGGTATTGCACCTTCCCACCCACGGGCTATTCTCTGGGGCTCTGCCTGCCGTCACCTGGCCCCCACTCCCTGCTGACCCTCCCTCCTCAGAACAGGTCCCACCAGCTGAGTATACAATGCCTGTGATCAGAATTGCACGTGACACTGACTCATGCACCCAAGGGTGCATCCTGCTGAAATCCTCAGACAAAGATGGGAAGAAAAAAACATTCAAAGTGCACCAGAAATGACAGAGAAATCTCAGATTCACTTTAATTTCAAAGCAATAAACTTGAGACAGAATTTCGAGAGCCTTGGTTCTTGGGCACTTTTCCCCGCCTCTGGATGAGAACTCGAGGAAACAGTGTTGGTCACCTTCCCGTGTTGCCCAAATGACCACTCCAAAAATCTCACAGGTAACTTTATATTGCTTTCAATTGATAAATAAATGGCCTATTTGGCCTGTTAAGTGTCAGAGGACATGTTTCCAACTCCCGTGCACGCTTGTCGGCTGTAATGAGGCGGCATGGTGGCACATTGCCTCAGGTTGACCTGAGGAAGGAGCAGTGCTCCGAAAGCTAGTGATTCGAAACAAACCTGTTGGACTTTAACCTGGTGTTGTAAGACTTCTTACTGTGCTCACCCCAGTCCAACGCCGGCATCTCCACATCATGGAGTCCAAACATGTGCAGGTTGGGTGGGGTTGCAGGATGGGCGGATGACTGGGTCTAGGTGGGGCGATCTTTCAGAGGGTCAGTGCAGACTTGCCCAATCGTCTTTACCCTAATGCAAATTTATTCTAATTTTCATTCGTAATCTTTAACTGGAAATTATTAAACACTACAAATAATTAGATACTTGCTTCAATAAGCAACATTTTGACTGATCACAATTCTTATGTAGCTCCCATTAACCCTTAATATTGTTCTGAAAAAGTACTGTTTAATGGAAATTTTTGACATGGTTCACGCACTAATGTGAAAATGTTACAGAACTGTTTCGGAGTAGCTTCCAGACGCTTCCTTGTCTAAAACCTAACTTGATGACAAATAATAATCTAAGGTACTAAATGATTAAAAATGTTTTCAAAAGGAAATCAGATGGGGACTTTAGGGAAATAAACTTGCAGAGGTAAGGGGCAAGGGTAGGTGAACGGGACTGACTGGTTTGCTCCACAGAAGGGCAATATGGACTCGATGGGCCGAATGACCTCTTTCCATGCTGTCATGGCTCTACGACATGGCTAGGTGGAGCAATCAGATAGGCAGCTCTTCATTCCAGTAGCAATGAAGATGACCTTTATTGAAATAATATTGAATTAAAGTAATCTTTTTCAGAGGCTATAATGATCTGGGACGCGATTCTCCGACCCGGCGGGGGCTGGTGTGAATCTCGCCCCCGCCGTGTCCCGAATTCTCCGCTACCAGAGAATCGGCAGGGGCAGGAATCGCGCCGCGCCAGTCGGCGGACCCCCCCCGGCGATTCTCCGGCCCGCGATGGGCCGAAGTCCAGCCGCTGTCCACCCTCTACAGCCGGCGTGGATTGAACCACCTACCTTACCGGCGGGAGCAGACGGCGCGGGCGGGCTCCGGGGTCCTGGGGGGGGGGGGGGGGGGGGTGCGGGGTGATCTGGCTTCGGGGTGTTCCCCCCCGGTGGCCTGGCCCGCGATCGGGGCCCACCGATTGGCGGGCGGGCCTGTGCCGTGGGTGCACTCTTTTTCTTCCACCTTTGCTATGGCGGAGGCGGAAGAGACCGCCTCCACTGCGCATGCGCGGGGATGCCGTGAGCGGCCGCTGACGCTCCCACGCATGCATTGTCCGGCGAAGTCCTTTCGGCGCCAGCTGGCATCGCCCAGCCAGTGGGGCGGAAATTACTCCGGCGCGGGCCTAGCCCCTCAAGGTGCGGAGAATTCCGCACCTTTGGGGCGACCCGACGCCGGAGTGGTTCCCGCCACTCCATTATGCCGGATTCCCCCGCCCCGCCGGGTAGAGGAGAATCCCGGCCCAGATGTTTAAACTGATGTTTAATCTAGGGGCAACAGGGTAGCACAGTGGTTAGCACTGTGGCTTCACAGGGCCAGGGTCCCAGGTTCGATTCCCCGCTGGGTCGCTGTCTGTGCGGAGTCTGCATGTTCTCCCCGTGTCTGCGTGGGTTTCCTCCGGGTGCTCCGGTTTCCTCCCACAGTCCAAAGACGTGCAGGTTAGGTGGATTGGCCATGATAAATTGCCCTTAGTGCCCAAAAGGGTTGGGAGGGGTTATTAGGTTACGGGGGTAGGGAGGAAGTGAGGCTTAAAGTGGGTCAGTGCAGACTCGCTGGGCCGAATGGCCTCCTGCACTGTATGTTCTATGTTTTATGTTCTAATAGAGGATGAATAATCAACTGGATTATTCTTGAAGGCTACATTTATGCTTCAACAGTAACGTTGGTGTGAAGTGGTTTTACATTGCTTGTGTAGCAAGGTTATGTTACGATGCCGGACCTGATAATGCAGTTGTGTTTTCAAATGGTTTTGTAATTTAAGGTGACAGAATGCTCTGAATGGTGTGAACAGACTAACTCTGCCTGGAGACTGGCACATGTGATCGAAACCAGAAACTCACAGAAATTCAATTGACAAGTCCCATACCTCAGACAGCTGTTTTTTGAACAGAGAGAGAGAGAGAGAGACAGACAGAGGATTTACTGTGTGGAGTAGGTAGCAGCCACTGCTGTGGAGAACTGGGTGAACTGTGTCCGTCTTCACAACTGAGCAGAACACTGGTAAAACTTTGGTTTTTGTTTGAACAGAGTGGAACAGGAGTATTCAGACTGAGTGGAAAGGTTTTTGAAGAGCATCAGAAGATATGACCTGGTGTGAGAGAGAGAAAAACGAGCCTGCCAGAAACTGGAAATATCTTGAGAATTGATCTTGCATTTCTCCCAATCTGCCAGAAGAATGGTCGAAAGTAAAAGTGTTTTGTACAGTTCACCTCAGTTGTGATCAGTCATGCTAAATGTGTCCTTGTTAAGCAACGTCTAGAGCATAGAACATGGAACATACAGTGCAGAAGGAGGCCATTTGGCCCATCGAGTCTGCACCGACCCACTTAAGCCCTCACTTCCACCCTATCCCCGCAACCCAATAACCCCTCCTCACCTTTTTTTGGTCACTAAGAGCAATTTAGCATGGCCAATCCACCTAACCTGCACGTCGTTGGACTGTGGGAGGAAACCGGAACACCCGGAGGAAACCCACGCAGACACGGGGAGAACGTGCAGACTCCGCACAGATAGTGACCCAGTGGGGAATCGAACCTGGGACCCTGGCGCTGTGAAGCCACAGTGCTATCTGTCATGATATTCAAACACACACATCATGATAGACACACCAACAGACAAATCAGAACACACAACACCACAACCAATGACAGAAAGATATAAAAGCACAGACACGACCCCCGGTGGTCAGTATTAGCTGCAGAGGAGAACCAGGACACATTGGTTACCAAACACACTCAGGGAGACAGCACGTGCAGAGTATCCAGAACGAACTGTATTATAAGAGTTATAATAAAATAGAGTTGTACCACATACAACTGTGTTGGCTCATCTGTGCACCAGAGCACCCAACACCACATGGTACAGGAGTGGATCGATACCTGCCGGCATACCTCAGTGTACACAGACAACCAGCAGTGCCCAGGCAAAATGATAGAGCTCCCGGTTCCGCAGCCGCTCCAGTGCTACGGCGATCTCCGCGAAAACTGGCGGCGATTCCGGCAAATGTTCGAATTGTTCCTGGTGGCAGCTGAACTCAAAGACCTGGATGATAGCGAAAAAATTGAATTTCTCCTCACCATCGCCGGTGCAAGGGCAAGAGAAATATTCAGAAGGTTCAGGTTCTTCAGGAGGCAGCAAAGGTACGATTACCAGGCAGTCCTGGACAAATTCTCCAAGTACTGTGAAGAAAACGCAATCCAATCGGCAAATAAAGGTAAGAAAAGCTGCAGTACTCACCTCGTGGCTGGGATCCCGGAGCCCGAATTCCCAGAAGCCAAAATCCCGGGCCTGAGAGAAGGCTGGGTCGAGGTCGGCGGCCATCTTGCTAAAGGTATAACGCTAGCACAGTTGCGCGAGCAGTGCGCAGAACCGGAAGTTTTGTTTGCGCATGCGCGAGATGCTGCGCATGCGCAGTCAAGAAAACGGCCATCGGTAAAGGAACAGCGATCTGAGCATGCGCAGTCGCTTCCTACGTGCTACATACCGAGCGTCAGGATGTCAGAGGCCCCAGACTGCACCAATTTAAAGGGGAAACGTCCCAAATCCAATTTAAAAGGGAAACGTCCCAAATCAAAAAAACAAAAATCTGTTAAAGCTGTAAAACAACCTTCCCTCACCTGGAATGACAGCACAGTGCCGCAAATTGACCCAGGAGATGAATTTGACCTCCGAAGAACCCTTCGACAAGCAGTTACCTACGCACAAGCCGATGATTCCGACCTTGAATACTTCGATGACGATCTTTACAGTGTTTCCGGACCTCGCGAGCCCAATGATAGCTCCGTGGTCCTATATGACTATGACTCGGACGAACCTTTCGTGTTGCACATTGGCGGCCCCCACATTGAATCCGACGCAGATGCGGATTCATTTTTCGGATTTGAGGATCTTCAATCCAGCAGATATGACGTTCCAACTTATCAGTGCCGGATGATGCTGCAGCCTGACATTAACAGACAGGGAGCGGTGCAAGCACACGGAGAGTGCCCTGCTGCCACACAGAGCGTGGTCCACGTCCCGCTCTACGTTCCCGACTCTATGAAAGAAGACTTGCAAGACTCCAGAGTGCAGTCCTCGCATGAACCAGAAGTGACTCCAGTGTCACAAGCTTCCACAGCAAGCTCGTGGACAGACTCCACAATTGCAGAAATGCAAGACTCCAGAGCGCAGTCCTTGCACGGACAAGAAGTGACTCCAGTGTCACAAGCCTCCACAGAGAGCTCGTGGACAGCCTCCACGATAGAAGCAACGCAAGACTCCAGAGCGCAGTCCTTGCACGAACAGGAAGTGACTCCAGTGTCACAAGCCTCCACAGAGAGCTCGTGGACAGCCTCCACGATAGAAGCAACGCAAGACTCCAGAGCGCAGTCCTTGCACGAACAAGAAGTGACTCCAGTGTCACAAGCCTCCACAGAGAGCTCGTGGACGGACTCCACGATGGAAGGAACGCAAGACTCCAGAGCGCAGTCCTTGCAGGAACAAGACCATGAGGGTCTAGCAACCTCTCCTGACCAACCAGCGGCAGACGATGCAAGTCTGCCATGCTCACGTGAACAGCAAGAAGGCTATAACAGCCTACCATGCTCCACTACACAGCAGCATGAACATGACGGTCTCTCATGCTACAATGAAGGGCACAGCGCTGAAGACTGTTCAAGCCCAACTGAAGACAAGCCAAAGGAATCGCCTCGTCCAAGCCCGAAGAAAAAAGGTTTATGCGCTGACCTTCAGGATCATTATAGCCGAACAGAGATTAATAATGCTGCACGGCCACAGAAGGATGCTGAGGATTTGCTAACGAAATTAATTGAATGTTTAACTTGCAAGGAGCAGACTGAGAATTGCCAGTGTTTTAGTACGGATCGAAAAAATGGACAAGACATTGATCCTCAGGTAATGGAAATAACACAACCTGAATCATATCTACAGCAGGGACAAATGTCTCCCTTCAACACAACACCGCAAAATCCCAACTTCGGAGACCAGCAGTTAGTCAGTAATGACTCTTCAAACCTTGAGGGGAACATTAATTGCATTGAACCTATACACGCTCCACTGATTATTGAGCAGAACATTGGAGCAAGAATCCTGAGGACACCGACATCGAGTAGCCAGATAACGAATTTAAAACCCACAGCAGTTTCAAGTGAACCAAGTGTGCTTTCCACTAATGGTGAAGATGCAGATAAGGTCGACCCGATTATCCATTGTACCACACTAACCCCAGTGATTAAGCAGTTATGTATGGGGAGTATAATGTGGGCAATTGAGAACAGTAAAAGAGAGACTGTGACCATGCCAGTCCCAGCAAAATCAGACCCAGAGACCATGAAGGCATGTACATTAGACAAAGATACATATGAGGCACCTGAGAAAAAAAGTGAAACGGAATGTTCTTTGGAAAATAGTACAATGTCGATAGAAACATTGGATCCTATATTCGAGACCATACCTATGGGAGAATTTGGGGGTAATAAACAAGGTTCTGCAATGTCTGGGGGAAGATTTAAAATTTCAAAGAAGAAAAGCCCAAATGAAGGACAATGGCAAGACAATGACAGTCCACCGACATGGTGTGCACCACCAGATGAAAACTCTGACAATTTACCCAACCCTAGTGAACAGCAAGCTGCTAATGAGGATCTATCCACGGGATGTGAGACGAGTGACGACAGCATCCCACTTCCCATGCAAAAGGTGCAAGGTGACAGACCTCGCCTAGTGCGTACCGAGGCACTCGACGATCACGGTGGGACCACTGACGACTGCGGTGGCAGCGCACCGCTTCCACCCTCGATGGCTCGACCCTCTCCACTGGTTGGTGCATTCCTGCATGTTCCGACTCCAGAAGTGCAGCTTCAGGGAATCTCGGCTGCCTCCAGTGAACCTGTTGGGACTCCGGACGGGGGGCATCGACGGAAGGCAGACCGGACTCCAGATGGGGAGCAGCCAAGCGCCGACTCTGATTCGCGCACGCCAGACCTTGCTCCGGATGGGCGGTGTCGCGGCCTCGGTGATGGCACGCTCAGGGTGACGGCGGATGCCACGGCGACAGGGAATGGATCGCGTGGCAGTCCCACTGGGTCGGCAGTGGCAACCAGCACCGGCGGTCCAAGATGGACACACCAATTCGCGCCATCGCCAGACGTTGATGCGAGCAACAATTCTCTCTCCAAGGCGACATGCTTCGACGTTTCTCTGCGGAGTCGCCCTTCCGGCACAGCAGGTGGCCGGAACCAGCGTACACGGTCTCGGCCAACTTCCACATCTGGCACAGTCATCGCCTTGCATGATATTAGTGATGGTGCTACTTCGATGGCAACGACCCATCGGCTACAAGATGCCGTCCACCACAAACATAAAAAGAAAAAGACTCCACCTTGTTCCTGGCATGCAGGGCGGATGGATTGGTGCGTAGGCGCAATCAGCGAGCTTTGCGCCGCCTTCCACGCTCGCAACTGAACCGTACGCACACGCCGGATCCTCCACTGGTTCCCAAGGATGACTTCGTGGAGATGCCACGGATCATGCCCCTTCCATCGCCACCAGAACCAAACCACAGCCAAGGCACCACTAACAAAGATGTTGAATGTTATATTTGCACGAATGAAAAAACCAAGCACTGCACGAAGTACAACAAATGGTAAAGTAGAGACTTCGGCAACAGCATCACCTCCAACAGTCCAAGGTGAACCAGTGTGACCCCAAATCTCCACAGCTGAACCGGCTTGAGGACCAGCCCATTCTTGAGGCGGTCACCCATTAGACTGGACTTATAACGCTGTTCATACGTTCAAAAAGTCAAACACTTCTGTATTATAACCTGTTGTTGTTTATTGTTCCAGATATCGTCTGACCAGACCAATGTTCAAGTTTTTTTTTTTTTTCTCTCGCATCCAAGTTTTGTTATGGTACAACCTTGTTAGTGTGACGCACCCGACATCGCCCCATGTAAATAGTTACGTCATATACACACGCTGTACATAACACACACACACACTCTTCGATGCACTCACGACACAATTATATTTATAACCACGTAGGCACATAACTTTGTAAAAAGGGGGGATGTCATGATATTCAAACACACACATCATGATAGACACACCAACAGACAAATCAGAACACACAACACCACAACCAATGACAGAAAGATATAAAAGCACAGACACGACCCCCGGTGGTCAGTATTAGCTGCAGAGGAGAACCAGGACACATCTGTTGCCAAACACACTCAGGGAGACAGCACGTGCAGAGTATCCAGAACGAACTGTATTATAAGAGTTATAATAAAATAGAGTTGTACCACATACAACTGTGTTGGCTCATCTGTGCACCAGAGCACCCAACACCACACTATCCACTTGTGCTACCGTGCTGCCCCCTAGATTCTGTTGGTTTTGAGTTTAAGGCAAGATCTTGTCCTTTGTTTCAGTGGGAAATGCATCTCTTTAAAAAGTTATTGGGCTCTACGGGTATATAGCAGAAGTGCTAGAAATGTAGAGTCAAGATTTGACTTGATTTCACAACATCTTCTTACATTTCTATAGCACCTTTAACTTAGGAGCTGCTCAAGAAACAAAATTTGACACAACAAAATTAGGTGATATTAGGACCAGTTGGTTAATTAGGTTGTTTAAAAGACCATAAAGGGGGAAGAAAGGAATTAAGTAGGGCAGAGGTTGAAGGAGGTAATTCCAAATCTTTGGGGTCTAGGCAGCAGAAGACATGGTCACATGCTGCAGCAGTGAAAGATGAAGATCCACAAGAGGCCAGAATTGGGAGAGCGGAGAGAATTGACAATGGGTTGTAAGGTGCTGGAGCGGAGAGAATTGACAATGGGTTGTATGGTGCTGGAGCGGAGAGAATTGACAATGGGTTGTAAGGTGCTGGAGCGGAGAGAATTGACAATGGGTTGTATGGTGCTGGAGCGGAGAGAATTGACAATGGGTTGTATGGTGCTGGAGCGGAGAGAATTGACAATGGGTTGTATGGTGCTGGAGCGGAGAGAATTGACAATGGATTGTAAGGTGCTGGAGCGGAGAGAATTGACAATGGGTTGTAAGGTGCTGGAGCGGAGAGAATTGACAATGGATTGTAAGGTGCTGGAGCGGAGAGAATTGACAATGGGTTGTAAGGTGCTGGAGCGGAGAGAATTGACAATGGGTTGTATGGTGCTGGAGCGGAGAGAATTGACAATGGATTGTAAGGTGCTGGAGCGGAGAGAATTGACAATGTATTGTATGGTGCTGGAGCGGAGAGAATTGACAATGTATTGTATGGTGCTGGAGCGGAGAGAATTGACAATGGGTTGTAAGGTGCTGGAGCGGAGAGAATTGACAATGGGTTGTATGGTGCTGGAGCGGAGAGAATTGACAATGGATTGTAAGGTGCTGGAGCGGAGAGAATTGACAATGGGTTGTAAGGTGCTGGAGCGGAGAGAATTGACAATGGATTGTAAGGTGCTGGAGGAAGTGACGGAGGGGCGAGGTTGTGGAATGGGTTGTATGGTGCTGGAGCGGAGAGAATTGACAATGGATTGTATGGTGCTGGAGCGGAGAGAATTGACAATGGATTGTAAGGTGCTGGAGCGGAGAGAATTGACAATGGGTTGTATGGTGTTGGAGCGGAGAGAATTGACAATGGGTTGTAAGGTGCTGGAGCGGAGAGAATTGACAATGGGTTGTAAGGTGCTGGAGCGGAGAGAATTGACAATGGGTTGTAAGGTGCTGGAGCGGAGAGAATTGACAATGGATTGTAAGGTGCTGGAGCGGAGAGAATTGACAATGGGTTGTATGGTGCTGGAGCGGAGAGAATTGACAATGGGTTGTAAGGTGCTGGAGCGGAGAGAATTGACAATGGATTGTAAGGTGCTGGAGCGGAGAGAATTGACAATGGGTTGTATGGTGCTGGAGCGGAGAGAATTGACAATGGATTTTAAGGTGCTGGAGCGGAGAGAATTGACAATGGGTTGTAAGGTGCTGGAGCGGAGAGAATTGACAATGGATTGTAAGGTGCTGGAGGAAGTGACGGAGGGGCGAGGTTGTGGAAGGATCTGAAGAAATGGATGAGAATTTTAATTTTGGTGTAACAGTGCAGGAGGTTTCATTGGAGGATAGAGGCTCATCTCATTAGAGGATGTGTATTGTTCAAGAGCCTGGTCTGGCTCCAAGTATGGCATTTGCAGTGTATTTTCCCAGTATTAATGTAAATTGAAACAACCTCAATGTAATTGAGCTACGGAGATCTACAGCACAGAAAAGGCCCTTTAGCTCTACATCAGGGGCGGGATTCTTCACAATCGGCGCGATGTCCGCCGACCGGCGCCAAAAACGGTGCGAATCAGTCCGGCATCGCGCCGCCCCAAAGGTGTGGAATTCTCCGCATCTTGCGGGGCCGAGCCCTCACCTTGAGGGGCTAGGCCCGCGCCGGACTGATTTCCGGCCCGCACCGGACTGATTTCCACCCCGCCAGCTGGCGGGAAAGGCCTTTGGTGCCCCGCCAGCTGGCGCGGAAATGACTTTGCCGTGCGGCGCATCCGCGGGAGCGTCAGCGGCCGCTCACGGCATTCCCGCGCATGCGCAGTGGAGGGGGTCTCTTCCGCCTCTGCGATAGTGGAGACCATGGCGAAGGCGGAAGGAAAAGAGTGCCCCCACGGCACAGGCCCGCCCGTGGCTCAGTGGGCCCCGATCGCGGGCCAGGCCACCGTGGGGGCACGCCCCGGGGCCAGATCGCCCTGCGCCCCCCCCAGGACCCCGGAGCCCGCCCGCGCCGCCTTGTCCTGCCGGTAAGAGAGGTGGTTTGATTCTCGCCGGGGGGGACAGGCATTCCAGCAGCGGGACTTCGGCCCATCGCGGGCCAGAGAATCGCTGGGGGGGGGGGGGGGGGGCCCGCCAACCGGCGCGGCACGATTCCCACCCCCGCCGAATATCCGGTGCCGGAGAATTCGGCAACTGGCAGGGGCGGGATTCCCGGCAGGAGGGTCGGAGAATCCCGTCCCTGATGTAGTTTAAATTCAGCCTCAAAGGCTTCATAGGAATTTTTTAGCTATTCTTTGTATTCCGTAGCAGATGTCATATTTGCGATTTAACGTAGTTCATTCAAAAGAAAAATCCTCAAACAATAAGTAATCCATATCATTATGGGTTGTGTTTAGTCCACATTCGGAGCATCCTGGGGGTAAAATAATAATCTTTATTATTGTCACAAGTAGGCTACATTAACACTGCAATGAAGTTACTGTGAAAAGCCCCCAGTCGCCACACTCCAGCGCCTGTTCGGGTACACAGAGGGAGAATTCAGAATGTCCAATTCACCTAACAGCACGTCTTTCGGGATTTGTGGGAGGAATCCGGAGCACCCGGTGGAAACCCACGCAGACACGGGGAGAACGTGCAGACTCCGCACAGACTGTGACCCAAGCCGGGAATCGAACCCGGGTCCCTGGTGCTGTGAAACAACTGTGCTAACCACTGTGCTAATGTTGAATCAGCAGCTGATTTTACAAAGTCCAATCTTCTTCCGGCTGAAGCTCACAGAACAAAGTCCGAACTTTGGTAACGCAGTTTCTCACCCGAATCACCTTCACTTGCTTTGAAATGAAAAATCTTTTAATGTGCCAAGTAACTGTACTGGGTGAACATCGCAGGAAGATTATTGCTGTTTTGTGTTACATTATAGAATTAACAATTAAATGTGTCCATTATCAAAACAGACAACACTAGTTTAGGAAGTGTTTTCTTCCCAACCACTTGTCATGTGAGAGTACCTTTAAGAAACGGATGTTTAAGCAATGTACCTTTAAGAAATGGAGCTGATCATATTACTGAAGTGATGTCAGAGGGTGGGGGGAGCTGAGCTCACTTATGCTTTTGGTTTCAGTTTGAGGAGGCAGCTGGGAGTGTCTGTGTGTTTTGCTGTGAGCTGCAGGAAGAAACACAGAGCTGATCTGGTGATGTCTGCAAATCCAAAGACTATAAATATATTGAATGTAACCTAATGTGTTATAATTGTTGACGGTTTGAAGTCTTTTGGATGTTTAAAGGAACAGTTTGAAGGTTTATTTAGTGTTGTAGTCTTTTGAATGAATGAATGAAAAATGAAAATCGCTTATTGTCACAAGTAGGCTTCAAATGAAGTTACTGTGAAAAGCCCCTAGTCGCCACATTCCGGCACCTGTTCAGGGAGGCTGGTACGGGAATTGAACCGTGCTGCTGGCCTGCTTTCAAAGCCAGCGATTTAGCCCAGTGTGCTAAACAGCCCCTTTTTGTCTTTAGGGGTTATCTTTGAAGTAATGGGTGTTAAGATATTCACTGTTTGTTTTTAAAAGGTTAACTTGAGTTCGTAGAATAAACATTGTTTTGTTTTAAAAACCATTTGTCCATTTCTGCTGTATCACACCTGGAGAGTACGCCGTGTGCTTCCCACACCACAATCTATTAAAAGTTGTGGGTCGGTTGAACTCCATGAAACACTTTGGGGTTCTGTAAACTCGGACCCATAACACACTAAAGAGGCTTCATTTGCAAAATATTCTATACAATTACTTCAATTATTACTCCTAGCATTGCAAAATCAAAAGATAAAAATGTGTTAATTCAAGGCTTGTGTACAATATTCTCCACACAAGACTCTTGCTTAATGACATAAACACATTCGGCTATCGTTCGTGGTGGAGTGACAGCCTTAGCAAGTAGGATATTCATTATGTCAGGACGACAACTTGTAACCGCGGCAGAGAGCGACTATAATCGTTGTCAAAAAGCTCCATTTGTTATCTGAGTATTTTAACAAGCCGCTGTTTGACTTATTAACAGTCATCAAAAGGAAGCTTGCTGGGAACTTAAAATATAGAACTCAAAACTTGGGATATTTTGTCAGTACCAGTTAACTGATCAGATGTAAAGCATACTTATCCCCAACTATAAACCTACACTCACAGAAAGTACAGACCAGTGATTAGGATACAAAGAAAAGGGTTTGAGTCAGGATTCCTGGGTTTGCTTTTGATCACCCAGAAAAGGCTGGAATTCTAGGTCACTTTTAGGAGTGGCCACAGGTTGTGAGCTTGTTAAAATATATATATTGTTAAAACTCAATGTTTACATTATTGTTATCAGAAGCAGTCCAACATTAGAAGTGGAACTAGAAAAGACTGAAAGATGACATGGAGGACACAAATGTTGCAACAATGGTGAACATGTTTAAGAATTTATTATTGATGTTCGACACTGATTTGTTACTGAAGTTCCTTCAGAGGGAGGGAAAAACATCTGAATCAACTGTCATAAGAATGTCACCTTAAGAAATGTTTGTCTGCTCATGTTACTGCAGTGATGTCAGAGTGTGGGTGGGGCTGAGCTCTGGCTCTGTTTTTTAGTTTCACTTTGAGAAAAGCTTGGGTGTGTCTGTGTCTTTTTGGTTTCGTTTTCAGTGTTGGAGCTGAAGCCAGACAGAGCAGGTGTACTGCTGTTCTCTCTGCCATGAAAAGACTATCTCTTGATCATTTGGTGAATTCAGAATTATAAATGTTCTCAGTAGTGAATGTAAACCTAATGTGCTTCTGTTGAAAGGTGTTTCTTTTGTCTTCTGGATGTTGTTTGGGAAGGTATTAAGGATTACTTAGTGTTGTAGTCTTTGGGGGTTGTATTTGAATTGATGGTTGCTAAGATGTTCACTGTATGTTATAAAAAGGTTAACTTGAGTTCATAGAATAAACATTGTTTTGCTTTACAAAGTACTTTTCCATTTCTGCTGTCCCACACCTGTAGAGTGGGCCGTGTGCTCCCCATACCGCAATCTATTAAAAGTTGTGGGTCAGGTGAACTCCATGATACACTTTGGGGGTTCTCTAAACTCTGGTCCATAACACTATTAACTTGATAATAATTATTGCCCATCCCTAATTACACACGAGAGCAGGCCGCAGGTTTCTTTCCCGGTAAGAAATTACTGAATCAGATGGGATTTAATGACAATCGACACTGGTTTCATGGTCACCATTACAGAGTTGAGCTTTTTTATTCCAGATTTAATAATAATAATAATAACTTATTGTCACAAGTGGGCTTCAATGAAGTTACTGTGAAAATCCCCTAGTCGCCACATTCCGGCGCCTGTTCGGGGAGGCCGGTATGGGAATTGAACCCGCGCTGATGCCTTGTTTAGCCCACTGTGCTAAACCAGCCCCAGATTTATTAACTGAATTTAAATTCCGCCCAGCTTTCATAGTGGGATTGGAATTTGAGGCCCCAGAGTATAAGCCTGGGCCTCTGGGCTACCAGTCCTGTGGCATTACCATAATGTCACTGCCTTCCCCACCCGACAAAAATACTGTCACAAAAAACCTCAACAGAACCTTGTTGATTTAAATTGAAATAACCCGACTGGGTTCAATGCTGACAATGCGCTCCAGGCCGTGCAGCAGCCACCGCTCGCGGAAGGCCGTGCGTGTACTGCTGGACAGTGTGTTCCCTCTCCACGGGAGAGGGGCAGACAGTAGAGTTGAACAACACCCCCAATCACCTGCTGCCTGGAACTCGGTCAGGCCCAGACTAACAAGGAGTTTCCAATCTGCCTGCACCCCCCACCCCCGACCCCCGCACTAAGTAGCCAAAGATCAGGAGCGTGGGGCTGAATTGAACACAAATTCTGAGTAGCCAGACCCTCAAATAGTCAAAAAGGGGCTTGAATCTTTCAGAATCTATACACATGCGTGCGCACACACACACACACACGCACACACATGCGCACACACACACGCGCACACACACACGCCGCACACACAAGCGCGCGCACACACGCGCGCGCGCACAGGTAGAACACGGACTCCGAGGATGCAGTAAGTACAGGTGACCTGCGAGCCCATCTTACCTTTCTGTTGGATGGGGCTACTGTACGCAACACCCTCCATGGCAAGTCCCCAATAGCAAAGGCGATGCCTCCCACCATCTCGGAGTGGCAGGAAGGAATGTCACCTCCTTCCCAGACTGCTGGTGAGGGCAAGGAGATGGGAGGGCGGCATGTGGCACAGTGGATAGCACTGAGACTGCGGCGCTGAGGACCCGGGTTTGAATCCCGGCCCTGGGTCACTGTCCTTGTGGAGTTTGCACGTTCTCCCCGCGTCTGCGTGGGTTTCACCCCCCACAACCCAAAGATTAGGAGGAACATCTTCACCCAAAGGGTTGTGAATCTATGGAATTCCTTGCCCAGTGAAGCAGTAGAGGCTCCTTCATTAAATGTTTTTAAGATAAAGGTAGATAGTTTTTTGAAGAATAAAGGGATTAAGGGATATGGTGTTCGGGCCGGAAAGTGGAGCTGAGTCCACAAAAGATCAGCCATGATCTCATTGAATGGTGGAGCAGGCTCGAGGGGCCAGATGGCCTACTCCTGCTCCTAGTTCTTATGTTCTTATGTTCTTATGGGCAGGGTAGGTGGATTGGCCATGATAAATTGCCCCTTAATTGGAAAAAATATGTACAATTGGGTATTCTAAATTTATTCAAAAAAAAGAAGATGGAGCCTGCACTAGAAACCCCTGCATGCAGAATGAATGCCAACCTAGATCTGGTTCTCAGGGGCTGGAATCTCCGATCCCTGACGCTGAAATTGCGCTCGTCGATGGGGCAGAGAACCCCCGATGACGGTGAAATTGGGGGCGGCGCCGCTTTCGCGATGCTCCTCCCCCTGAAGAGTGGCGTTCTCTAGGAGTATGCTGCACGCTGTATCCACGGCCTCAGGCCATTGGCTGAGACCCGTCCCACAATGCTCCATCTGTGACCGGCCTAGTTCCCGATGGCGTGGGACACGTGTGCTCTCACCCGTCGGGAACTCAGTGTGGCGGCTGCGTACCCGGTCTGGTGCTGCCACAGTCGGGGGAGGGCCAATCTGCAGGCAGGGGGGGCTTTGCTCGGGGCTGTGGGCACTGTGGGGAGGGGTGTTGTGGTGGTCCGGGGCCTGCGAGCCGACTGAAGGCGGGGGGGGGGGGGGGGGGTGACTATTTTTGCATCCGGGTCTGCGGGCTGCGTCCGCCATGGAGCACAGTGCGGCCGCTGCAGGCCACAACCGTGCGCATGCGTGGCCACGGACCGGCCATTGCTCCTGGCCGTATCAGTAGCTACAGCTGGCAGCTCTATCTTGCTGGCATGCTAGCCCCCCCCAGAGCAGTGAATCGGAGGCCGTTTTAATAAGAACATAAGAACTAGGAGCAGGAGTAGGCCATCTAGCCCCTTGAGCCTGCTCCACCATTCAATGGGATCATGGCTGATCTTTTGTGAACCCTGCTCCACTTTCCGGCCCGAACACCATAACCCTTAATCCCCTTATTCTTCAGAAAAACTATCTCTCTTTATCTTAAAAACATTTAATGAAGGAGCCTCAACTGCTTCACTGGGCAAGGAATTCCATAGATTCACAACCCTTTGGGTGAAGAAGTTCCTCCGAAGCTCAGTCCTAAATCTACTTCCCCTTATTTTGAGGCTATGCCCCCGAGTTCTGCTTTCACCCGCCAGTGGAAACAATCTGCCCGCATCTATCCTATCTATTCCCTTCACAAATTTATATGTTTCTATAAGATCCCCCCACATCCTTCTAAATTCCAATGAGTACAGTCCCAGTCTACTCAACCTCTCCTCATAATCCAACCCCTTCAGCTCTGGGATTAACCTAGTGAATCTCCTCTGCACACCCTCCAGTGCCAGTACGTCCTTTCTCAAGTAAGGAGACCAAAACTGAACACAATACTCCAGGTGTGGCCTCACTAACATCTTATACAATTGAGATTATACCACAGATTATTACAATATACCACAGAGATTAGAGAGAGTGGATCTTTTTGCCATTCAATAACTTCTTTCTCGCGTCATTTCATAACTTATTTATAGTACTTGCTTTTTTCAAGAAGTTCGGATGAAGAGATTTTCTTGTATTAATAAAACCTTATTTTAAAAAACTGACACTGAATTAATAGAAACTAGGCATTTGCATTTTAATAAATCCAGTTAGTATATATTGGTGATGTTGGAAAGCTAGGGGCTTTAACAAGAAACATGGCTTTTTTTTTTAAAAAGGGATTGCAACAGGCCACAAAACTATAGGCTTCATGCTGGGGGGTGAAATTTAGCCGTCAACTTGCTCGGGTCCCGTGGGTGGTGGTGAAACCTGGCCAATCACCCTGGTTGGGCCCTGGGTAGGAAGAAAGGGTGGGACAGGCGAGGTTCTATCATCATTGATCCCTTTTCACAATCAGGTGCTTCCTCCCTCCCATTTGGAACAGGAAGACCCAAGGACTGCGCACCCCCAGGTGGACCTTCCTTTTTGGCCTCTCGATCAATGAGGAGCCCCCCCAAAACTGTCCTGCCAACCGCCCCCCCCCCCCTACACTATTCTTGCTTCAACAACTCTCTCCTCCACCATCCCCAAACACTGGCCCCTAGCACCCAGCACCCGCTTCCATCCTGGCGCCTGGCCTGGTTGGTAATCTCTTTGGGATATCTCATCACCCATTAAAACATCGCCTTGGTTCCATGTTTTCTCTTTGCAGTTTTCCATATGGAGAGTGTAGAGGTGCAGTGGTACTTCTGTGCCTGAAACTCGGGTCCAAGCACCACTTAAGTCTTGATTGTCATGGAAGGTACGTCATTATGTGGGTTGATTGTTAATCTGTAAATCTTTCTGATATTCCTACGGAAGGTGGAATGAATGGGAAAGTTTCACAGACCAATCTTAAAAGCCTATGGTCGACAATGCCCTTTCTAGACATGCTTCTTGAAGCGCGCGAGGGGGGAGGGCGCGCGGGGGGAGGGCGCGCGGGGGGAGGGCGCGCGGGGGGAGGGCGCGCGGGGGGAGGGCGCGCGGGGGGGAGGGCGCGCGGGGGAGGGCGCGCGGGGGGAGGGTGCGCGGGGGGAGGGCGCGAGGGGGGAGGGCGCGAGGGGAGAGGGCGCGAGGGGGGAGAGTGCGAGGGGGAGGGCGCGAGGGGGGAGGTCGCGAGGGGGGAGGGCGCGAGGGGGAGGGCGCGAGGGGGGAGGGTGCGAGGGGGGAGGGTGCGAGGGGGAGGGCGCGAGGGGAGGGCGCGAGGGCGTGAGGGCTCGAGGGGGAGGGCGCGAGGGGGAGGGCGCGAGGGGGGAAGGCGCGAGGGGGGAGGGCGCGGGGGGGGGGGGTTCAAGCCCATATATTTTCTCCACTTTGGTTCCACCATGAACTAAAAGTTTGCCCAATGGCAAATCTGTTGGAACGGTTTACTTCAAACAGCTAGTTTGAAGCTTTTGAAATTTAAGTGTGTCATCACCCAAGCTACTCGTCTTGGATGCAAATCTCTCCCCTTTCAATCTTAAATGGTGGGAACAAAGAACAAATAAACGTACAGCACAGAAACAGGCCCTTCGGCCTCCAAGCCTGCGCTGTCCATGCTGCCCGTCTAAACTAAAACCATCGACACTCCAGGGACCTGGGGCGAAATTCTCCGGAAACGGCGCGATGTCCGCCGACTGGCGCCCAAAACGGCGCCAATCAGACGGGCATCGCGCCGCCCCAAAGGTGCGGAATGCTCCGCATCTGTGGGGGCCGAGCCCCAACATTGAGGGGCTAGGCCATTGAGGGGGAGGGGGGGGGGGGGGAGTGTGGCTCTGAGGCAGAGCAGACAGGGAGAAGCTGCTGAACACAGCGGGTCTGGTGGCCTGAAGTGCATATGTTTTAATGCAAGGAGCATTACGGGTAAGGCAGATGAACTTAGAGCTTGGATTACTACTTGGAACTATGATGTTGTTGCCATTACAGAGACCTGGTTGAGGGAAGGGCAGGATTGGCAGCTAAACGTTCCAGGATTTAGATGTTTCAGGCGGGATAGAGGGGGATGTAAAAGGGGAGGTGGAGTTGCGCTACTGGTTAGGGAGAATATCACAGTGTACTGCGAGAGGACACCTCAGAGGGCAGTGAGGCTATATGGGTAGAGATCAGGAATAAGAAGGGTGCAGTCACAATGTTGGGGGTATACTACAGGCCTCCCAACAGCCAGCGGGAGATAGAGGAGCAGATAGGTAGACAGATTTTGGAAAAGAGTAAAAACAACAGGATTGTGGTGATGGGAGACTTCAATTTCCCCAATATTGACTGGGACTCACTTAGTGCCAGGGGCTTAGACGGGGCGGAGTTTGTAAGGAGCATCCAGGAGGGCTTCTTAAAACAATATGTAGACAGTCCAACTAGGGAAGGGGCGGTACTGGACCTGGTATTGGGGAATGAGCCCGGCCAGGTGGTAGATGTTTCAGTAGGGGAGCATTTCGGGAACAGTGACCACAATTCAGTCAGTTTTAAAGTACTGGTGGACAAGGATAAGAGTGGTCCGAGGATGAATGTGCTAATTTGGGGGAAGGCTAATTATAACAATATTAGGCGGGAACTGAAGAACATAGATTGGGGGCGGATGTTTGAGGGCAAATCAACATCTGACATGTGGGAGGCTTTCAAGTGGCAGTTGAAAGGAATACAGGACCGGCATGTTCCTGTGAGGAAGAAAGATAAATATGGCAATTTTCGGGAACCTTGGATGACGAGTGATATTGTAGGCCTCGTCAAAAAGAAAAAGGAGGCATTTGTCAGGGCTAAAAGGCTGGGAACAGACGAAGCCTGCGTGGAATATAAGGAAAGTAGGAAGGTACTTAAGCAAGGAGTCAGGAGGGCTAGAAGGGGTCACGAAAAGTCATTGGCAAATAGGGTTAAGGAAAATCCCAAGGCTTTTTACACGTACATAAAAAGCAAGAGGGTAGCCAGGGAAAGGGTTGGCCCACTGAAGGATAGGCAAGGGAATCTATGTGTGGAGCCAGAGGAAATGGGCGAGGTACTAAATGAATACTTTGCATCAGTATTCACCAAAGAGAAGGAATTGGTAGATGTTGAGTCTGGAGAAGGGGGTGTAGATAGCCTGGGTCACATTGTAATCCAAAAAGCGAGGTGTTGGGTGTCTTAAAAAATATTAAGGTAGATAAGTCCCCAGGGCCTGATGGGATCTACCCCAGAATACTGAAGGAGGCTGGAGAGGAAATTGCTGAGGCCTTGACAGAAATCTTTGGATCCTCGCTGTCTTCAGGGGATGTCCCGGAGGACTGGAGAATAGCCAATGTTGTTCCTCTGTTTAAGAAGGGTAGCAAGGATAATCCCGGGAACTACAGGCCGGTGAGCCTTACTTCAATGGTAGGGAAATTACTGGAGAGAATTCTTCGAGACAGGATCTACTCCCATTTGGAAGCAAATGGACGTATTAGTGAGAGGCAGCACGGTTTTGTGAAGGGGAGGTCGTGTCTCACTAACTTGATAGAGTTTTTCAAGGAGGTCACTAAGATGATTGATGCAGGTAGGGCAGTAGATGTTGTCTATATGGACTTCAGTAAGGCCTTTGACAAGGTCCCTCATGGTAGACTAGTACAAAAGGTGAAGTCACACGGGATCTAGGAGATCGAGGAGTACAGGTCCACAGGTCATTGAAAGAGGCAACACAGGTGGAGAAGGTAGTCAAGAAGGCATACGGCATGCTTGCCTTCATTGGCCGGGGCATTGAGTATAAGAATTGGCAAGTCATGTTGCAGCTGTATAGAACCTTAGTTAGGCCACACTTGGAGTATAGTGTTCAATTCTGGTCGCCACACTACCAGAAGGATGTGGAGGCTTTAGAGAGGGTGCAGAAGAGATTTACCAGAATGTTGCCTGGTATGGAGGGCATTAGCTATGAGGAGCGGTTGAATAAACTCGGTTTGTTCTCACTGGAACGAAGGAGGTTGAGGGGAGACCTGATAGAGGTCTACAAAATTATGAGGGGCATAGACAGAGTGGATAGTGGATATAGGTGGCATGGTAGCACAGGGGTTAGCACTGTTGCTTCAGAGCAGTAGGGCTCCGGGTTCGACTCCCAGCTTCGTCACTGTGCGGAGTCTGCACGTTCTCCCCGTGTCTGCGTGGGTTTCCTCCGGGTGCTCCGGTTTCCTCCCACAAGTCCCAAAAGACGTGCTGTTGGGTGAATTGGACATTCTGAATTCCCCCTCTGTGTACCCGAACAGGCGCCGGAATGTGGTGACGAGGGGATTTTCACAGTAACTTCATTGCAGTGTTGATGTGACAATAATAAAGGTTATTATTTTATTATCAGTATCTTTTCCCCAGTGTGGAAGAGTCAATTACTAGGGGACATAGGTTTAAAGGCGGCAGCACGATGGCGCAGTGGTTAGCACTGCTGCCTTACGGCGCTGAGGTCCCAGGTTCAATCCTGGCCCTGGGTCACTGTCCGTGTGGAGTTTGCAGATTCTCCCCGTGTTTGTGTGGGTTTCGCCCCCACAACCCAAAGATGTGCAGGGTAGGTGGATTGGCCACGCTAAATTGCCCCTTATTTAGGTACACTAAATTTATTTTTTCAAATTTTTTTATAAGACATAGGTTTAAGGGACGAGTTGCACTGTTTCCAGAAGATGTTCGAGGGAGTTTTTTTTTTTTTTTTTTTACAGAGGGTAGTGGGTGCCTGGAACTCGCTGCCAGAGGAGGTGGGAGAAGCAGGGACAATAGTGACATTTAAGGAGCGTCCGGACCAATGCATGAATAGAATAGAGGGATCAGGGGCAACATTCTCCGACCCCCCGCCGGGTCAGAGAATCGCCGGGGGCTGGCGTGAATCCCGCCCCCGCCGGTTGCCGAAGTCTCCGGCACCCGAGATTCGGCGGGGGTGGGAATCGCGCCGCGACGGTTGGCGGGCCCCCCCGCTCGATTCTCCGGTGCGGATGGGCCTAAGTCCCGCCGATAAATTGCCTGTCCCACCGGCGTAAATTAAATCACCTACCTTACCGGCGGGACAAGGCGGGCTCCGGGGTCCTGGGGGGGGTGCGAGGCGATCTGGCCCCGGGGGGTGCCCCCACGGTGGCCTGGCCCGCGATCGGGGCCCACCGATCCACGGGCGGGCCTGTGCCGTGGGGGCACTCTTTCCCTTCCGCCTCTGCCACGGTCTCTACCATGGCGGTGGTGGAAGAGAATCCCTCCACTGCGCATGTGCGGGAATGCCGCCAGCGGCCGCTGATGCTCTCGCGCATGCGCCGCCCGGAGATGTCATTTCCGCGCCAGCTGGCGGGGCACCAAAGGCCTTTTCCGCCCGCTGGCGGCATGGAAATTCCTCCGGCGTCGGCCTACAAAGAACAAAGAAATGTACAGCCCTTGCCGACCATGCTGCCCGACTAAACTACAATCTTCTACACTTCCTGGGTCCGTATCCCTCTATTCCCATCCTATTCATATATTTGTCAAAATCCCCCTTAAATGTCGCTATCGTCCCTGCTTCCACCACCTCCTCCGGCAGCGAGTTCCAGGCACCCACTACCCTCTGTGTAAAAAACTTGCCTCGTACATCTACTCTAAACCTTGCCCCTCGCACCTTAAACCTATGCCCCCTAGTAATTGACCCCTCTACCCTGGGGAAAAGCCTCTGACTATCCAGTCTGTCTATGTAGACCTCTATCAGGTCGCCCCTCAACCTCCGTCGTTCCAGTGAGAACAAACCGAGTTTATTCAACCACTCCTCATAGCTAATGCCCTCCATACCAGGCACCATCCTGGTAAATCTCTTCTGCACCCTCTCTAAAGCCTCCACATCCTTCTGGTAGTGTGGCGACCAGAATTGAACACTATACTCCAAGTGTGGCCTAACTAAGGTTCTATACAACTGCAACATGATTTGCCAATTCTTATGCTCAATGCCCCGGCCAATGAAGGCAAGCATGCCGTATGCCTTCTTGACTACCTTCTCTACCTGTGTTGCCCCTTTCAGTGACCTGTGGACCTGTACACCTAGATCTCTCTGACTTTCAATACTCTTGAGGGTTCTACCATTTACTGTATATTCCCTATCTGCATTAGACCTTCCAAAATGCATTACCTCACATTTGTCCAGATTAAACTCCATCTGCCATCTCTCCGCCAAGTCTCCAAACGATCTAAATCCTGCTATATCCTCTGACAATCCTCATTGCTATTTGCAATTCTACCAACCTTTGTGTCATCTGCAAACTTACTAATCAGACCAGTTACATTTTCCTCCAAACCATTTATATATACTACAAAGAGCAAAGGTCCCAGCACTGATCCCTACGGAACACCACTAGTCACAGCCCTCCAATTAGAAAAGCACCCTTCCATTGCTACTCTCTGCCTTCTATGACCTAGCCAGTTCTGTATCCACATTGCCAGCTCACCGCTAATCCTGTGTGACTTCACCTTTTGTACCAGTCTCCCATGAGGGACCTTGTCAAAGGCCTTACTGAAGTCCATATAGACAACATCTACTGCCCTACCTGCATCAATCATCTTTGTGACCTCTTTGAAAAACTCTATCATGTTAGTGAGACACGACCTCCCCTTCACAAAACCATGCTGCCTCTCACTAATACGTCCATTTGCTTCAAAATGGGAGTAGATCCTGTCTCGAAGAATTCTCTCCAGTAATTTCCCTACCACTGACGCAAGGCTCACTGGCTTGTAGTTCCCTGGATTATCCTTGCTACCCTTCTTAAACAAAGGAACGACATTGGCTATTCTCCAGTCCTCCGGGACATCACCTGACGACAGTGAGGATCCAAAGATTTCTGACAAGGCCTCAGCAATTTCCTCTCTAGCCCCCTTCAGTATTCTGGGGAAGATCCCATCAGGCCCTGGGACTTATCTCCCTTAATATTTTTCAAGACGCCCAACACCTCGTCTTTTTGGATCTCAATGTGACCCAGGCTATCTACACACCCTTCTCCAAACTCAATATCCACTAATTCCTTCTCTTTGGTGAATACTGATGCAAAGTATTAATTTAGTACCTCGCCCATTTCCTCTGGCTTCACATATTCCCTTGCCTATCCTTCAGTGGGCCAACCCTTTCCCTGGCTACCCTCTTGCTTTTTATGTAAGTGTAAAAAGCCTTGGGATTTTCCTTAACCCTATTTGCCAATGACTTTTCATGACCCCTTCTAGCCCTCCTGACTCCTTGCTTAAGTTCCTTCCTACTTTCCTTATATTCCACGCAGGCTTCGTCTGTTCCCAGCCTTCTAGCCCTGACAAATGTCTCCTTTTTCTTTTTGACGAGGCCTACAATATCTCTCGTTATCCAAGGTTCCCGAAATCTGCCGTATTTATCCTTCTTCCTCACAGGAACATGCCGGTCCTGAATTCCTTTCAACTGATACTTGAAAGCCTCCCACATGTCAGATGTTGATTTACCCTCAAACATCTGCCCCAAATCTAGGTTCTTCAGTTCCCGCCTAATATTGTTATAATTAGCCTTCCCCCAATTTAGCACATTCACCCTAGAACCACTCTTATCGTTGTCCACCAGCACTTTAAATCTTACTGAATTGTGGTCACTGTTCCTGAAATGCTCCCCTACTGAAACTTCTACCACCTGGCCGGGCTCATTCCCCAATACCAGGTCCAGTACCGCCCCTTCCCTCGTTGGACTATCTACATATTGTTTTAAGAAGCCCTCCTGGGTGCTCCTTACAAACTCCGCCCCGTCTAAGCCCCTGGCACTAAGTGAGTCCCAGTCAATATTGGGGAAGTTGAAGTCTCCCATCACAACAACCCTGTTGTTTTTACTCTTTTCCAAAATCTGTCTACCTATCTGCTCCTCTATCTCCCGCGGGCTGATGGGAGGCCGGTAGTAAACCCCCAACGTTGTGACTGCACCCTTCTTATTCCTGATCTCTACCCATATAGACACACTGCCCTCTGAGGTGTCCTCCCATAGTACAGCTGTGATTCCAAGTGTATCTAACTAAGGTTCGATACAGCTGCACCATGACTTGCCAATTTTTATACTCAATGCTCTGTCCGATGAAAGCAAGCATGCCGTATGCGTTCTTGACTACCTTCTCCACCTGCGTTGCCACTTTCAATGACCAGTGGACCTGTACACCTAGATCCCTCTGCCTGTCAATAGTCTTAATGGTTGTGCATTCACTGTATATTTCCCACCTGTATTAGACCTTCCAAAATACATTACCTCACATTTGTCCAGATTAAACTCCATCTGCCATCTCTCCGCCCAAGTCTCCAAACGATCTAAATCCTGCCATATCCTCTGACAGTCCTCATCGCTATCCACAATTCCACCAACTTTTGTGCCATCCGTAAACTTACTAATCAGACCAGTTACATTTTCCTCCAAATCATTTATATATACTACAAACAGCAAAGGTCCCAGCACTGATCCCTGCGGAACACCATTAGTCACAGCCCTCCATTCAGGAAAGCACCCTTCCATTGCTACTCTCTGCCTTCTATGACCTAGCCAGTTCTGTATCCATCTTGCCAGCTCACCTCTGATCCCGTGCAACTTCACCTTTTGCACCAGTCTGCCATGAGGGACCATGTCAACGGCCTTACTGAAGTCCATGTAGACAACATCCACTGCCCTACCTGCATCAATAATCTTTGTGACCTCTTCGAAAAACACTATCAAGTTAGTGAGACACAACCTCCCCTTCACAAAACCGTGCTGCCTCTCGCCAATACGTCCACTTGCTTCCAAATGGGAGTAAATCCTGTCTCGAAGAATTCTCTCCAATAATTTCCCTACCACTGACCTCAGGCTCACCGGCCTGTAATTTGTGGGATTATCCTTGCTACCAGCCTGTAATTTCCAGGATTATCCCTGCTATTCCTAACTAACAGGTGTTGGTGTTCAGAAGGATGGGAGCATCTCTGCATATGGAAGTCAGAATTAAGAGCAATCAATTGGGAAGCTAAATGGTATAAAACCGAAAATGTGGAACACTCCGAATTCAGGGAACTTCTACCTGTGGAGAGAAAATGGTCAGCGTTTCAGGCTGATGACCTTCCAGTGAAGGTTCAGATTCCCAGCTTTTTATCCACTGTCTTCTCGGATAGAGAATTCCAAAGGCTCCTAACATAGGAACTTAGGAATTAGGAGAAGTCGGCAATGCAGCCCTCGACTCTGCTCCGTCATTCAATCAGATCCTGGCTGATCTCTTCCTGGTCTCGAAACCACCTCCCCACCTGTTTCCCATATCCCTTTAACTCATTTTTAAAATCCAAAATATATCCATCTCCCTGTTGAAACCATTTCATGCTTTGGACTCCACCGCACTATGGGGCAGAGAGTTGTAGAAATTCCCCATCCTCTGCGAGAAGTAGTCTCTCCTCTTCTCAGTTTTAACCCTTTGAGTGAAGGGATGACTCTTCATCTCACTACTAAATGGCCAATCTAAGAGTCTGGTGTGTGTAATTCTGCAGAATGGGGAGCCAGACGAGAAAGCTTCCAAACAAACGCAGCAGTTTGACAACAATGACTAAACATCAATGCAGAGAGCACAACATACCAGAGGAACCAAATGGCTGCAATTGGATACTCAACGTGTCGCTCTTGCTGAATCATCTCTCCAAATCTGTTATTATCCCCTTATTAAGCCAGCGTTGATTTGTATTGACTCATTTCCTCTTCCACACTTTGTCAGTTTTACCTCATTTCGTCTACACCCAACAAACAACATTTACAACGAACACCAATGTATCTGACCACTCATACTAGATGGTCTGCTGGGCAAGAGGATTGCTTTGTCTGACGGAGACTAGATCGGCAGACAAGATTGGCTGCTCCATTATAATCTCTTGTGGGGAATCTGGATGTCTGAGGGGCAGTGGTCATGTCGCAGTCTCCCACAGCTGTAGCCTGCCAGACACTCCGGCTTGAGAGGCTGGGCCAATCCTTCGGAGATGAGAGACGGGCATGGGAAAGATTTGATAGGAATGCTCAAAATCGAGGGGTTTTAACAGAGTAACTGCAGGAGCAACCGTTTCCACTGACTGTGGTGTGGTTTGGGGAGGGGGAGCTTTGTTAACCAGAGAAAGCTTCCAAACTTCTGGGAGGTGAGTAGTTAGTTTAAAAACCTTACCTTTGCAGGAGCAGCCCTTTGGATTTCGGCGGCAGCGGTGCGCAGGGGCCTTCTTGGAGGTGAGTAGTGAATTTAAAACCACTTACCTTTGCAGGAGCAGCCCTTTGGATTTCGGCGGCAGCGGTGCGCAGGGGCCTTCTGGGAGGTGAGTAGTTAGTTTAAAAACCTTACCTTTGCAGGAGCAGCCCTTTGGATTTCGGCGGCAGCGGTGCGCAGGGGCCTTCTTGGAGGTGAGTAGTGAATTTAAAACCACTTACCTTTGCAGGAGCAGCCCTTTGGATTTCGGCGGCAGCGGTGCGCAGGGGCCTTCTTGGAGGTGAGTAGTGAATTTAAAACCACTTACCTTTACAGGAGCAGCCCATTGGATTTTGGTGCGCAGGGGCCTTCTTGGAGGAGAGTAGTGACAGCAGTTTTATTTGTTTTTTTATATAAGGCGGGAACCGGAAGTTCTACCTCTGGCAAGTGCCCCCCCAACCAATAAATTCTGGTGGAGAGGAAACCCGAGACACTACACGTGTAGTGTCTCCCACCCGCCCTCCTCCTCTAACCTAATAATAAGACCCATTGGTGTAAGGTAAGTGCCTTATTATATTATTAGCATTGTGCAGGTCAAGGTTCGGTGGTGGAGGAGCAGTCTCTGTCAGCGAGAGAACCTGAGAACATCTCAGACACTCAGAAGGCAAGTAAGTGATTTTTACTTTTATACCCTTTTTTCAAATTGTGTGTGTCGGGGGGGAAATTGAAGTGACATCACAGAAAAGCTGTGACCTGAGTGGCTGGTTGGGATTCTAACCTAAATTTAAATAATATTTGAGTATTTGGGAACTAATTAAACATAATAACTTAATTATAATTTAGAGGATATCTAAGCCAGAGATCGGAGAGTATTATAGTTAGCTATCGCATTTCTATTAGAAATTTAGTGCTATAAACAGATAGTTGACAGTAACTTTGCAATTTAAAAAAAAAAAAGTATTTATAAAAAAAAAAAAGACCAATTTTAATTTTAATTAATTGACGCAATGTCAGTTAGAGGGGTGCTGTGCTCTGACTGTGAGATGTGGCAGGTCCGGGAGGCTTCCAGCGTCCCGGGTGGCTTCATCTGCAGAAAGTGCACCCAACTGGAGCTCCTCACAGACCGCATGGTTCGGTTGGAGCAGCAATTGGATGCACTTAGGAGCATGCAGGTGGCGGAAAGCGTCATAGATCGCAGTTATGTAAATGTGGTCACACCCAAGGTGCAGGCAGAGAAATGGGTGACCACCAGAAAGGGCAGGCAGTCAGTGCAGGAATCCCCTGTGGTTGTCCCCCTCTCGAACAGATATACCCCTTTGGATACTGTCGGGGGGGATAGCCTATCAGGGGAAAACAGCAGCAGCCAGAGCAGTGGCACCACGGCTGGCTCTGATGTTCAGAAGGGAGGGTCAAAGCGCAGAAGAGTAATAGTAATAGGGGACTCTATAGTCAGGGGCACAGATAGGCGCTTCTGTGGACGTGAAAGAGACTCCAGGATGGTATGTTGCCTCCCTGGTGCCAGGGTCCAGGATGTCTCCGAACGGGTAGAGGGAATTCTGAAGGGGGAGGGCAAACAGGCAGAGGTCGTTGTACATATTGGTACTAACGACATAGGCAGGAAGGGGCATGAGGTCCTGCAGCAGGAGTTCAGGGAGCTAGGCAGAAAGTTAAAGGACAGGACCTCGAGGGTTGTAATCTCGGGATTACTCCCTGTGCCACGTGCCAGTGAGGCTAGAAATAGGAAGATAGAGCAGACAAACACGTGGCTAAACAGCTGGTGTAGGAGGGAGGGTTTCCGTTTTCTGGACCACTGGGAGCTCTTCCGGGGCAGGTGTGACCTGTATAAGATGGACGGGTTGCATCTAAACCGGAGAGGCATAAATATCCTGGCCGCGAGGTTTGCTAGTGTCACACGGGAGGGTTTAAACTAGTATGGCAGGGGGGTGGGTACGGGAGCAATAGGTCAGAAGGTGAGAGCATTGAGGGAGAACTAGGGAATAGGGACAGTGTGGCTCTGAGGCAGAGCAGACGGGGAAAAGTTGCTGAACACAGCGGGTCTGGTGGCCTGAAGTGCATATGTTTTAATGCAAGGAGCATTACGGGTAAGGCAGATGAACTTAGAGCTTGGATTACTACTTGGAACTATGATGTTATTGCCATTACAGAGACCTGGTTGAGGGAAGGGCAGGATTGGCAGCTAAACGTTCCAGGATTTAGATGTTTCAGGCGGGATAGAGGGGGATGTAAAAGGGGAGGCGGAGTTGCGCTACTTGTTCGGGAGAATATCACAACTATACTGCGAGAGGACACCTCAGAGGGCAGTGAGGCTATATGGGTAGAGATCAGGAATAAGAAGGGTGCAGTCACAATGTTGGGGGTATACTACAGGCCTCCCAACAGCCAGCGGGAGATAGAGGAGCAGATAGGTAGACAGATTTTGGAAAAGAGTAAAAACAACAGGGTTGTGGTGATGGGAGACTTCAACTTCCCCAATATTGACTGGGACTCACTTAGTGCCAGGGGCTTAGACGGGGCAGAGTTTGTAAGGAGCATCCAGGAGGGCTTCTTAAAACAATATGTAAACAGTCCAACTAGGGAAGGGGCGGTACTGGACCTGGTATTGGGGAATGAGCCCGGCCAGGTGGTAGATGTTTCAGTAGGGGAGCATTTCGGTAACAGTGACCACAATTCAGTAAGTTTTAAAGTACTGGTGGACAAGGATAAGAGTGGTCCGAGGATGAATGTGCTAAATTGGGGGAAGGCTAATTATGACAATATTAGGCGGGAACTGAAGAACATAGATTGGGGGCGGATGTTTGAGGGCAAATCAACATCTGACATGTGGGAGGCTTTCAAGTGTCAGTTGAAGGGAATACAGGACAGGCATGTTCCTGTGAGGAAGAAAGATAAATACGGCAATTTTCGGGAACCTTGGATGACGAGTGATATTGTAGGCCTCGTCAAAAAGAAAAAGGAGGCATTTGTCAGGGCTAAAAGGCTGGGAACAGACGAAGCCTGTGTGGCATATAAGGAAAGTAGGAAGGAACTTAAGCAAGGAGTCAGGAGGGCTAGAAGGGGTCATGAAAAGTCATTGGCAAATAGGGTTAAGGAAAATCCCAAGGCTTTTTACACTTACATAAAAAGCAAGAGGGTAGCCAGGGAAAGGGTTGGCCCACTGAAAGATAGGCAAGGGAATCTATGTGTGGAGCCAGAGGAAATGGGCGAGGTACTAAATGAATACTTTGCATCAGTATTCACCAAAGAGAAGGAATTGGTAGATGTTGAGTCTGGAGAAGGGGGTGTAGATAGCCTGGGTCACATTGTGATCCAAAAAGACGAGGTGTTGGGTGTCTTAAAAAATATTAAGGTAGATAAGTCCCCAGGGCCTGATGGGATCTACCCCAGAATACTGAAGGAGGCTGGAGAGGAAATTGCTGAGGCCTTGACAGAAATCTTTGGATCCTCGCTGTCTTCAGGGGATGTCCCGGAGGACTGGAGAATAGCCAATGTTGTTCCTCTGTTTAAGAAGGGTAGCAAGGATAATCCCGGGAACTACAGGCCGGTGAGCCTTACTTCAGTGGTAGGGAAATTACTGGAGAGAATTCTTCGAGACAGGATCTACTCCCATTTGGAAGCAAATGGACGTATTAGTGAGAGGCAGCACGGTTTTGTGAAGGGGAGGTCGTGTCTCACTAACTTGATAGAGTTTTTCGAGGAGGTCACTAAGATGATTGATGCAGGTAGGGCAGTGGATGTTGTCTACATGGACTTCAGTAAGGCCTTTGACAAGGTCCCTCATGGTAGACTAGTACAAAAGGTGAAGTCACACGGGATCAGGGGTGAGCTGGCAAGGTGGATTCAGAACTGGCTAGGCCATAGAAGGCAGAGGGTAGCAATGGAGGGATGCTTTTCTAATTGGAGGGCTGTGACCAGTGGTGTTCCACAGGGATCAGTGCTGGGACCTTTGCTGTTTGTAGTATATATAAATGATTTGGAGGAAAATGTAACTGGTCTGATTAGTAAGTTTGCAGACGACACAAAGGTTGGTGGAATTGCGGATAGCGATGAGGACTGTCTGAGGATACAGCAGGATTTAGACTGTCTGGAGACTTGGGCGGAGAGATGGCAGATGGAGTTTAATCCGGACAAATGTGAGGTAATGCATTTTGGAAGGGCTAATGCAGGTAGGGAATATACAGTGAATGGTAGAACCCTCAAGAGTATTGAAAGTCAAAGAGATCTAGGAGTACAGGTCCACAGGTCATTGAAAGGGGCAACACAGGTGGAGAAGGTAGTCAAGAAGGCATACGGCATGCTTGCCTTCATTGGACGGGGCATTGAGTATAAGAATTGGCAAGTCATGTTGCAGCTGTATAGAACCTTAGTTAGGCCACACTTGGAGTATAGTGTTCAATTCTGGTCGCCACACTACCAGAAGGATGTGGAGGCTTTAGAGAGGGTGCAGAAGAGATTTACCAGAATGTTGCCTGGTATGGAGGGCATAAGCTATGAGGAGCGATTGAATAAACTCGGTTTGTTCTCTCTGGAACGAAGGAGGTTGAGGGGCGACCTGATAGAGGTCTACAAAATTATGAGGGGCATAGACAGAGTGGATAGTCAGAGGCTTTTCCCCAGGGTAGAGGGGTCAATTACTAGGGGGCATAGGTTTAAGGTGAGAGGGGCAAGGTTTAGAGTAGATGTACGAGGCAAGTTTTTTACGCAGAGGGTAGTGGGTGCCTGGAACTCGCTACCGGAGGAGGTAGTGGAAGCAGGGACGATAGGGACATTTAAGGGGCATCTTGACAAATATATGAATAGGATGGGAATAGAAGGATACGGACCCAGGAAGTGTAGAAGATTGTAGTTTAGTCGGGCAGTATGGTCGGCGCGGGCTTGGAGGGCCGAAGGGCCTGTTCCTGTGCTGTACATTTCTTTGTTCTTTGTAGAACACAATTAAAATAATCTGCAAAAGAACCAAAATAAGAGGAGGAAATTGACACAGTTGTGATCTGCACTGGACAGTATAAGCATACTCAATAGCAGCTTTCAAAGGGAATTCTTTATATATTTGAAAAGGAAAATGTTTCAGGGCTCTGGGAAGGAGCTGCAGATTGGAGGATAATTGGATAGACCTTTCACAGAATCAGAACAGGCATGAGGGGCTGAATATCCTCATTTTTGTTGCACAATTTTATTCATTGCATTATTATATTTTCAAACTCAGTTAAACAAAGCATTAAAATCAAAACAAATATATTGTCTTATTTTGAGCCAACAAGATGGGAGTACCTCCACAGTTCAACCCGATTTAAACATTGATTCGTAAAGCTACACGACCAGAATAGCTACTGCTTTGTGGAGAAAACTTGTAGCGAGGCAGGAGCTGGGGCCGACATTCTCCCCTCGGGCTGTTATTGCAATCCACTTGTTTGTTAAATGTCTTAACTTCATAAGATTTTTCGGCACACTCTGGATTGTTGCCAGTTGAACCATCACCGCGCTTTAGTGGGTTTACTGGCAAGTAATGTCCCTGTCATCGTAAAGCAACAAAACAATTGATCAGAATGGTTTAGGTTGTCAGGGGACACCCAGTCAGAAATGATACTGTTGAGCGCCTAAATTATAAAGCACCTCGGGGTGTTGGATCCTATTTTATTCAAAGAAGCGAATACACAAAGTTTCCAAGGCATTTGCAGTGAGCTATTGCAATAAAGCTCTGCCCCTCTTATGCACTGTGCTGCAGAATCACTTTCATAACATCCCACCGGCGTGGGGGGGGGGGGGGGGGGGGGGGGGGGGAGACTACATTATGCTGCAGAGGTGGTGTTGAGTGAGCGCAGACATTTGCCGTCAGGAGATTATTGAGAGGAGGACCGTCTGTCCCCAGACGAGAGCCGTGCTTTTCCCAGCAACACAGACAAGGGAGGCCTGGGAGTAAATTACTCAAGCAATAAACAGCGTGCGCTGCCTGGGGAAGGAAAATAAACCATGCGGGCCATAAGTTACTTCCCTTGCATGTTCAGGATTTTATTTTTTTTGCATGTGTGGGGCAAGTTGTGCGAGATGGTAATAGTGCATCAAGGGACCAAATCTACAGTCCATAAATTTTAGATAGCTACTCACAAATTCAATAAAGAATTCTGAACAAAATTCTTTCCCCAGAAAATGCTTTTAATGTTGGACTCACCACCACCTGTCCTATTTGTGGTGAATAGCAGGGGGTAAAGTAATTGTGGTGGTATGTATTAGGGGTAATACGGTACACCACGTGTCGACAGGCTATTGGTGGAGGGATGCCAGGTCCGGATAGGATCTGCCACCTACTGGACTCCACCCAGAAATGCCGGTATAAGAACCGAGTTTTTCCCTCCATTTCCCTCAGCAGCTGCATTCTGTAACGACGCTGCTGGGGATAAAGTTCTGCTTAATAAAGCCTTCAATTGGCATTACCTCGACCTGCCTCGCGTCATATTGATGGTGCTACAATTTATTAAGCAGAATTTAAATTGAAGAAAACGACGTGGGAACATGGAGCTCCGAATCACCCCGGAGTGCCTGCGCATCGCACCCCAAGCAGCTTACTCGGCCTCTATCTTCAAGCACTGGATGGCATGCATTGAGGGCTACCTCCGAACGGCCCCCGGCACACCGACTGACGAACAAAAGATGCAGGTCCTCTATTCCAGGGTGAGTCCTGACGTCTACTCCCTTATCGAGGACGAGGACGGTTTCACCGGTGCCATCGCCGCGCTGAAGGATATCTACATCCGGCCCGCCAACCAGGTTTTTGCTCGCTACCAGCTCTCCACACGACGGCAATTTCCGGGGGAATCGCTGGACGAGTTTTATAACGCCCTGCAGATCCTGGGTCGAAACTGCAACTGCCCGGCGGTAACAGCGAGTGAACACACAGAGCTCCTGGTCCGCGATGCATATGTGGCAGGTTTGGCCTCTTTCCAGATCCGCCAGAGGCTTCTGGAGAAAGAATCTCTGGGACTTACAGAAGCTCGGGCCCTGGCGGCATCCCTCGATGTGGCCTCGCGTAACGCCCGCGCCTATGCCCCCGACCGCACTACAGCCCCTTGGGCTCCGTGGACCCCCGCTGTGGTCGACTCTCCGACACCCCCCCACCCCCGCAAACCTGCGCGGCCAAAACACCAGACCAACCGGGGGGGCCCTGCTGCTATTTTTGCGGCCAGCCAAAACACCCTCGGCAGCGATGCCCGACCCGCGTGGCTACCTGCAAAAGCTGCGGGAAGAAGGGCCACTACGCGACGGTGTGCAAGTCCCGCGGGGTCGCCGCTATCTCCGGGAAAGAAACGGGACCACAGACCCAGCCCCCCCAGCGATCCACATGCGACCAACGGACGCCGCCATTTTGGACCCCGGACGCCACGAGGGAGAGATGGGTGCCGCCATTTTGTCCACCCCCGACCGCGCTCGATCCGTGGATGCCGCCATCTTGGCTGAAGGACCCCGACACAGACGGCCACATACTGCCTGATTACAATGCTCAACTTCAACAACCACGTCTGGCTTTGACGACCCTCGACCAGTCGCGACCCTGGACGCTCCAGACTGCGACCACTACAGTCCTAGTGAATGGCTACGAGACGCCGTGTCTTATCGACTCTGGGAGCACTGAGAGCTTCATTCATCCGGACACGGTAAGGCGCTGTTCCCTCGTAATTCGGCCAAGCACCCAGAAAATTTTCCTGGCGGCGGGATCCCACTCCGTTCAGATCACGGGGTTCTGCATCGCTAACCTAACGGTGCAGGGGAGGGAGTTCCGAAATTACCGGCTGTATGTCCTCCCCCATCTCTGTGCGCCCACACTCCTAGGGTTGGACTTCCAATGCAACCTCCAGAGTTTAACATTTAAATTTGGCAGTTCTATACCCCCACTGACTGTCTGCGGCCTCGCGACCCTCAAGGTTGAACCGCCTTCCTTGTTTGCGAACCTCACCCCGGATTGCAAACCCGTCCCCACAAGGAGCAGACGGTACAGCGCCCAGGACCGAGCATTTACCCGGTCCGAAGTCCAGAGGCTGCTGAAGGAAGGCATCATCCAGGCTAGCAACAGTCCCTGGAGAGCCCAGGTGGTAGTTGTTAAGACCGGGGAGAAACAGAGGATGGTCATCGACTATAGTCAGACCATCAACAGATACACTCAGCTAGATGCGTACCCTCTCCCCCGCATATCCGACATGGTCAATCGGATTGCACAGTACAAGGTCTTTTCCACCGTGGACCTCAAGTCCGCCTATCACCAGCTCCCCATCCGTCCCGGTGACCGCAATTATACTGCCTTCGAAGCAGACGGGCGGTTATACCACTTTTTAAGGGTTCCATTCGGCGTCACGAACGGAGTCTCGGTCTTCCAACGAGAGATGGACCGAATGGTTGACCAGCACGGTTTACGGGCCACGTTCCCGTATCTCGACAATGTCACCATCTGCGGCCACGACCAGCAGGACCACGACGCCAATCTTCAAAGATTCCTCCAGACCGCTCACGCGCTGAACCTCACTTACAACAAAGAAAAATGCGTGTTCCGCACCGATCGTCTAGCCATCCTGGGCTACGTAGTGCGTAATGGAGTGATAGGCCCCGACCCTGAACGCATGCGCCCCCTCATGGAGTTCCCTCTCCCCCACTGTGCCAAAGCCCTGAAACGTTGCCTGGGCTTCTTTTCTTATTACGCCCAGTGGGTCCCCCAGTACGCAGACAAGGCCCGTGCACTAATCCAGTCCACTACTTTTCCCCTGATGACAGAGGCATGCCAGGCCTTTAGCCGCATCAAAGCGGATATCGCAAAGGCCACGATGAGCGCCATCGACGAGTCCCTCCCCTTCCAGGTCGAGAGCGACGCATCGGATGTAGCTCTGGCGGCCACCCTCAAACCAAGCAGGCAGACCCGTGGCCTTCTTCTCCCGAACCCTCCACGCTTCAGAAATCCGCCACTCCTCAGTGGAAAAGGAGGCACAAGCAATAGTGGAAGCTGTGCGACACTGGAGGCATTACCTGGCCGGTAGGAGATTCACTCTCCTCACTGACCAACGGTCGGTTGCCTTCATGTTCGATAATGCACAGCGGGGCAAGATCAAGAACGACAAGATCTTGCGGTGGAGGATCGAACTCTCCACCTTCAATTATGAGATCTTGTATCGTCCCGGAAAGCTGAACGAGCCATCCGATGCCCTATCTCGCGGCACATGTGCCAATGTACAAGTGGACAGTCTACAAGCCCTCCATGAGGACCTCTGCCACCCGGGGGTCACTCGTTTCTCCCACTTCCTTAAGGCCCGTAACCTCCCTTACTCCGTCGAGGACGTCCGAACAGTCACCAGAAACTGCCAGATCTGCGCTGAGTGCAAACCGCACTTTTACAGGCCAGATAGAGCGCACCTGGTTAAGGCCTCTCGACCCTTTGAACACCTCAGTTTGGATTTCAAAGGCCCCCTCCCCTCCACCGATCGCAACGCGTACTTCCTGAACATCGTTGACGAATACTCCCGTTTCCCTTTCGCCATCCGCTGCCCCGACATGACCGCGTCCACGGTCATTAAAGCCCTCGGTACCATTTTTACACTGTTCGGTTTCCCCGACTATATCCATAGCGACAGGGGGTCCCCCTTTATGAGTGATGAACTGCGTCAATTCCTGCTCAGCAGGGGCATAGCCTGGAGCAGGACGACCAGTTACAACCCCCGGGGGAACGGGCAGGTAGAAAGGGAGAATGGAACGGTCTGGAAGGCCGTCCTGCTGGCCCTCCGGTCTAGGAGCCTCCCAATTTCCCGCTGGCAGGAAGTCCTCCCGGATGCCCTTCACTCTATCCGGTCCCTGCTGTGCACCACCACGAATCAAACGCCTCACGAGCGCCTCCTCCTCTTTCCTAGGAAGTCCTCCTCTGGAACGCCACTTCCGACCTGGCTAGCAGCTCCGGGACCCATTCTGCTCCGGAAACATGTGCGGGCGCACAAGTCAGATCCGTTGGTGGAACGGGTGCATCTCCTTCACGCCAACCTGCAATACGCCTCTGTGGAGTACCCCGATGGCCGACAGGACACGGTCTCCCTGCGAGATCTGGCGCCCGCCGGAGCTACCCACACACTCCCAACGCCAATCAACACCTCCTCACTCCCGCCGGTTCATCCCGCAGCCACCCCCTTCCCGGGGGATTTGGTTCTCCTCCCAGACCCACCCAGGAGTAAGGAAACAGGGGACAGCGCTACGCTCCCAGAGTCGATGGGACTCGAGCCAGCGCCATCACCACCACGTCCGAGACGAGCGGATAGGACGACCAGGGCGCCCATCCGGCGCATCGAATCACTTTAACTCTCAACGTTTTCAGTTATTGTGTCTTGTTATAGTTATGGCATCATGCTGACCCTGTTTGGCCCGTTGGCCCAGTTGAAGCGATAATTTTGTGTTTTGTTCAAAGTTACAGCACAGTACCGACTCTGTAAACCCCTACCACCATGCGAACCACCATCCCGCCGGGTTTTTTTCAACAAGGGGTGAATGTGGTGGTATGTATTAGGGGTAATACGGTACACCACGTGTCGACAGGCTATTGGTGGAGGGATGCCAGGTCCTGATAGGATCTGCCACCTACTGGACTCCACCCAGAAATGCCGGTAGAAGAACCCAGTTTTTCCCTCCATTTCCCTCAGCAGCTGCATTCTGTAACCACGCTGCTGGGGATAAAGTTCTGCTTAATAAAGCCTTCAATTGACATTACCTCAACCTGCCTTGCGTCATATTGACGGTGCTACAGTAATATAAAAGGGTGCTGGCTTAGCTCCCATGGCAAGATAGCTGGTTTGTGATGCAAAGTGAGGCGAGCAGCCTGGGTTCAATTCCTGTCCCGGCTGAGGTTATTCATGACCTTGCCTTCTCAACCTTGCCCCTCGCCTGAGGTGTGGTGACCCTCAGGTTAAATCACCACCAGTCAGCTCTCCCCTCAAAAGGGGAAAACAGCCTCTGGTTACCTGGGAGTGTGGCGACTTTACCTTTTCCAGGTAATGACATTAAAAATTGTTCTGACGGGTGAAAAAGAATGGGAGGAGGCTCAAAAGGGACCATAAGTGCGAGCAAGGACATGCTACCCACCAGGAACGCAGCGGGGCGGGCGGGGGGGCGCGATACATAAAACTTGTGTTTATATAGTATCTTCAATGTAGTAAAACATGTCGAGGCATTTCACAGAATCACATGAGGAGATATTTGGACGAATGACCAAAAACTTTGGCCAGAGACAGGTTTCAAGAAGTGACAGAAAAAGAGGAAAACGTTCAAGGAACAAGTTTCACAGCTTAACTCTGCAGCTGAAGGCACAGCTTCCAAAGGTGGGTGCACAAGAGGGCAAAATTGGAAGAGCTGAAAGATTTGAGATATTTGCGGGGCTGAGTGAGGCTCCGGGAAGTGAGGCCAGGAAGCAATTTGAAAACAAGGATGAAAATTTTGAAATTGATGCGTTGCTGGACTGGGAAGTCAATGTAGGACCAAATAGCACAGGGGGATTGGTAAACGGGATGCACTGAGAGATAGGATAAGGGCAGAGTTTTGGATGAGTTCAGGTTTGTAGCTCCCAAAACTCCCGAGGGCAGTGCAGCGTTCTAATAAAACTGAGCCAGGGTGCCTCCTCTGGTCCTTCGCAAAGTGGCAGAGACAAACTTCAGAGCTGTTGAGTTGTCTAGGTTGGGATCCCAAAGTGTTGTCTACAAGTAAGCTTCCACCGCTGTGCCACGAGATCCAGCCCTTTCATCTCACTGGCTGACCCGGTCAGGCAAGAAATGAATCTACGAGGGTGCTTGCTGTGGTAAACGTTCCTTTGGCAATAAGGTTCCATTATCTCAATAGCCAATAATGCTGGCTCATACCCAATACTCCATGGAACAGCGAACAACAATTTCTATAACCCCCCCATGGAACCAGATGGTTAAAGCTGCCTCCATTCTTTCCTCTCCATTGAAAATCGTGCAAGATTATATAAAATGGCACCATGTTTAGAAGAATTTCCTATATCGAGGAGCCGACAAAACACAAATCAGCAAAATTCATCTTAAAGTTTCATTGACAGGACCTGCTTTTGGTCAATTTGTTGATTTCTTTTTTAAATGAATTGACCTAGGGGTTCAAGTGGCTGCACTCGTGCCTGGGAGCATATTTGCTACCATTCCTCTTCGAGATGATCACCATCCCAAAATGCAATCTGAGAGAACACAAAGGGGACGAGCCACGTTGAATATTCATTTCCTTCTGTTCTGCACTGAATAAAATTAAAGTTTCTGCACTGTCGCATTTCGAAATGCAGTCCGGCACTGCTGGTTGCCCACGCACACAGAGCAAGTAAAATCCTGCGCATGTTCCCCAGTTGCTCACAGTACAAACACTCTCACTTCCATTACAGGATGTGGAGGACCTTAAAGCTGAATTGCACTGCATTTCTGAAGAGGGAAAAGCCTGTATTGCTGTAGGGTCTTGTCACGACCCCCTGGTCGAGTGCACGGTCAATTCCAGTCCCACTTGACCCAGAATCGCAACACAGGTGAAATTCGATTTTATTTAAAATAACCGAGGTCCTTGGTTGAGTCAAATGAACTCCAGTCACCTGGTTTATAACTTTAACACAAATAACCTTTCATTATGCACAGGATAGTTAAACTGTGACTGAGGGGTAAAGAAAATATTAATTAAATAAAAGTATACAAAGAATCGTTGATGCAAAGAACAAAGCACAGGAACAGGCCCTTCGGCCCTCCAAGCCCGTACCGGTCATGATACCAACCTTGGCCAAAACCCTCAGCACTTCCTTGTGCCGTATCCCTCTATACCCATCCTATCCATGTGTTTGTCAAGATGTCTTTTGAACACCGTTAATGTATCTGCTTCCACAACCTCCCCTGGCAACGCGTTCCAGGCACTCACCGCCCACTGTGTAAAAAACCTGCCTCGCACAACTCCTCTAAACTTTGCCCCATGGACCTTAAACCTATGTCCCCTGGTGACTGACCCCTCCACCCTGGGAAAGAATGCCTGTCCATCCACTCTATCCATGTCCCTCATAATCTTGTAGACCTCTATCAGGTCACCTCTCAACCTCCGCCGTTCTAATGAAAACAGTCCGAGTCTATTCAGCCTCTCCGCATAGCTGATACCCTCCAGACCAAGCAACATCCTGGTAAACCTCCTCTGCACCCTCCAGGGTTAATGTCTCACTGAAGGTTAGGCCTTCGCTTTGGCACTTCCTTCGCCTTGTAATGAGATTCACTGCAGACTCATGAAGACAGAAGCAACTGACAGCAGAGAGGGAGAAACACAGCTCCTCGTCCTTTGAGAGTCGAGAGGCTCCTGGTAAGTTTGTCTACTTTCTCCTGTAGATTCAGGGTCATTTCAAGCTAACAGCAAGGATGTGCCAGGCACTCACTGGTTTTAGAACAATTATGCAGTTCTGTCAATTCAGCAAGCAGGAGAGACCGATTGTTCCTTCTCCTTCCAAAGTCTAATCAGTTCTACAAAGCTCTCTCAAAGCACCACGCAGGAACCAATCACTGACTGTTGTCAGGCAGAATACTGTCCCTGGCCAACCCACAGGTTGCCAGCTCGCCAATCGAACAGACTTCCTCCAAAGCTGGTTCCCAAGATTCACTTGGCGCCGACGACCACCTGGGAACACAATGTCCTGACAAGCAGGCTGCTCCGCTTGAGTCCTCTGCTTAAAGTTCTGAATATGGCTCACGGGCCGCAAACAATAACAATAAAAAATTTTTAAAAAATGTTTATATAAAAAGAGTACCCAATTATTTTTTTCCCCAATTAAGGGTCAATTTAGCGTAGCCAATCCACCTAATGTGGAGATGCCGGTAAGACTTCATACTGTATCCACCTAACCTTTTGGGTTGTAGAGGTGAAGCCCACACAGGAACCAAAAATAATCAGAAAATAAAAGAAAATGAGCACAAGGAACCAGGAAGGACTCTCGGTCTTCAGGACATCTACACTTTTCTTTTGAAGTGGAGTCACTGTTGCAATATGGTGGGAAAAGAGGCAGCCAATTTGCACACAGCAAGATCCCATAAATAGTTATTTGATATTGACCACATAATCTGCAACTTTCTTTTGAATAATGTTGCTCGAGGACTAAACAATATCACTTTACGTGGATCAATTGAATATTTCTGATGTGCAATCATTGCTGTAGCATAGGAGAGCCAACATTAATTTGCACACATCACCTGCTTCAAACAACAATGTAAGAAGTCTTACAACACCAGATTCAAAACACTAGCTTTCGGAGCACTGCTCCTTCCTCAGGTGAATGAAGAGGTAGGAAGAGGAAGGAGCAGCGCTCCGAAAGCTAGTGATTCGAAACAAAGCTGTTGGACTTTAACCTGGTGTTGTCAGACTTCTTACTGTGCTCACCCCAGTCCAACGCCGGCATCTCCACATCAAACAGCAATGTAATACTGACCAGGTAATTGAGGATAATTATTAGTCAGGGAAGGAAGTGGGGTTCAGGGATTTTGGGGGAAAGCATTTGGAGTGACTGGTTTGTTATTTTAACTGGTTCACCTCCTGGTTTCTACCAGATGAAGGCAGTGAAAATCAGACTCAAATCTGTGTTCAGTTCCAATACAATCAACAATGCATTATTAATGCTGACTATTGTGTTGTTTCTTAAATAATTTGCACTGTTTCCATGGGAACAGATGAGTTAAATATGCCATTAGTGAAGTTACACAATTGGTTCATAATGTATTTTGCAGAAAAAAATCCAACTTCATCAGTAAACAATTAAACTTGGAGCCAACAAAACCAAGTTAGTGACATCAATAGGAGCAAAACTAAAAATACTGGGCGCGATCCTCCGCTCCCGCGCCGTTTCAGAGAATCGCCTGGTTCGCCAAATTTTCCCGCGACGCCGGTCCGACGCCCTCCCGCGATTCACGGAAACGGCCAGATTGACGCAATCACGTTTTGCACGGCGCGGTCCAGTGAATTGCCCGAGACAGCCAAAATGGCGATTCACCGGTACCCCCGCGATTCTCAGTGCCGGATGGGCCGAGCGGCCTGCCCAAAACGGCGGGTTCCCTCCGGCGCCGGCCACACCTGGTCGCTGCCGGCGGGAACAGCGCGGGAACGCTGGGGGGGCGTCCGATCGTCGGGCCGTCCTCTCTGAAGGAGGGCCTCCTTTCTTCCGCAGCCCCGCAAGATCCGCCGGACATCTTCTTGCGGGGCGGACTCGGGGGAGGACGGCAACCACGCATGCGTGGGTGACGCCAGTTATGCGGCGCTGGCCGCGTCATGTATGCGGCGCCGCCTTTACGCGGCTCCAAGGCCTGCCGTGTGTAAATGACGCGGCTCCGCTCCTAGCCCATTTTCGGGCCCTGAATCGGTCAGGATAGGGGCCGTTTCGCGCCGTCATGAACCTCGACGGCGTTCACGATGCGCGAACACTCTGTCTCCATTTCAGAGAATCGCGCCCACTGTTTTCCCAATTGCACCCAACATGGAAAGAACAAATGAATTTGCATTTCTGAAGCGCCTTTCAGGACATTCAAACGTGCTGTATAGTAGGGGCAGCACGGTGGCGCAGTGGTTAGCACTGCTGCCTCACCGCGCCGAGGACCCGGGTTCAATCCCGGCTCTGGGTCACTGTCCGTGTGGAATTTGCATATTCATCACGTGTCTGCGTGGGTCTCACCCCACAATCCAAAGATGTGCCGGGTAGGTGGATTGGCCACGCTAAATTGCCCCTTAATTGGAAAAAAAAATTGGGTACTCAATTTCTAAAAAAACAAAAGTGTTGCACAGTCAATGCTGAGGGGCGGTTTCCTCCCACACGTCTCCAAGGACATGCTGTGAGGTGAATTGGACATTCTGAATTCTCCCTCTGTGTCCCCGAACAAGCGCCGGAACGTGGTGACTCGGGGATTTTCACAGTAACTTCATTGCAGTGTTAATGTAAGCCTACTTGTGACAATAAAAGATTTTTATTATTATTACAGGAAACACGGCAGCTAATTTTCACATCGAAAGTTCCCGCAACAGCAGTGGGATAGTGACTGGGTAGTTTATTTTAGTCACGTTGCTTGGAGCATAAACATTGGTCAGTCCGCCAGGGGAAACTCTGCCCTTTCATGTTGTGACCATTTATCGGTCTGTGGGTGAAGGCAGGAGAAAATCACTTTCTGCTCCTATTCGTATCTGGGTGCAAGTGCTCAGTACAGGGAGGGTAATTTGACGTGATCCACATTAAGAGATATTAGGATACAAGATCAAAGGCTTGGTCCAAGAAATACATTTGAAGGAGCATCTTAAAGGAGGACTTGGGAGTCCAGGTAGTTGGAAGACCAGCCGCCAGTGATGCAGCAATGAAAACCTGAAGCACAGAAGGTGATGAATTGGTGGAACTTACATTTCTCCCAGTGCGACCAAAAAGAAATCAGCATTTTTCCTGGTTGTTTTGTGACCTGCAGTTCTGACAGCTTAGATCACTCACTGCCTGAGCCAAGTGAGCGGAGTTCTGTATCCACAGTGCACATTTCTCTCATTCATATGACATAACAGCAACTGGGAACCCAGAGAATATATATTACAAATAGCATCTCAACTGCCCAGGCCACCCACCATAATTCCCTACTCAAGATGGTATCAGCCAGCAGCAGCTGGAGTAATAACCCCCTTTTGGCTGTCAACGCCTACTTTAAGTCAAGAAGTTAAAATCGAACCGTAAACATAGATGCCCAAGTGATGCAATCTTTATATAATTCATCTTTATATAATTATCCACAAGCCAATGGGCTTTTCTGACACCTGTGCTGAACCCAATTGGCAAATTGCATGGTGCAATCCACAAACAGTGCAACAAATTCTCACCCATTTTCCAATCTGATCTCTTCCTGGTTTCAATGTTGCCCCTCTGTCTGTTCCCCATATCCCTTCAACCCATTTTATTAAATATCAGAAATATACCCATCTCCTTTCTTGAAACCATTTATGGACTCCGGTTCCCCCTCAGTATAGAATCATAGAATCCCTACAGTGCAGAAGGAGGAGGCCATTCGGTCCATCGAGTCTGCACCGACCCTTTGGCCACCCTACCTAGGGCCAATCTCCCGCCCTATTTTATTCCTGCAAACCCACCCTAAAGGGGCAATTTAGCTTAGCCAATCCACCTAATCTGCTGTGCTAACCACTGTGCCAAGAGTTCCACAAATGAGGCAGCGAGTTCCATAAATTCACCACCCTCTGCGAGAAGCAGTTCCTCCTCATCTCAGTTCTAAATCTACCACCTCGCAACCTAAATCGCAGCGGGTATAAACCCAAACGGTTTACTCTCTCCTGGTAACGTCAACTCTTTCATCCCTGGAATCAATCTGGTGAACTTCCTCTGAACTGCCTCCAATGCCACCACATCCTTCCTCAAACAAGGGAGATGCACCCCTTTTGTGCAGTTTATGGCCTACAGAAACAATTAGGCTTCGGGCCTACTATTTGAACAGAACAAAACTCAAATCCCCGTTACCAAAAGTTCTCCTCTTATCTTTGAAGTACAAATTGTTTAAATTGAATTAATTTTTAAAATTGCTCTCTAGCAGCCTTGGTTAGACTGCAGCTCCCTGCCATAGCAGGAGAGGGTAAGTAGGTGCAAGATACGTCTGTTCCTAGGCCTGGCTGTCTGTGCTGGGAGTGTAATCTCATTATGGGCCTGGTGACCTATAATCAGATTGCAATCCATGGCCTTCCCCTGTTGATATCGTTGCAGACTAAAGGCGAATGATATGGAGATTAAAACCCAACTTGTTATAATGTTAAGCCTTCTGATCCTCTTCATACAGGAAGTTAAAGCAACTTTTATTTATTGTTAGAATATGGGCATCATTGGCAAGGCCAGCATTTACTTTCCATTTCTACCTTTCCCTCGGGAAGATGGTGAGCCCCATGATTCAACAGCTACGGTCCATGTGGTATCTGTGCCCCTACTGTGCTGGCAGACTTTTGAGAGAACAGTGGCTTGTTGGGCTATTTTGCACTGTTAGAGTCAGCCATGCTGGAGTCACACATAGTTCATGTAAGGATAGCAAGTTTCCGACCATAAGATGAACATTGGTGAACCAGTTGGCTATTGATAACACTTGACTGGTTTCACGATCACTGTTACAGATACAGTTTTTCATTCAACAATCAATTAACAATTTAAATCCTTAGCTGCCCAGGTGAGATTTGAACTCGCGACTGCCCGAGTTATTAGTCAAGGTCTCCGGATGACTAATTTAGTAACACAGCCACTTTGCTGCAGTGTCCTGTCCTGTGCCTATACAAAGGAGAGAAACTGCTGGAACCTATTATTGGGGCATGCTAGCAGGGCACCTAGAAATGTAGAACACTATTACGCAGACTTGATACTGTTTCATGAACTAAAAACCAGCTTGACTAACCTATTATTGTTGGTTTGGGAGTATAACTAGGATAGATAGATATCGGATATTGTATATTTGGATTTTCAAAAGCCATTTAAAGGTTTGATCCTGAAGGCTCATGAAAGATTTAGGCTCGTGGGTTGGTGAGTTATATATTTGTATGGTTTGAAGATTGATTAATGGATGGAAAACATAGAACAGGAATAAATGAGCAATTTTTGGATTGGTAAGTTGTAAGTAGCGTAAACCAGAAAGGATCAGTGTTGGGGCTTTGCCGATTTTCAATGACTTGGACACATTATACGGCGCCCCTTAATCCAAGTTTGCTGACAATGCAGATCTAGGTGGAAAAGCAAGCTGTAAGGAAGGTTGCAAAGGGATATTGACTTGCGGGCAAGATGAAGGCGGAATTGTGAAATTATCCACTTTGATAGGAGTGGAAAAGCAGAGCATCTCATTCGCAAAGCATAGGCATTTTGAAGGACCTGGACGTTCTTGCACATGAATCAGAAAGTTATCAAGCAGATTCAGCAAGCAATTAGGAAAGCAAGTGTTACACTAGTCTTCATTGCAAGAGGGTTTAATAGGTGGTTGCATTGGACCCTATTGGAAGGGGCTACAATGTAGAAAACACGTCTGAGTATTCAGTGTCAAAATGCCAGCTCTACCACTATGTGCAGTTCAGGGGAAAAACTACCAACTGGCACGCCTAGGAATTTGATCAATACCTGAAAAGGTTTCCAAAGCTACGGGGTGACATGGTGGTTAGCACTGTTGCTTCCTGCTGCCAGGGACCAGGGTTCAATTCCAGCCTCGGGTCACTATCTGTGCGGAGTCTGCACGTTCTCCCCGTGTCTGCGTGGGTTTCCTCCGGGTGCTCCGGTTTCCTCCCACAGTCCAACGATGTGGAGGTTAGGTGGATCAGCCATGATCAATTGCACCTTAGTGTCCAGAGATATACAGGCCAGGTGGGGTTATAGGGATAGGGCAGGGAAGTGGGGCGGGCAAGTGGGCCTGGCAGACTAACGCTTACAAATTGCCAGCAGTGCCATGATGGGCTGAATGGCCCTCTGCAACCATTCTATGATGCTATTTCCGGTGTTGATTCTGGAGCAGCTGTTTAGATGTGCTCAATCTTTAAGGAACAGGCTGACCATGTTCTTTTCAATGAGAAAATCCTCCAGTGCTTGGTTTTGAACACTGGAGCACCTTTTGTATTAGAGACTGTTATTAAAACCGCGCCACTCCTTCCAACATTTTGTTCGGTTGGAGGCAGATGAGAGGAACGGAAGGGAAAACAAACTAAGCAACGTTTTCTGGTTCTCGGATGTCGTGAAGGACTTCCCGGTTCTCCTTCAAAATGGCGCCATGGAATTTGTTCATTTGCCCGAGAGAGACAAGTGGGGCTTTGTGTTTAATGCTTCACCTGGAAGACTGCATCCCAGTAACATCCTACATTACATTAGTCTCTGGAGTGGGACTTTGAGCTTCTCATTCAGAGGTAAGAGTGCTTAAACCAACCACAGGCCCCCTTGGTTGTTGCTCCTTTCTACAGAGTATGAATCACCTTCTTGCCCATTTACTGTACAACTGTTCAACATCTGGAATGAAATGCTTGACAGTCAAACCAAAACTCTCCCTATTCCCATATCTCTCTATTCTCATATCATCGGTCTTTACATCCCCACAGAAGAGACTGTTTAGCACATAGAAGAGGCTGTTTAGCACAGGGCTAAATCGCTGGCTTTGAAAGCAGACCAAGGCAGGCCAGCAGCATGGTTCGATTCCCGTAACAGCCTCCCTGAACAGGCGCCGGCTAGGGGCTTTTCACAGTAACTTCATTCGAAGCCTACTTGTGACAATAAGCGATTTTCATTTTTTCACAAACTTCTTTCCCTGTTCTTTCAACTGCTGTTTGCCACATTGTCCTGCAAAGGGGGGGGGGGGGGGGGGGGGGGGTGGTCAGAGGCAGCACGAGGATTCAACGGTCATCTCAAATCACAGCGCAGCAGAACACCTCATTTACAGGGGATGGACCCTTCAAAGTTAATCACAGCTTCAGCCGTGCTTGGCACGTCATTCAGAGATATGCAAGCAAATGCAGATGCTTTGGTTACCCAATGGGTCCGTAACAGTGCCTGGTGCTTGGAAACTCAGAATCCCTGCCTCAAGTTCCTTCTGCTGGTCCAATCTGAACAAGTACAGCAGATCCAAAGTCATCTCTGCATTATCGCCTGGGCCACCAGGAGATTGAATCACCCCTGACCCTCCCAATGTGCCCTGGGTTGCACCCATCCAGGCAAACTGGCTGCCTCGCTTCAGTCTTCATTTCCAGCTACTTCCCTGCTCACTTTGATTAATCAGTTCTCATTGGTCAACAGATGAAACATTACATTTGTATTTCATGAAATGCACTCCCTTACCAAGTCACCCCAGTTAATATACTTTTCAGCTCACACCCTGCATTGGATTGATTTGACAATGGAGCATGGATTAAGGTGGATTGAAATATTTGGGAGACAATTATCCTGGCAGCTTTGTGAAACCGGCAATAATATATGTTCGGCTACAGCGGCTTCACATTACAAAGAGTTAGAGGTCGTGAGGTCAGGTGTCCCCCCCACCCCCCCGATTAAAACTGTTAAAACATACTGACAATTCATAAAGAGGCCATTTGGCCCATCAGAATTATGTTGGTATTTATACTCCACATAATCCTCCCCCCATCCTTCATCTATCCCATCTTCCGCTCCTTTCTTGCTCTGAAAGGCTTTGTGCTATTCTATGTAGCAGTGAGGTCATCATTCTAACCACCATCTGGGCAAAGGAGTTTCTCCCAAATTCCCTATTGGTCACACCCTTATTGCCCTTTGTGGGAGCTTGCTGTGTGCAAATCTGATGCCGCATTTCCTGCATCGAAACGGTGTCAGCACTAATATCTCATTGGTTGTTTGTCGCCCATTCAAGACCAACGCCCCCTGCTCTCCCCCACCTCACCCCAACATATCGAAAAGTGGTTTTAGCTGTTGGCCGGTCACCCACTTGTTTACATTCTGTTGACGAGCAGCATGCACAGAGACCGTGTCTCAATGATGAGTTGTATCGAACACAGGCTACAGCAGCCAGGGTAGTGAGTGTGATCTGGCCAGCCATTCTCCAGCTGACTTCCACTTCAAAATATCCAGTGATATGTCTCCACCAGAGCACTGTGGCAGCAAATTCTGCTTTCTGGCTACACCACAATGAAAGGGTTTATCCCAAATTTCTTCTTATTTATTAGTGACTATAGTAGATTTATGGCTCTCGGGTTCCAGGCATACATGGAAATGGTGTGTCTATATGCCTTCTCTGTCAAACCTTTCACAATCATAACTGCAATTAGGTCACCGTCACAAATTCTTTTCTAGTGAAGAGGGTCCCAGTCTGTTCAATCATTCCTGGAAGGAATAAACTCCAGTTTGGTATCATTCTATTAAATCTCTTCCACACCTTCTCCAGTGATGTGTTGGGTGTTCTGGGTCACATACAGGTCACCAACACTTGAAATAGTGCAACACTATTTTACTGAATCATTAACTGTTTAAACATGCTCAGACTGTGGGTTAATACGATATTAGCTTTAACTAAAGACCTTTGCCTTGTCCTAACCAGTCGATGCACTCAGCACATGGTGAATGTCTGTGTTTCAGGCTGTGAGCTCTGTCCTCCTAGCTAGCTGCAGCTCGAATGAGCGGGAACTCTGATGCCTCCTGTCTTTATAGTGAGTGTGCTCTAACTGGTGATTGGCTGCGGTGTTGTGTATGTTGATTGGTCCCACTGTGTGTCCATCAGTGTGTGTCTGCACCATGATATACTGGTGTGTATTATGACATCCAGTTCTATATCCATTACTGTTCAAGATATTCCAACTCTGGTCTAACCAAGATTCTGTACAGGTTTAATCTCACTTCGCTGCTTATCAATTCTTCCTCTAGAAATGAACCCCAGAGATTGGTTTGCCTTCTTTGTGACTTTATTAACTTACATCGCCAGATTTAGTGATGTGTATCAACACCCAGATCCCACTGTTCCTTTACCCCATTTCGACATATTTTCCAAAGAGTATGTGGCCTCCTAAGTTCTGCCTACCACAGTGTACTAACTCGTACCTGTACAGAGGTTTGTTTGCAGTGCTTCCGCAAGTATCTGGTATCCAAAGGTCCACCAAATTCGCAATAAAACAGATTTGTAAGCTCAAATAGAAAATAATGTTATGACCCGATGGCCATTATAGAGAAGTGACTACGAGGAAACCAATGCTGGGAAAAATATGCAGGGCTGTGGAAAACAGCAGGGGAATGGAACTAATTGAATGGCCCCTTTCAGAGAGTCTGCACAGGCATGATTGATTGAATGGCCTCCTCGAGCTACACAATGCGGTTAACTCAACTGCCCCCAGTCATAATATACACCAGTATATCATGGTGCAGACACACACACTGATGGACACACAGTGGGACCAATCAACACACGCAACACCGCAGCCAATCACCAGTTAGAGCACACTCACTATACAGACAGAGGGCATCAGAGTTCCCGCTGATTCAAGTGCAGCCTCTTAGAAGGACAGAGCTTACAGCACAGATCTTCACCATGTGCTGAGTGCATAGACTGGTTCGGAGAGGCATAGGTCTTTAGTTTAATCTAACGTCGTGTTAACCCACAGTGAAAGTATGTTCAACAGTTTCTAAATAATTAAATAGTGTTGTACTATTTTAAGTGTTGGTGGCCTCTATGTGTTCCACGGATCCAGAGCACCCAACACATCATGATACCAGGAGTTGAGGGATGTTAGAACTTCTTAGACCCACCTGCAAGTGATCTGCCTTCCACCAGCAGACAGCCATCCTGCAAAATGGACAGCGTCCGCCCGCCGCCGCCGCTCCGCATCACCGGTAACCTAGGGGCCAACTGGAAGATATTCAAACAGCGCTTCCAGCTCTACCTTGAAGCCACAGACCGGGAAGCTGCCTCAGACACCAGGAAGATCGCTCTCTTCCTATCCACGGCCGGGGAACATGCCATTCACATTTTCAATTCTCTCACCTTTGCTGATGATGAAGATAAATCAAAATTCAAGACGGTCCTCCTCAAGTTTGACACTCACTGCAACATCGAGGTGAATGAAAGTTTTGAGCGCTATGTATCCCAACAGCGTTTGCAGGGTAAGGATGAACCTTCCCAGTCCTTTCTCACCCACCTCCGCATCCTTGCGCAGTCCTGTAATTACCGGCCCACCTCCGACTCCATGATACGCGACCAGATCGTTTTCGGTGTTCAGTCGGACCCCCTACGCCAGCAGCTCCTCGGGGTAAAGCAGCTCACCCTAGCGACCGCCATCGAGACCTGCGTGCTACACGAACACGCCACGAGTCGGTATTCCCACATCCAAGCGGCTGAAACGGCGCAGCAAGGACCCCACGAGGCTGAACGGGTCCAAGCAATTGAGCAACTCCAGGGCTTCAGCCTGGATGAGGGCGGCCATTTCCCATGATTTACGCGGACTCCCGCGCTTGTGCGCACCGAACGAGGGGACAGCGACTTCGACGAACGTACTGCACAGGCGCGCACCACGTACGACCACACCGTGCATGCGCGGTGGTGCAGTGAACGTACTGACGCTACAACGTGCGGCAACTGTGGCTCCGTACACTTAAAGCGGCAATGTCCTGCCAAATCCCGACGATGCCCGAGATGTGGCAACCCTGGCTACAATGCTGCTTTATGCAGATCAGCTCAGCCTGCCAACTCTCGTCGCTCCAGCCAGCCTCGCAGGAATGTCCGGGCCATCCAACCCATGGTCACAGAGCCAGATTCGGACCTGCGACCCGATATTGACACCAAGAACCCGAAGACGCCTTTTCGAGTCGGTATCATTACAAAAAACAGGGTGTCCCCGAAGCAAAGAACCCAGTCTCTATCGGTATACAGCATCAATCCGGACGGTGAGTGGTGTGCCACCCTTACGGTCAACCGGTCCCAAATAAGATTCCACCTGGACGCTGCAGGCTCTGCCAATCTCATTGCGCGGTCTGACCTCCAAAGCCTTTGTGTCAAACCAGCCATCCTGCTATCAGCCTGCCAGCTATTAGATTATAATGGCAATGCCATTGCTGCCAGTGGCTCATGCCAACTTGAAGTGATGCACAGGTCACGCAAAGCCATCCTTCCCTTTGAAATCGTGGGCTCCTCGAAGTGCAGGCATGCAAGCTATTGAACCTAGTTTGGAGAGTTCACTCTCTCTCTCCTGCTGACGCGTCTGCCTTTCAGGACACTGACTTCAGGGCGCAGCTCGACGCCATTATCAACCAGCACCACGACGTCTTCGAGGGCATGGGCACGCTCCCGTACATCTACAAGATTTTATTAAAACCGAATGCCACGCCTGTGGTGCACCTCGCAGGGTCCCAGCACCCCTTAAGGACCGCCTCAAGCAGCAGCTGCAGGACCTCCAGAACCAAGGAGTGATTTCAAAAGTCACAGAACCGACCGACTGGGTCAGTTCCAATGGTATGTGTAAAAAAGCCTTCCGGCGAATTGAGAATTTGCATTGATCCCAAGGATCTAAATCGCAATATTATGAGAGAGCATTATCCAATCCCAAGTGCGAAGAGCTCATGTGAGATGGCTTGCGCCAAGCTCTTCACCAAACTAGATGCCTCAAAAGGATTCTGGCAAATCCAGCTCGATAAACCCAGCAGGAAACTCTGCACATTTAACACCCCCTTTGGAAGATATTGTTACAACAGGATGCCGTTTGGGATCATGTTCAGACTGGAGTCCAGTTACTAGTGGTGTACCACAAGGATCTGTTTTGGGGCCACTGCTGTTTGTCATTTTTATAAATGACCTGGAGGAGGGCGTAGAAGGATGGGTGAGTAAATTTGCAGATGATACGAAAGTCGGTGGAGTTGTGGACAGTGCGGAAGGATGTTACAAGTTACAGAGGGACATAGATAAACTGCAGCGCTGGGCTGAGAGGTGGCAAATGGAGTTTAATGCAGAAAAGCGTGAGGTGATTCATTTTGGAAGGAATAACAGGAAGACAGAGTACTGGGCAAATGGTAAGATTCTTGGCAGTGTGTATGTGCAGAGAGATCATGGTGTCCATGTACATAGATCCCTGAAAGTTGCCACCCAGGTTGAGAGAGTTGTTAAGAAGGCATACGGTGGGTTAGCTTTTATTGGTAGAGGGATTGAGTTTCAGAGCCATGAGGTCATGTTGCAACTGTACAAAACTCTGGTGCGGCCGCATTTGGAGTACTGCGTGCAATTCTGGTCGCCGCATTATAGGAAGGATGTGGAAGCATTGGAAAGGGTGCAGAGGAGATTTACCAGAATGTTGCCTGGTTATGGAGGGAAGATCTTATGAGGAAAGGCTGAGGGACTGGAGACTGTTTTCATTAGAGAGAAGGTAAAGAGGTGACTTAATTGATGCATACAAGATGATCAGAGGATTGGATAGGGTGGACAGTGAGAACCTTTTTCCTCGGATGGTGATGTCTAGCACGAGGGGACATAGCTTTAAATTGAGGGGAGATAGATATAGGACAGATGTCAGAAGTAGGTTCTTTACTCAGAGAGTAGTAAGGGCGTGGAATGCCCTGCCTGGTACAGTAGTGGACTCGCCAACACTAAGGGCATTCAAATGGTCATTGGATAGACATATGGACGACAAGGGAATAGTGTAGATGGGCTTTAGAGTAGTTTCACAGGTCGGCGCAACATCGAGGGCCGAAGGGCCTGTACTGCGCTGTAATGTTCTATGTTCTATCTCTGCATCAGAAGTGTTCCATAGGATTATGGAACAAATGATGGAAGGTATTGAAGGTGTTCGCGTCTATGTCGATGACATAATCATTTGGTCCACCACCCCGCAGGAGCATGTTAGTTGCCTCCAGCGCTTATTCAGACGCATACATGAGCATGGCCTCCGCCTCAACAGGGCCAAATTCTCGTTTGGTCAGACAGAACTCAAGTTCCTCGGGGACCACATCTCCCTATTGGGTGTGCACCCGGATGCGGACAAGGTAGCTGCCATCACAGCTATGAAAACACCAGAGGGCAAGAAGGCGGTCCTCCGATTTCTGGGCATGGTCAATTTTTTAGGGAAATTCAACCCTATCCTCGCCTCTCATACCACCGCTCTCAGGAACCTGGTCAGGAAGATGACAGACTTCTAATGGCTCCCTGCCCACGAGCGCGAATGCAGAGAACTCAAGGCAAAACTGACCACGGCCCCGATCTTAGCTTTCTTTGATCCAGCAAAGGAGACCAAAATTTCGACCGATGCCAGTCAATCCGGCATTGGGGCAGTGCTCCTGCAACGTGATGAGGCCTCATCATGGGCCCCCATTGCATATGCGGCACGTTTGATGACCCCCACGGAACAGCGCTACGCGCAGATAGAAAAGGAGTGCCTGGGCCTTCTGACCGGTGTTGTTAAGTTTCACGATTATGTCTACGGCCTTCCTCAAATCACCGTCGAGACCGACTATCGCCCTCTGGTCAATATAATACAGAAAGACTTGAACGATATGACGCCTCGCCTCCAGCGTATTCTTCTCAAGCTCCGGCGATACGACTTCCAGCTGGTATACACCCCAGGCAAAGACCTCATCATTGCTGACGCTCTCTCCAGGGCAGTCAACACTCCATGTAACCCAGCGGGATTGGTCTGCCAGGTTGACACCCATGTGGCATTTGCGGCCTCCAATCTACCTGCCTCGGATGAACGCCTCGTCCAAATTCGCCGCGAGACGGTGGCTGACCCTTTGTTACAGCGTCTCATGCGCCACCTAACGGACGGGTGGCTCAAGGGCCAATGCCCTCAGTTCTATAATATCACAGATGATCTGGCGGTAGTAGACGGGGTTCTTCTGAAACTGGACCGCATTGTCATCCCGCATAGCATGCGCCAGCTTGTCCTGGAACAACTAAATGAGGACCAACTTGGCGTGGAAAAATGCCGCCGACGGGCCCGAGAGGCAGTGTACTGGCCCGGCATTAATGAGGACAGAGCCAACACAGTGCTCAACTGCCCCACTTGTCAGCGCTTCCAGCCGGCCCAACCACGTGAGACCCTGCAGCCCCATGAGTTGGTCACGTCACCTTGGACCAAGGTGGGCATCGACCTGTTCCTCGCGCTGGGTAGGGTCTGAATACGCGATGGAGGCAACTAACATGCTCCTGCGGGGTGGTGGATCACATGATTATGTCATCGACATAGACGCAAACACCTTCAATACCTTCCATCATTTGTTCCATAATCCTATGGAACACTTCTGGGTAGTAGTCATGGACTACTTTTCGAATTACCCGGAGGTGATACGGTTGCATGACCTCACATCGTCTGCAGTCATTCGTGCATGTAATGAAACCTTTGCTCGACACGGCATCCCGCTCACGGTTATGTCGGACAATGGCCCCTGCTTCGTCAGCCAAGAATGGTCCAACTTTGCCAGGCGGTACAATTTTGCCCATGTGACATCCAGTCCCCTGTACCCCCAATCCAACGGCAAAGCAGAGAAGGGAGTACATATCGTCAAACGGCTCCTATGCAAGGCTGCCGATGCTGGGTCTGATTTCTACCTTGCCTTGCTGGCCTATTGCTCTGCCTCACTGTCCACTGGCCTGTCGCCAGCTCAGTTACTCATGGGTCGCACCCTGAGGACGACGGTGCCGTCCATCCATGTCCCAGACCTCGACCACATTCCGGTCCTTCGCCGGATGCAGCTGTCTCGTGCACAGCACAAGGCGGCTCATGACTCCTGTGCAGCTGATCACCCTGCTCTGGCTCCAGATGAAAACGTCCGCGACCATCTTCCGGATGATGGGTGGTCTGCAACCGCTCTTGTCCTTCGGCAGGTGGCCCCCTGCTCGTTCCTGGTTCGTCTACCAGATGGCTCTATTCTGTGCCACAATCGACGCGCCCTTCGTCTCGTTCCACGCTCGCCACGTGATCCTCCAGTGTCGCCTCGCCCTCCTGCTGACCCTGTCATGGACTATGCAGAGCTCCCTGTCACTCTGCCTCCCTCTGACTTTGACGCAGTCCAGCCCGCTCCTGAACCGGCGGCTCTCAACTCACCCTTGAGGCGGTCAACCAGAATTCGTTGCCCACCTCAGAGACTAAATTTATGAACTTTTCGAATTTATGGACTCTCTGAATTGTTTTGTTGCTTTGTTTGATCGTTTCCCTGGTTTGTATATAGTGTTGATCTCGTTACTCTTGTTGCATACTGCTTCTCTGCACCAGGCACCTTCCCATGTAAATAGCTTAGTTCTCATGTCCGTAGTCCTGTCTTCGCACCCCACACGTAGTTAGGAACATTCTCACCACACATTATTTATTGCCACACACATACATTTTTTATAAAAGGGGGGATGTCATAATATACACCAGTATATCATGGTGCAGACACACACTGATGGACACACAGCAAGACCAATCAACGCACACAACACCGCAGCCAATCACCAGTTAGAGCACACTCACTATATAAACAGAGGGCATCAGAGTTCCCGCTGATTCGGGACGCAGCCTCCTAGAAGGACAGAGTTTACAGCTTACAGCACAGATCCTCACCATGTGCTGAGTGCATTGACTGGTTCGGACAGGCATAGGTCTTTAGTTTAATCTAACATCGTTTTAACCCACAGTGAAAGTATGTTCAACAGTTTCCAACTTAATAAAATAGTGTTGCACTATTTTAAGTGTTGGTGGCCTGTATGTGTTCCACGGATGCAGGGCACCCAACACATCGCCCCCCACTGAAATGGCCGAGCGAGCCACTCAGTTCAAGGGCAATTAAGGCTGGGCAACAAATGCGGGCCCAGCCCAGCGACGCCCACATCCCAAGAACACATTTTAAAAAAGTGATTCTACAATTTGTAGCCATATTTTGATATTATTTCCCAACTTATTTTGTTTCTTCCCTCCAAATAGATTGGTTTGGGTGGGGAGACATTCTGCTCAACATTCTCTAACTGTGCACCCACAATATTGGATTGTCTAACGTCTGTTCCTCTGGGCTTTGGAGGATAAATGAGGGGCAAGAGAAAGTTTTCAGGCAACCTGATTTTCCTTTGTCCTTTAACCCCCAAATGTCTCGGCAGAAGCACACACGCCTGTCAATAACAATGCAGAAAATTTGAGAAAAAGAGAAATATGAAAATTGAAAGAAGAAAGCTTTTTGCGTGACTATTCTCAGGATAGCGTCACGAGAATTCTGTACTTTTGTCCAATCACATTCCGTACAGCAGCGAGAGTTTCGGTGCAGCGAGAGTTTCGGTGCAGCGAGAGTTTCGGAGCAGCGAGAGTTTCGGTGCAGCGAGAGTTTCGGTGCAGCGAGAGTTTCGGTGCAGCGAGAGTTTCGGTGCAGCGAGAGTTTCGGTGCAGCGAGAGTTTCGGTGCAGCGAGAGTTTCGGTGCAGCGAGAGTTTCGGTGCAGCGAGAGTTTCGGTGCAGCGAGAGTTTCGGTGCAGCGAGAGTTTCGGTGCAGCGAGAGTTTCGGTGCAGCGAGAGTTTCGGTGCAGCGAGAGTTTCGGGGCAGGCAGCGAGAGCAGTGAGGGGCAGGCAGCGAGAGCAGTGATGGGCAGGCGGCGAGGGCAGTGAGGGGCAGGCGGCGAGGGCAGTGAGGGGCAGGCGGCGAGAGCAGTGAGGGGCAGGCAGCGAGGGCAGTGAGGGGCAGGCAGCGAGAGCAGTGACGGGCAGGCAGCGAGAGCAGTGAGGGGCAGGCAGCGAGAACAGTGAGGGGCAGGCGGCGAGGGCAGTGAGGGGCAGGCGGCGAGAGCAGTGAGGGGCAGGCGGCGAGGGCAGTGAGGGGCAGGCAGCGAGAGCAGTGAGGGGCAGGCAGCGAGAGCAGCGACGGGCAGGCAGCGAGAGCAGTGAGGGGCAGGCAGCGAGAGCAGTGACGGGCAGGCAGCGAGAGCAGTGAGGGGCAGGCAGCGAGAGCAGTGAGGGGCAGGCAGCGAGAGCAGTGAGGGGCAGGCAGCGAGAGCAGTGAGGGGCAGGCAGCGAGAGCAGTGAGGGGCAGGCAGCGAGAGCAATGACGGGCAGGCAGCGAGAGCAGCGAGGGGCAGGCAGCGAGAGCAGCGACGGGCAGGCAGCGAGAGCAGCGAGGGGCAGGCAGCGAGAGCAGCGAGGGGCAGGCAGCGAGAGCAGCGAGGGGCAGGCAGCGAGAGCAGTGAGGGGCAGGCAGCGAGAGCAGTGAGGGGCAGGCAGCGAGAACAGTGAGGGGCAGGCAGCGAGGGGCAGTGAGGGGCAGGCAGCGAGAGCAGTGAGGGGCAGGCAGCGAGAACAGTGAGGGGCAGGCAGCGAGAGCAGCGAGGGGCAGGCAGCGAGAGCAGTGAGGGGCAGGCAGCGAGAGCAGTGAGGGGCAGGCAGCGAGAGCAGTGAGGGGCAGGCAGCGAGAGCAGCGAGGGGCAGGCGGCGAGGGCAGCGAGGGGCAGGCAGCGAGAGCAGTGAGGGGCAGGCAGCGAGAGCAGTGAGGGGCAGGCAGCGAGAGCAGTGAGGGGCAGGCAGCGAGAGCAGTGAGGGGCAGGCAGCGAGAGCAGTGAGGGGCAGGCAGCGAGAGCAGTGAGGGGCAGGCAGCGAGAGCAGCGAGGGGCAGGCGGCGAGGGCAGCGAGGGGCAGGCAGCGAGAGCAGTGAGGGGCAGGCAGCGAGAGCAGTGAGGGGCTTTCAGGCAGCATATTCGAGATTGTAACAAATTGTAGCAAAAAAATAATTTCCTTTTTTGATCTTAAGTCTGTGCCCATTGGTTACTGTGCCCATTGGTGACTGTGCCCATTGGTGACTGTGCCCATTGGTGACTGTGCCCATTGGTTACTGTGCCCATTGGTTACTGTGCCCATTGGTTACTGTGCCCATTGGTTACTGTGCCCATTTCTGGCATGAAGAAATTGAGAAATATTGTTTGAAATCAGTCGGTTTCCCGCAGCCTTCACGCTTCGCGGGATCCAAGTCCCATGATGTGTCGGAGTCAGGATCCCACGCAATGGGGTGGGACCAAAGGGCACCCATGATAGGAGGGTGGAGTGGTGTGTGAAAGGTGGGGGTGTGCATGGCAGGTAAGTAAGAGCCTCTGGGAGGTTGGGGGTCTCTGGGCCTTCGCGCCGAAATCAGGCTCGGCGCGGGGGCGGAGAATGGGATCTCAGACCCATGGCACCGGGACACGATTCTCCGCGGCTTGACCCTTGAGAAGGTTAAGTTCGAACTGAGGGGAAGCTCGGAGGGGTTCTACAAATCATAGGCACTATTTATTATGCACTTTCAAGAACTGGATAACATTGAACATTAGTTGGGCGGGGGGGATGGGTGGGAGGGTTGGGGGCTGTGTATATTAAGTGTGACTATGGGTAATCCCAGATTCCTTTTTGTCATTTGTTTATGTAAACATGTGGGCTGATGTTTGGGGTTTGGTGGGAGGATGGATTGTTGTTATTGATATGGGGATTGACATATTTGTTGCTGATTATTGTTTATTGTTGATGGGTGTAAATGCGGGAGAAAATGGGAAAAAGGAGAATAAAAATATTTTTTTTAATAAAAGATCCCCCCACATCCTTCTAAATTCCAATGAGTACAGTCCCAGTCTACGCAACCTCTCCTCGTAATCCAACCCCTTCAACTCTGGGATTAACCTAGTGAATCTCCTCTGAACACCCTCCAGCGCCAGTACGTCCTTTCTCAAGTAAGGAGACCAAAACTGAACACAATATTCCAGGTGTGGCCTCACTAACACCTTATACAATTGCAGCATAACCTCACTAGTCTTAAACTCCATCCCTCCAGCAATGAAGGACAAAACTCCATTTGCCTTCTTAATCACCTGTTGCACCTGTAAACCAACTTTTTGCGACTCATGCACTATCACACCCAGGTCTCTCTGCACAGCAGCATGTTTTAATATTTTATCATTTAAATAATAATCCCTTTTGCTGTTATTCCTACCAAAATGGATAACCTCACATTTGTCAACATTGTATTCCATTTGCCAGACCCTAGCCCATTCACTTAGCCTATCCAAATCCCTCTGCAGACTTCCGGTATCCTCTGCACTTTTTGCTTTACCACTCACCTTAGTGTCGTCTGCAAACTTGGACACATTGCCCTTGGTCTCCAACTCCAAATCATCTATGTAAATTGTGAACAATTGTGGGCCCAACACTGATCCCTGAGGGACACCACTAGCTACTGATTGCCAACCAGAGAAACACCCATTAATCCCCACTCTTTGCTTTCTATTAATTAACCAATCCTCTATCCATGCTACTACTTTACCCTTAATGCCATGCATCTTTATCTTATGCAGCAACCTTTTGTGTGGCGCCTTGTCAAAAGCTTTCTGGAAATCCAGATATACCACAGCCATTGGCTCCCCGTTATCTACCACACTGGTAATGTCCTCAGAAAAATTCCACTAAATTAGTTAGGCACGACCTGCCCTTTATGAACCCATGTTGCGTCTGTCCAATGGGACAATTTCCATCCAGATGCCTCGCTATTTCTTCCTTGATAATAGATTCCAGCATCTTCCCTTCTACCGATAAGCTGACTGGCCTATAATTACCAGCTTTCTGCCTACCTCCTTTTTTTAAAAACAGTGGTGTCACGTTTGCTAATTTCCAATCCGCCGGGACCACCCCAGAGTCTAGTGAATTTGGGTAAATTATCACTAGTGCATTTGCAATTTCCCTAGCCATCTCTTTTAGCACTCTGGGATGCATTCCTGCATTTATCCTGCATGCTTGACAACATGAGCTTAAATTTTCCTCAGCTCAGTTTTCCTTCAGTACCAGCCTCCTTTCAAAGCTGCCGCCTTGCAATGCTGCTTTATTACAACCCCCGAGACTCACATTCCGCATGGACTGAAAGTTATCCATTGCAACACAGTTAGAAAACCCTGACTGTAGCACAGAAATCCAACATCCTATTTCTGGGAGTACAACACCTCGCAGTACGTCAGCTTTGAGCAGAAGCACCAGGTTCGATAAAACATGGTACTTAGCACGTTTGGTGAAAGATGTGGCATTAAACCGGGGTGACAAATCAAGGTTTGTCAGCACAAATACAGATGCACCAACAGTTTCAAACACATTTATTAATAAATGCACAGAGCTAAATACGCAAAATCAGCTGTTAAATACCAAATAAATACTTTTGCAGGTTATCACAGCGATGGAGAAGCAAACTTCCTCCTTATCAGAAATTGGCTAGCTGGAAGAAGGCAAAGGGTGGTGGTTGATGGGAAATGTTCAGCCTGGAGTCCAGTTACTAGTGGTGTACCACAAGGATCTGTTTTGGGGCCACTACTGTTTGTCATTTTTATAAATGACCTGGAGGAGGGCGTAGAAGGATGGGTGAGTAAATTTGCAGATGACACTAAAGTCGGTGGAGTTGTGGACAGTGCGGAAGGATGTAACACGTTACAGAGGGACATAGATAAGCTGCAGCGCTGGGCTGAGAGGTGGCAAATGGAGTTTAATGCAGAAAAATGTGAGGTAATTCATTTTGGAAGGAATAATAGGAAGACAGAGTACTGGGCTAATGGTAAGATTCTTGGTAGTGTGGATGAGCAGAGAGATCTTGGTGTCCATGTACATAGATCCCTGAAAGTTGCCACCCAGGTTGAAAGAGTTGTTAAGAAGGCGTACGGTGTGTTAGCTTTTATTGGTAGAGGGATTGAGTTTCGGAGCCATGAGGTCATGTTGCAGCTGTACAAAACTCTGGTGTGGCCGCATTTGGAGTATTGCGTGCAGTTCTGGTTGCCGCATTATAGGAAGGATGTGGAAGCATTGGAAAGGGTGCAGAGGAGATTTACCAGGATGTTGCCTGGTCTGGAGGGAAGGCTGAGGGACTTGAGGCTGTTTTCGATAGAGAGAAGAAGGTTAAGAGGTGACTTAATTGAGGCATACAAGATGATCAGAGGATTGGATAGGGTGGACAGTGGGAGCTTTTTTCCTCGGATGGTGAATTCGAGCATGAGGGGACATAGCTTTAATTTAAGGGGAGATAGATATAGGACAGATGTCAGAGGTAGGTTCTTTACTCGGAGAGTAGTAAGGGCGTGGAATGCCCTGCCTGTAACAGTAGTGGACTCACCAACACTAAGGGCATTCAAATGGTCATTGGATAGACATATGGACAATAAGGGAATAGTGTAGAGTGGTTTCACAGGTCGGCGCAACATCGAGGGCCGAAGGGCCTGTACTGCGCTGTAATGTTCTATGTTATTCTTGCTCCAGAGAGATTACCAATAATTAACATAGAGCAATCTAATTTCTGAAAACACTAATTTCTCCTTTCGTGGAGAAATGCTGCATTATGTGACAGTAAACAATACTCATTCCACAATGTGGGCAAATACATGTAATAATTCATTGCTACACATTTAATTTATGCAGCTCTTTAACGTGCGATTGCAATTTCAACTCTCAGCTGTTGTTAGGTGAAAGGATTTAATTGGCCCATTGCCTCGTAATACTTGCTGGGAATGTAATGACATCGACGAGATGCCTATACAGAGGAGACTAAAATGACACACTGCCTCACATACAATTTCACTGTTTTTGGGAAGCTCAATTTAAATGCTCCAGGTGCGTCACCCCAGGTAGCCAAGAATCAGGGGAAAGTAGCCAAGGCGGGGGAGAGAGGGATAGATGGGGGAAGGGGGGGGGGGGGATAGCAGCTAAACCTAAGAGAAAAGAAAGGTGAACCACAGGAGAAGGGGAGATGGGGGGGGGGGGGGGGGGAGGCAAGGGAATGACAGCCGGACGGAGGGCATGGGAAACAATAACAAACTTGGCATCTACAGGAGCAGAGAACAAGGAAAGTCCGGGCGAAAGACGGGAGGAACGGCTGAAGCGGAGGTGATCGCGAGACGACAACGGCAGCGAAAGCCGTCCGGGAGAAGCAAGCGACAACACCAACACCAGATCCATTTGCGAATTGCCCTCTGTAATTGTTCTGTAATTGTTTCCCCAGTGCCGAAATGTATATGTACCCTCCCAGTTCCCCCCCCCCCCCCCGCCCCAACATACAGATGCCTACTTATGTGCTAAAAACAATACTGCCAATTGTACAGAGCTGCTGTTGTTGGGCTAGCACATAATACCCGACCAGTTATTTTATTCTAACTTTTTTTTTGTTGTTGTTTGTTTTGTTTTTGTGCGTGTTCCCTTCTCTTCTATATAATATGTATATATCTGTATTCTATTTTGTGTACATAACGGTAAATATACTTTATTCAGAAACCCAATAAAAAACATTTATAAAAAAAAATGTATCTACGTTGGGAAAGAACTGCCCGAACAACCAGTAAATGTTAAGCTGCCGGCGACTGCCCCAGGTTCAGTCATGCGGAAGGTATTACCAGCGACTGGGTCATAGCGAGGAAAACCTTGAACTGATCAGGAGCATTACCATAACGTGAGCATTAATTTTGGGCTGCATTCGGTATTGTGAGCAAGTCCTGCATGCTTCCTCTGCCCCAAGGGTGCAGAGCACAGATAATGCCAAGCTTGAGAGTATGATTGAACGGACTCCAAACAGGAGAGAATCTTCTCTGCTCCATTTGGGTGCCAGGTTCTTGAACCAGGTTTCATTTAAGTTATCGCTACAGCACAAGATGCAAAATGAAACCACTTCACAACCGATGAAGGTAGAGTTCATCGACACTTTGCTCAGGCATTCAGCAGCAAAACCGCCTTCTGTGTGGGCATCATTACCAAATGTGAATATTCCACATCCAACTCATCACAAATTCAATCCGTCCTCGCTGTAGATTCTGCGGGCGAATGGCGTGCGGTGATGCAGGTCAACCGCTGCTCCATCCAGTTTAAGCTGGACACAGGTGCTTCTGCCAACCTCCTCTCACAGGCAGATTTCAAACGCATCAAGAAGCCCCCCCAAGGTCCTTCCAGCAGCCTGCCAGCTCCTGGACTATAACGGCAATGCCATCACGGCACTGGGATCCTGCCATCTACTCGTCTCCAACCAGAGCACCCATGCACGGTTACGTTTTGAAATTGTCAAGCCAGACAGGGCATCCCTACTTGGCGCGCAGGCCTGCAAGCAGCTGAACCTCGTGCAGCAGGTTTACACAATGACATCCTCCAATGTGGATCTTCAGGCCGGCATTGACGACATCCTCGCTCAGTATCCGGGTGTGTTCGATGGGATGGGCTCGCTGCCGTATCGATACAAGATTCTGCTATGACCTGATGCCAAGCCAGTGGTCCACGCACCACGCCGGGTCCCGGCTCCGCTGAGGGAGCGCCTGAAGGCACAGCTCAAGGATCTTCAGCAACAGGGCATCATTTCCAAGGTAACCGAACCGACTGACTGGGTCAGCTCGATGGTTTGTGGTAGAAAGCCTGCGGGAGACCTGCACATCTGCATTGACCCCAAGGATCTCAATAGAACATAACAGCGCAGTACAGGCCCTTCGGCCCTCGGTGTTGCGCCGACCTGTGAAACTACTCTAAAGCCCATCTACACTATTCCCTTATCATCCATATGTCTATCCAATGACCATTTGAATGCCCTGAGTGTTGGCGAGTCCACTACTGTACCAGGCAGGGCATTCCACGCACTTACTACTCTCTGAGTAAAGAACCTACCTCTGACATCTGTCCTATATCTATCTCCCCTCAATTTAAAGCTATGTCCCCTCGTGCGAGACATCACCATCCGAGGAAAAAGGCTCTCACTGTCCACCCTATCCAATCCTCTGATCATCTTGTAGCCTCAATTATGTCACCTCTTAACCTTCTTCTCTCTATCGAAAACAGCCTCAAGTTCCTCAGCCTTTCCTCATAAGATCTTACTTCCATACCAGGCAACATTCTGGTAAATCTCATCTGCACCCTTTCCAATGCTTCCACATCCTTCCTATAATGCGGTGACCAGAATTGCACGCAATACTCCAAATGCAGCCGCACCAGAGTTTTGTACAGCTGCAACATGACCTCATGGCTCCGAAACTCAATCCTGTCATGATAAACATCAGAATATCATGGTGCAATCACACACACACTGATGGACATGCAGTAGGACCAACCAACATACACAACATTGCAGCCAATCATCAGTGAGAGCACACACACTATAAAGACAGGGGACACCAGAGTTCCCGCTCATTCTAGCTGCAGCCAGCTCAGAGCACAGAGCTCACAGCCTGCCTCTCAGACATTCACCATGTGCTGAGTGCCTCACCTAGATAGTGATAGGTCAGGGTCCACAGATAAGCTGGTAATGCATGTACCCAAGCTTACAGTACATTATTATAGTTGAGTTGTTAATAAAATAGAGTTACACCATCTCCAGCCGTGTTGACCTGTTTGTAGACCAGAACACCCAACACGACAAATCCCTCTACCAATAAAAGCTAACACACCGTACGCCTTCTTAACAACCCTCTCAACCTGGGTGGCAACTTTCAGGGATCTCTGTATATGGACACCGAGATCTCTCTGCTCATCCACACTGTCATTAGCCCAGTACTCTGTCTTCCTGTTATTCCTTCCAAAATGAATCACCTCACGCTTTTCTGCATTAAACTCCATTTGCCGCCTCTCAGCCCAGCTCTGCAGCTTATCCATATCCCTCTGGAACTTGTAACATCCTTCCGCACTGTCCACAACTCCACCGACTTTAGTGCCATCTGCAAATTTACTCACCCATCCTTCTACGCCCTCCTCCAGGTCATTTATAAAAATGACAAACAGCAGTGGCCCCAAAACAGATCCTTGTGGTACACCACTACTAACTGGACTCCAGTCTGAACATTTCCCATCAACCACCACCCTTTGTCTTCATCCAGCTATCCAATTTCTGATCCAAACTGCTAAATCACCCTGAATCCCATGCCTCCGTATTTTCTGTCGTAGCCGACCGTGGGGAACCTGATCAAACGCTTTACTGAAATCCATATACACCACATCAACTGCTTTACCCTCATCCACCTGTTTGGTCATCTTCTCAAAGAACTCAATAAGGTTTGTGAGACACAACCTACCCTTCACAAAACCGTGTTGACGATCTCTAATCAAATTATTCCTTTCCAGATGATTATACATCCTATCTCTTATAGACCTTTCCAAGATTTTACCCACAACAGAAGTAAGGCTCACTGGTCTATAGTTACCTGGGTTGTCTCTACTCCCCTTCTTGAACAAGGGGACAACATTTTCTATCCTCCAGTCTTCTGGCACTATTCCTGTAGACAAAGATGACTTAAAGATCAAAGCCAAAGGCTCAGCAATCTCCTCCCTAGCTTCCCAGAGAATCCTAGGATAAATCCCATCCGGACCAGAATATAATGCATGAACACTACCCCATCCCGAAGCGGGAGGAACTCACCAGTGAGATGGCACACGCACGTTTTTTCACATGGATGCGTCACATGGATTTTGGCAAATCCAGCTGAATGAGTCCAGCAGGAGGCTCTGCACCTTCAACACACCATTTGGCAGATACTGCATTAATCGTATGTCGTTTGGCATTGTCTCGGCATTGGAGATCTTCCATCGCATCAAGGAGCAGATGATGGGGGGTATTGAAGGGGTTCGTGTGTACGTGGACGACATCATCATATGGCCCACGACCCCTGAAGAGCATGTTTCCCGTCTCCAGCAGGTATTCTGCGTTTCCATGCCAATGGCCTGAAGCTGAACAGGTCCAAATGTTGCTTTGGCATTTCGACACTCAAGTTCCTAGGTGACCAGATCTCTCAGCAGGGCGTGCGCCCGGACACGGACAAGGTCAAGGCCATCGCAGCCATGAACGTTCCTGAAGACAAGAAGGCGGTGTTGCGCTTCCTGGGCATGGTCAATTTTCTGGGCAAGTTCATCCCAAACCTGGCCTCACACACCATGGCCCTACAAAACCTGGTGAAAAAGTCCACTGCCTTTGAGTGGACGGCAGCCCATCAGGCAGAGTGGGTGGAGCTGAAAGCCAAGCTCACCACTGCACCCGTCTTGGCATTTTACAACTCAGACAGGGAGACGAAGATCTCGGCAGATGCGAGCCAGGATGGCATCGGTGCGGTCCTCCTGCAACGCGATGACACTTCATCCTGGGCACCGGTAGCCTACGCATCGAGGGCCATGACGCCCACCGAAACAAGGTATGCACAAATAGAGGAGGAATGCCTGGGTCTTCTCACTGGCATTCTCAAGTTTCACAACTATGTCTACGGCCTGCCGACATTCACAGTCGAGACGGATCACAGGCCCCTGGTCCACATTATGCACAAGGACCTGAACGACATGACGCCTCGGTTGCAGCGCATCCTCCTCAAACTCAGAAGGTACGACTTTGACTTAGTGTACACGCCTGGCAAGGAGCTCATCATCACTGATGCATTGTCCCGCTCCATCACATTGCCTAATGAACCGCTGGAAATCATCCGACAGATTGAATCACAGGTGCAGCTGTGTGCTAGCACCCTCCCGGCATCTTATGAGAAGGTGTTTCGTATCCGCGAGGAGACAGCCAAAGACCCCCTCTTGCAGCGTGTCATGCACCACCTCGCCAATGGCTGGCAGAAAGGGCAGTGCCCTCAATTTTACAATGTAAAGGACGATCTGATGGTGATTGATGGCATCCTCCTCAAGCTGGACCGGATCGTCATTCCACCCAGTCTCCAGAGCTTGGTGCTCCGCCAAATCCATGAGGGGCACCTGGGCCTCGAGGTGCAGACGCAGAGCCAGGCAGGTTGTCTACTGGCCCGGTATTAGCCAGGACATCTCGAACATGGTCCTCAACTGTGCGACCTGTCAATGTTTCCAGCCAGCGCAGAGCAAGGAGACACTCCAGCAGCATGAAATCGAGACCTCCCCGTGGTCCAAGGTTGGCATCGACCTCTTTCGTGCGAATGGTCGTGACTACGTGTTGATTATTGACTATTTCTCCAATTATCCTGAAATCGTGAAGCTCTCAGACCTCACATCTCGGACCGTCATCAAGGCATGTAAGGAGACGTTCTCCAGGCATGGTATCCCACTCACTGTCATGAGTGACAATGGCCCGTGCTTCAGCAGCCACGAGTGGTCTATGTTTACCAAGTCACACCATTTCAAACCTGTCACTTCCAGCCCACACTATCCGCAGTCCAACGGGAAGGTTGAGAAAGGGGTGCACATTGTGAAACAGCTCATCTGCAAGGCCGCGGATTCTGCCGCTGACATCTACCTCGCGCTGCTTGCGTACAGGGCGACCCCACTGTCCACTGGCATGTCGCCGGCTCAACTCCTGATGAACAGGGACCTGCGGATGACACTTCCAGCCACACACTTGCCCAACCTGGATCACCTCCTGGTGCTGCAGAAGGTGCAGCAGCTCCGAAACCAGCAAAAGCAGGGCTATGGTGCTCATGCCACCGATTTGCCCGTGTTATTCCCGGCAGACACTGTCAGGAACAAGATATCGGATGGTGGCTGGTCTGCTCCAGCTGTTGGTGTTCGACAGGCTGCACCCTGCTCGTATGTTGTATGTATGGCTGATGGTTCTGTTGTGCGATGAAACAGACGGGCACTGTGCAAAGTTGCCTGCCCACAACCGCTTTCTTCTCCGTTTCCGTCCGTTGTTTTGCCACCTCCTGATACCTCGAACTACAAGGCCAACAGTCAGGCTTCCATCCCGCCTGTCAAGGCGTCGCCGTCCCCACCGCCACCTCTCTGGCGGTCGACATGGATCAGATGCAAGCCCCAGAGACCGGACTTATGAACATTTGTTTTGAAATGAAAATCGCTTATTGTCACAAGTAGGCTTCAATGAAGTTACTGTGAAAAGCCCCTAGTCGCCACATTCCGGCGCCTGTTCGGGGAGGCTGGTACGGGAATGTTTGCTATGTTCTGTTTTCTCACATTAGACAGCTGTCTTCACATGTAAATACGTTCACATATGCCACCGCTTGTAAATATGTTAATATATGCCACCACATGTAAGTACGTTCCCATGTGCCAACAAAACATGAAGAAAAAAGGGGAGATGTCATGATATGCAGACATGCAGATAATGATATACAGACAGGCACAGACAGGCAGCTAATGAACACAGAGAACAGGACATGACCAATGAGCAGGCAGGACACTCAGGGGTGGTATCTCACTATAAAAGGCACGAGGCACTCACACTCCGCCTCTTTCCACTGATGAACATCTACAGGGTGAGTCAGGGTGCATGTACAGTATCACACCTCCAGCACATGGCTAAGAGCTAGTCTGGTTCAGTCAGACAGAGTAACCACACTTAGGTTAGCAGAGAGTCGAACTCATAGAGAACTGTGCTAACTGTGCTGCTGGTTCAATAAATTAGATTAAACTAACTTCAAGGTCTGGAGTATCTTTTGGTTAAAGCTGCATCCAGTTGCAGCCTGTGTTATCCCAGAGTATATAACACAACAGCATTGGGAATCTTCCGCACATATTCTCGAATTCAATCTGCACCCTAAGCAGCAATCCTTAAACATTGATAAGCCAGGACAGTTTTCTCTTTGAATGCAGAGTCAGGGGGAGTGCCCCTCCCAACTTTACAGCAAGGATGCGTGGCACTGATAGGCCCACACTATCTCTCTTCCCTCCCACCGCTCCCCACCCTCCACAATTTGGTTTGCTGGCCCACTCCTACCCAGAAGATGATAAGGTGTAGGATCAGAAGTAGGCCATTCTGTTCTACCATTTAATGTGATCATGACTGATCTGATATGATAATCCTCCACTATAATCCAGGACAGCACGGTAGCATAGTGGTTAGCACAGTTGCTTCGCAGCTCCAGGGTCCCAGGGTCGATTCCCGGCTTGGGTCATTGTCTGTGCGGAGTCTGCGTGGATTTCCTCCGGGTGCTCCGGTTTTCTCCCACAGTCCAAAGATTTGCAGGTTAGGTGGATTGGCCATGCTAAATTGCCCCTTAAGTGTCCAAAAAAGTGGAGGTAGGGTACTGGGTTACCGGGATAAGTTGGAAGTGTGGGCGTAAGTGGGGTGCTCTTCCCAAGAGCCAGCGCAGACTCGATGGGCCGAATGGCCTCCGTCTGCACTGTAAATTCTATGATTGTATGAACTCCACTTTCCCCCTTATCCCCATAACCCTCAATTCCCTGATGATTAAAAATCTGTCTGTCTCAGCCTTAAACATACTTAACGACCCAGCCTCTGCAGCTCTCGGAGGTAAAGCAGTCCACAGATTCACTCCCCTCTGAGAGAAGAAATTCCTCCTCATCTCTGTCTTAAATGGGCGACCCCTTACTGAGGTTATGCCCTCTGGTCCTATAGGGAGCAACACCTCAGTATCTACCCTGTCAACCCCTGAGAATCCGACATGCCTCAGTAAGGTCACCTCTCATTCTTTTAAACCCCAATGAGGACAGGCCCAACCTACTCAACCAGCACAACACCATCCGTGAGAGTGGCTGATCGCCCCTGGTCTGGGCTTCATGTGGACTCTGCAGGACCTTTTATGGGTCACATGTTGTCATCGTGGGTGTGCATTCGAAGTGGTTAAGAGTGTACATAATGAGCAACATTACAGCTTCCATTACAATTGGGAAGTTATGGCAAGTTTTTGCGACTCATGGTTTATCGGATTCTCTGGCATCTGATAACGGGACAATGGTGACAATGTTTACTGCTCCTTTACACCCAGAGCGAATGGTTCAGCAGAGGGAACTGCCAGACACGAAAGGAAAGACCAAAGAGATTGGCAGACGGTACTCTGGGAACTAACCTCTCATGGTTCGTGATCCAGGACTGTATCACACCACAAACCACAACCGGACTTTCACCGGCTGAAATGTTGATGGGGAGGATGCAAAAGTCTCCCCTGGATCTGCTACATCCAAATGTTAAAATGAGAGTGGGAAGCAGACAGGAGAAGCAGACAGGAGAGGTGTGATTATTATGTGAAGGAGAGGCATCACTATAATGTGAAGGAGAGGTATTTCAGTCTGGATAACTGTCTATGTCAGCAATTTTGGAGGTAACCAACAATGGTTGTGTGGGGTTATTCTGAACCAAAGTGGTTCAGTATTGTTAGTGGTGAAGTTGATGAATGGAAGGATCTTCCGCAGACACCTCAGGGGTGTGACTGTCCCTGAAAAGAAAATGTCCAGGCAACTTTCACCAATCCTGATGCATTGCAGTGTCTACAGCTCAGCCTGCAGCTCAATGACTCAGAGCTGAAACTCTTCCAGCCGCAGACACTTGCTACAGAGGAGCTCGCCCTGGATAATACAGTACCCAGAAGCCTCCACATGCTGCAACCTTGACACTTCACCTGTTCTGCCATCCTCAAGATCTTTAACTAATTACTTAATTATTTTATTCAATTGTTTATTTTCCTTTAGATCTTAATTAATCTCATCACAAACTGCAGGAGAAATTAAAACCTTCGGAAAAGTGACCTTGACCACTTACTGGGTGTTGACCAGATACTGGTCAACCCTTGTAGGGCAGCAAAACCAATTTCCACAGGGTGAAGTTCAATAAGCAAAGGGGAACTGCTCTCCTCACCAAACCTCCATCCTCTGTCCAAAGTCACACTTGGGGCCAGTTTCTCGGAGGCTGTCTGTATTTATATAATCTGAACAAAAAGGGGCCAGTGTAGCCACAGAGTCCAAGCTAGTTTCCTTCATTAATTAACTCCCAGTTTCTGCCAGCAGATAACTTCTATTCCCCGGGGCCACCGGGTGAAACGTACAAGTTAAACAATACTTACCTTTAAATGTTAAACACAAATACAAACAAACATTATTTGATTTTTAGAGAGATATTTAAAGTTTCCCTCTTCTTACCAAACTTCCACACTCTTCCCAAAGTTGTACTCCATCAACCTGGTAAGTGTGCAGCTCGAGTTGCTCATAAGAACATAAGAACTAGGAGCAGGAGTCGGCCATCTGACCCCTCGAGCCTGCTCCACCTTTCAATGAGATCATGGGTGGTCTTTTGTGGACTCAGCTCCACTTTCCGGCCCGAACACCATAACCCTTAATCCCTTTATTCTTCAAAAAGCTATCTTTATCTTGAAAACATTTAATGAAGGAGCCTCAACTGCTTCACTGGTCAAGGAATTCCATAGATTCACAACCCTTTGGGTGAAGACGTTCCTCCTAATCTCAGTCCTAAATCCACTTCCCCTTACTTTGAGGCTAAGCCCCCTAGTTCTGCTTTCACCCGCCAGTGGAAACAACCTGCCCGCATCTATCCTATCTATTCCCTTCATAATTTTATATGTTTCTATAAGATCCCCCCTCCCCCCCCCGCATCCTTCTAAATTCCAACGAGTACAGTCCCAGAATACTCAACCTCGCAAGAGGAAACGGCGTGAAGAAGCCAGACTGCTGCCCACGGATCGCGGTTGCAGGGGAGGGGGAGGGGGGGGGGGGGTGTCTACGGGAAGGCAGTGCCTTAGTGGTATTTTCACTGGACTAGTAGTAATCCAGAAATCCAGGTAATGCTCTGGGGACCCGGGTTCAAATCCCACCATTGCAGATGGTGAAATTGGAGTTCAATAAAATATCTGGAATTGAAAGCCTAGTGATGATCATGAAATCATTGTCGATTGTCATAAAAACCCATCTGGGTCACTAATGTCCTTCAGGGGAGGAAATCTTCTCCTTGCCTGGTCTGGCCACCAATGTGACAGCAATGTGGCTGACTCTTAAATGCCCTCAGGGATGGGCCACAAATGTGACCCAACCAGCGACACCAACATCCCATCAATGGCTAAAAAAAATTCAGATGGGGCCCAAAGCCCAAATTCAGATGACTGTGGGCAATGTTGCTGTTACCTTTAACTTTATAAAGGGCTCTCCAGGTCACAAGCGAGTACTCATCACAGTTGCGTCGAGCAACAGATTGAATCATAAAGGATGATTCCATGATCCGGCACTCCTGCCAAGGGCCGATGGTCACTGGGAGTTATTGTGGGAAGAAACCACAAGCAACCTGGCCACTGAAGTTGCATCCATTAATTTTAATGGCTGTTTGCCTGCAATATGTCTTCAGCAAGCACCATTCCTCAGTGGAAGCACTGAATCATGAAATCCCCATTATGGACTGCTGTGTTCTCTGCATGTTACTTGGCTGGTTAGAAGTCACGTTGTAAGAATGCAAACAGTGAGCATCACAATACTCACATTCATTATCTACTCGGTGTGTTATGTGGCAGGCATTTAGAGAGTCCTGACCGATAGTTAGAAACGACTGCTTAAATCTGGCAATATTACAGATATTCAATAATGTAATCTCCAAACTAATGCCTCAAAAAAAAGTTGACAGTTAACTGTGGCAACACGAATAATGTGCTGTTGAACTAATGCATTCCTTTTCCTACACTGCAGTTCAGAAGCACTTGCAGCTGCTAAACGCTTTGGGACACCTTGAGGTTGTGGAAAAAAAAAACTTATCCTAATTTTTCTCGAGAAGGTGCCTGCGTATGGTCTGGATGTAGCGCTCAATCCGTGTGGTGCATGTCCGCTCAGAGTGCTGCTCAAAACAAAATTACAAGTTTTTGACGATAAGGTTCCAAGTCATGATGGCGCGTGGCTTGGATTTGGATTTATTTATCGTCACGTGTACCGAGGTACAGTGAAAAGTAATTTTCTGCGAGCAGCTCAAACAGATCAAATAAAAAGAAAATACATAATAGGGCAACACAAGGTACACAATGTAACTACATAACACCGGCATCGGGTGAAGCGTACAGGGGTGTGGTATTAATCAGGTCAGTCCATAAGAGGATCATTTAGGAGTCTGGTAACAGTGGGGAAGAAGCTGTTTCTGAGTCTGTTCGTGCGTGTTCTCAGACTTCTGTATCTCCTGCCCGATGGAAGAAGTTGGAAGAGTGAGTAAGCCGGGTGGGAGGGGTCTTTGGTTATGCTGCCCAGAACTTGTCGGTGGTGGTGTTCCCATTCATCTGCTACCTTTGTCCTTCTAGGTGGTCAGAGTCCCGGGTTTGGAAGGTACTGTTGGTGGAATCTTGCAATGCATCTTGTAGATGGCACACACTGCACCAGTGTGGGAGGGAGTGAATGTTTAAAGGTTGTGGGTGCAGTGCCAGTGAAGCAGGTGACTTTGTCCTCGATGGTGTCAAACTTCTGAACTCTTGTTGGAGCCCCACTTATTTAGGCAAGTAGAGAGTAGTCCATCACATTCCTAACCTGATGCTTGTAGATGGCAGAAAGTCTTCAGGAGGTGAGTTATGCTCCACAGAATTACCAGCCTCTGATCAGCTTTTGTAGCCACAGAGCGCTGATAACCCCCCCCCCCCAGTGATTATGGTCACAAAATTGTTACAGCACAAAAAGGATGCCATTCGGCCCATTACATATGCGAGTCCTCCAAATGAAGAATATACTGAGTGCCATCGCCTGCCTCCTCCCTGCAAATTCTTCCTCTTCAGGTAAAAATCCAATTCCCTCTTGAATGTCTCCATTCAACTGGTTTCCAGCATACTCTGGCAGAGCATTCTGCATCTTAACCACTCGCTGCGTGAAAAGGTTCCCCTCATCTTTCTATTACTTCGTTATGGCCACTTGTTTGCATTCTTCCACCAATGGAATCAATTTACCTCCATCTACCCTGTACAGACCCTTCATCATTTTGAAAACCTCCATCAAATCAAGGAATAAATCAATCAATCAATCAAATCAAGTAATCCTGCTCTTCCCCGAGAAACGCAACATCAATAAATTGTCTTTGGATCACACGCTGTCTTCACATCCTGTGCCTTTCCTCTCCCTACCTTTCAGCGATGGTAATCCTGTTGAACGCCAAGGGGAATGGTTAGATTCTCTTGTTGAGGATGGTTGTTGCCTGGTCCTTGCGTGACACCAATGTTACTTGCCACTTATCAACCTGAGCCTGAATACTGTCCAGGTCTTTCTGCATATGGATATGGACTGCTTCAGTATCTGGGCATTTGTGAATCCACAGAATCCCTACAGTGCAGGAGACCGCCAAACAGCCCATTGAATCTGCACCAGCCCTCTGAAAGAGCATCCTACCTAGGCCCACTCCCCCCACCCTATCCCCATAACCCCGCCTAACATGCACATCCCTGGATGCTAGGGAGCAATTTAGCGTGACCAATCCTCCTAACCTGCACAGCTCTGGGCTGTAGAAGGAAACTAGGCCACCCAGAGCAAACCCACACACGCAAATTCCACACAGACAGTCATGCAAGGAATTGAACCTGGGTCCCTAGCACTCTAAGGCAACAGTACTAAGCACCGTGCCACGGAATGGTATGGAAGACTGGGCAATCAGCAAACATCCCCCTTTCTGACTGTTACAAGATGGTAAGATCATTGCCAAAACAGTTGGGGAACTTCTGCAGTCATACCCTGGCGCTGAAATAGCCATCTCCCTTTGTGCTGGGTATGGCTCCAACCATCCAACCCGCCCCCCCCCCCCCCCCCCCGCCCCTCCCCCTCCCTCACCCCAAGCGATTCCCATGGAATCCAGTTTTGCTGGGATTAAGGGATGTTACACTCAGTCAAATGCTGTCTTGATGTCAAGGGAGGTGCTTTTCTAATTGGAGGGCTGTGACCAGTGGTGTTCCACAGGGATCAGTGCTGGGACCTTTGCTCTTTGTAGTATATATAAATGATTTGGAGGAAAATGTAACTGGTCTGATTAGTAAGTTTGCAGACGACACAAAGGTTGGTGGAATTGCGGATAGCGATGAGGACTGTCTGAGGATACAGCAGGATTTAGATTGTCTGGAGACTTGGGCGGAGAGATGGCAGATGGAGTTTAATCCGGACAAATGTGAGGTAATGCATTTTGGAAGGGCTAATGCAGGTAGGGAATATACAGTGAATGGTAGAACCCTCAAGAGTATTGAAAGTCAAAGAGATCTAGGAGTACAGGTCCACAGGTCATTGAAAGGGGCAACACAGGTGGAGAAGGTAGTCAAGAAGGCATACGGCATGCTTGCCTTCATTGGCCGGGGCATTGAGTATAAGAATTGGCAAGTCATGTTGCAGCTGTATAGAACCTTAGTTAGGCCACACTTGGAGTATAGTGTTCAATTCTGGTCGCCACACTACCAGAAGGATGTGGAGGCTTTAGAGAGGGTGCAGAAGAGATTTACCAGAATGTTGCCTGGTATGGAGGGCATAAGCTATGAGGAGCGATTGAATAAACTTGGTTTGTTCTCACTGGAACGAAGGAGGTTGAGGGGAGACCTGATAGAGGTATACAAAATTATGAGGGGCATAGACAGAGTGGATAGTCAGAGGCTTTTCCCCAGGGTAGAGGGGTCAATTACTAGGGGGCATAGGTTTAAGGTGAGAGGGGCAAGGTTTAGAGTAGATGTACGAGGCAAGTTTTTTACGCAGAGGGTAGTGGGTGCCTGGAACTCGCTACCGGAGGAGGTAGTGGAAGCAGGGACGATAGGGACATTTAAGGGGCATCTTGACAAATATATGAATAGGATGGGAATAGAAGGATACGGACCCAGGAAGTGTAGAAGATTGTAGTTTAGTCGGGCAGTATGGTCGGCACGGGCTTGGAGGGCCGAAGGGCCTGTTCCTGTGCTGTACATTTCTTTGTTCTTTGTTCTTTGTTCACTGTCATCTCACCTCTGGTGTTCAGCTCTGTTGTCCATGCCAATATTGTAACTACACTGGAACAGCTTGGCAAGGGTGCGTGGCTTGTTCTGGAGCACAAGTCTTCAGTACTAGAGCTGGGATTTTGTCAGTGCTCACAGATTTTGCTGTACCCAATGGCCTCAGTTGTTTCTTGATATCACACCGAATGAATTGAATGAGCTGAAGACTGGAATCTGTGGTGCTGGGGACCCTGGGAGGAGACCAACATGGATCATCCATGAATGCAAGTCTGTCTTGAACAAATGAAATTGGTCTGCATTCTAAAAACTAAGTGGATAGGATATGGCCAGTACTCACCATCCTGGGAGTTGACGTGTAACGCACAGCCATCGAATCTCGAACGCCCACGGCCATTCAATGCTCACTTCAATGCGGAGCTGATTGGCCGTGGGTGGAACCTCGGACTGCCCGTCAGAGCGGTCAGCCAATCGCTGCAGTGGGCAGAAGTGGTACTGCAGAGCTCTGCCTGGGAGTAATTCCCAAGACCATTGCAAAGGTAAGTCCCAGGGCAGCCCGGTGGTGCAGTGGTTAGCACTGCTGCCTCACGGCACTGAGGTCCCAGGTTCGATCCTGGCTCTGGGTCACTGTCCGTGTGGAGTTTGCACATTCTCCCCGTGTCTGCGTGGGTTTCGCCCCCACAACACAAAGATGTGCAGGGTAGGTGGATTGGCCACGCTAAATTGCCCCTTAATTGGAAAAAATGAATTGGGTACTCTAAATTAATTTAAAAAGAAAAGGTAACTCCTAGAGGTGGAGGATAGGGGACATCTTAGGGAGCAGCAATCATGGTATTGAGGGGTTAGGCCCGGGGTACCAATGTCCCAGGGGTGGGGGGATGTAATAGTCCTGCCCAGTGTTTTCTTTCCCCCAATCAGTCATGTTACATCCATCACTTCACCCTGGCAGCTAATTCACTTTTTCCACGCTACACCAAACATTCCATCTGCAATGTATCGCTCATATATTAGGGGAGATAAAATTGTTCGTTGAAGAGCTACAATGTGCAGAGTTTAGGTGGTATTTCTCAGTTTCACCACCTGGAATTCAATGTAGCAGTGTGTTTGCAGATTGCCAGACTTCCTAAATATTGACTGACAACCAAAAATACTTAAAAGCAAAACGAAAAACATGGTTCAATAAAAAAAGGAGTAACGTTCCATGTTCTTGTGCAGGAGATTGTCGGTTTAAACATGGCTTTGAGTACCCACTAAAGAGTGTATCTTCTAAGTTGCACCTGTCACTTCTCGTCAATCGAGAGGTTGTTTCTATAAAATACATCACCGCCCAACGTCTAGAAATACTAATATCAGTAATCGCTCACAGAGCCAGCACGGATCAGGAAATCGCAGGCTGTGTACCCGCCATTTTCCAACGTGCACCCGATTCCCAGAGGAGCACCTCCCTCGGGGCAATGAGGACTCCTGCAATAATGTAACCTCTGGGCTGACGCAAAGTCTGCCAGATGCCAGAAACATGAAAGGGAAAAAAAAGGAAATGCTGGCCACCAATCAGCAGGTCAGGCAGCAGCTGTGCAGAAGGGGAAATAGTTCACGTTTCCATCAGAGACCTTTCAACAGAACTCATCCTCAATTGCCGCTCTGCAGGGTAACCGGGAAAAACACCCATGTTGTGCGGGGTCAGCAAAGTGGGAGGGGATTGCATTCTTTTTATAATATGGTAAACATTACCATGGGCAGCACAGTAGCACAAATGGCTAGCACTGTGGCTTCACAGCGCCAGGGTCCCAGGTTCGATTCCCTGCTGGGTCACTGTCTGTGCGGAGTCTACACGTTCTCCCAGTGTCTGCGTGGGTTTCCTCCGGGTGCTCCGGTTTCCTCCAACAGTCCAAAGATGTGCAGGTTAGGCGGATTGGCCATGATAAATTGCCCTTAGTGACCAAAAGGTTTAGGAGGGGTTATGGGGATAGGGTGGAAGTGAGGGCTTAAGTGGGCCGGTGCAGACTCGATGGGCCGAATGGCCTCCTTCTGCACTGTATGTTCTATGACCTTTCCTCATGCTTGCACAGAACTTTGCACGAGAGGGATGCAGTGTTCCTTCAGTGCTGCGTTGAAGGTGCAGCGGATTTAATGGCCTTGGCAGTGGGCCCATCAGCTGGCAATCCTGGCAGCTCCGCCCACTGTCATTTCTGGGAGTCTCGTTGGGATTTTGTCCCAATCAGACAGTCCGCTGGTTTCCAAGGCTCCGAGCGCCACCAGAACAACTTCCCACTGGATCTCCTGGTGTAGGGCAGCTATCCTGCTGGAGAGCTACCGGCCACTCCGTGTTCATCCCTCCTAGGCGCTACACAAATGTGTGAGCGCGATGTCTGTGCGTTTGTTCCTGACAGTCCTTCTGTTTCCACTGTCAAGTCATTCCTTTGTCTCAGGATTAGATTAAAATGCACTCGTCTAGACTAGACTACAATCACTTGTGCAGAAGGAGGCCATTCGGCCCATCGGTTCTGCACCGACTTCTGAAAGAGCACCACCCACCCAGGCCTGGGTCCCCGCCATATCCCCGTAACCCAGACCCCATCTAACCCTTTGGACATTGAGGAGCAATTTAGCGTGGCGAATCCACCTAACCTGCACATGTTTGGACTGTGGGAGGAAACCGGAGCACCCGGAGGAAACCCACGCACACACGGGGAGAACGTACAGACTCCGCACAGACAGTGACCCAAGGCCGGAATTGAACCTGGGACCCTGGAGTGGTGAGGCAGCAGTGCTAACCACTGTGCCATCCTATTGGAGGGAAGGAAGGAGGACACTTCTTAGGGAATTAGTCCCAAAACATAAAATTATCCCAACTACCTAGTTTTTGGGCGCCTCCCGTGGTTTGGTGTTACAGAAAAATGTTGTCTTTTCTGAACTGTATCTTTGTGATTCTGGGAAACATTTGCACCGTTCCGAAACTTGGATGATATAATTGCTATAGTTAAATCTACAGCTGCATGTAAGAATTTCCTTACATAATAACACGTTCCATTCCTCACTTAATGGTGCAGTCTAACACGCACACTCTCCCGCAAACTGTTAGCTCAGAAGCCCACAAATGGGTTCTCTACCATTCCCAATCGTAAGTCTACTTTAATTGCTCAACATTAGTGTTGGAATTCCTACATTTCCATGGACTATACGATTGGCAGCACGGCATAAGATTGACTATAAGAGGGCAGCACGGTAGCACAGTGGTATGCACAATCGCTTCACAGCTCCAGGGTCCCAGGTTCGATTCCCGGCTTGGGTCACTGTCTGTGTGGCGTCTGCACGTTCTCCCCGTGTCTGCGTGGGTTTCCTCCGGGTGCTCCGGTTTCCTCCCACAGTCCAAAGATGTGCAGGTTAGGTGGATTGGCCATGATCAATTACCCTTAGTGTCCAAAAAAGGTTAGCTGGGGTTAATGGGTTATGGGGATAGGGTGGAGGTGTGGGCTTGGGCAGGGTGCTCTTTCCAAGAGCCCGTGCTGACTCAATGGGCCGAATAGCCTCCTTCTGCACTGTAAATGCTACGATTGGTCTCCTCGGCAATCTCTTAAATCGGACCCGGAGCCATTTGCTCACTCTGCCAGCTTGACACCACAAAAATGCATATCAAAGCTCTCCTGTGGGGATCAGGTCAGCACTCACTCTGTATACTCAAGAATCGGCCAGAGCCTGCAACTTCCTGAAGAGTGCTCAGTCTACCTCACATTATCCCAGAAGGAAGGTATCTCAAACATTTGAGCAAATAAAGCTACCAAGCGTTAGCAGCACTAACAAGATGCTGTAGTCAGGGCTCAAAGGCTTTCTGCCCACCACATGAATTAGTAATGTGGTCCATCAATTTCAGTGTCAGTGTGATGTTAGGTGCATAGATTATCGGCAGCAATGATTGGTGGATCCTATCAAACACATCACTTTGGTTGTTCACAACAGGCAAAGTACTGGTCGTGCTCAATGAGACTGTGGCTGCAAAACTCGGAACATAAGGTCGAAGGTTAGGTGAGATCCTGTGATGGGGAAGCACTTGTTGCCAAATCCAGAGTGTGCCAAGCATGTCACTCAGAACCAATTCAAGATCATTTGAGCTCACCATTAGATCATTTAGGTTTTCTAGAAGCAACGCACGCTCAAATACAAGGCCCTCTGCAACGCACACTCAGACAAAGGGCCCTCTGCAACGCACGCTCAAATGCAGGGCCCTGTGCAATGCAGGCTCAAACGCAGGGCCCTGTGCAATGCAGGCTCAAACGCAGGGCCCTCTGCAACACACACTCAGACACAGGGCCCTCTGCAACGCATGCCCAGACACAGGACCCTCTGAGCAGAAAGAACATGTCTGGGAAATTCACCTTTTTTAGTAAAATGAAATTAAAAGCATAGGAAATAATGGGCATTGGCCTCGGCAGGCCCGATGCAGGATCTGACAAGGCTGTTAAATCTCGCGAGAGATCTCTCGCAAGATTTACGGTGCTCGTTATGCCTCGTGTGACTCACATAATCTCACATGCCCACAATAGGCAGTATCCAGCCTTGCATATTAAAGTAAGTAGTTAATTTCATTTGATTATATCTAAGCTCGAGTTACCCAAGGTGCGGGATCGAACAGCCTCGCCTCGGAGATCCAACGTGGCACCATTTAGCACTGGTTTCCACAAATGTGCACCAGGCATAACAGCACTTGTGGGGGTCTCCCAGGCGATCGGAAACCCCTGGGTGGTTGGGCTCTGTGTAAGGTGGTACCCTGGCACCCATTGCCAGGCTGTCATGGGTGCTGCCAGGGTTCCAGATGGCAGTGCCAAGCTGCCCATGTGACAGGTTGCTTGTGCCAGGGATTGAACCCAAGAGTACCCAGCTAGAGGACCCCCTAATTGGTAAGTTGGGACCTTTGGGGGGGGGGGGGGGGGGGAAGACAGCGGAGGCCACGGTGGAGGTTGAGAAATCAATGGCACCACAATCTCTTCCTGAACTGGTGAGCTGAGCTGGTCAGTGCAGGAAATTAGACAAACTGCAGCCTCGGCAGGGAGTTCCTCGCGAGGCCCCCCAAAAAAGCAGAGTCCCGTGTAAGAACGGGCGGAAACATTCCACTAAACGCACCCAAAACGGAACTCCGTTTCCTTTCCATTAACTCACAAACAGCACCTCCCTTGTACATTCTCCATGGTAACACCACAACCAGAGCGGACTTTTCTCGTGCAGTATAAAGTGCTGCCGCCTTTGAAATTTGGCATTCTTGCGTCTGTCCTGATAAGTGGGAGATGAAAAGCTTCAACGGCATGTTTCTTTTCAGCAATGTCTAATGTGCTCAAAGTTCTAGAGAAATGCAAGACAGGTTTTATTTTAAACCAACAGCTGCTGCCACAAGTAGCAAAGGAAACGTATTTAACTGCAGCTGGAAACTGCATCTTTCATTCTTTCCTGGGGGGATTGGGTTAGAAAAAATGTTTTCACAATCCGGGAACAATCAACTCACTCCAACAAGCAGCCGTGTACACAGGCTGTTTCTTGAGGGAATATGATGCAGGTCTGTCTCCTGAAGCATGAAAAGGTGATTTACTGAGCAAGAGAAGCACTGTAACACATTTAATCAACACTACCCCCCTGCAGTACAGTCTCAGGTAGACCCAGTGTTCATGACCATCAACATCAAATCAGTACGTAAAAGGCCAGGCCAGTCAAAGACGTGAATCAAATTGGCTGTCTGTTCATCCTCAGGCGTAGCTAGTTAACAGGGTGTTGCTAAGGGCTTGTAGACCAGAGGCTGAAGATTCTGATGCATTCTGAAGATACAATCGAGAGAGAGAATGTTATAGTGGGAGCAATACAGCAGCCAGAACATGCTCAGAATTGCTGGTGAAAGCGCTACTATTTGATGAGAGAATTCGGGATTTACCATTTACATTCTGCCCCATTCTCCCTACCATTTTGTATTTTCCTAATGGTTGCAATCTTTCACAGCTCAAAAGATAGGCAGATGGGTTGCAAACTCCCACATGATAACAGATGCCAATTTTGATTTCTTTTGAGCTGAGAGAGAGAGAGAGAGAGAGAGGGGGAGGATTGGATTGGATTTTGTTTATTGTCACGTGTACCGAGGTACAGTGAAAAGTATTTTTCTGCGAGCAGCTCAACAGATCATTAATTACATGGGAAGAAAAGGAAAGAAAATACATAATAGGGCAACATAAGGTACACAATGTAACTACATAAGCACCGGCATCGGATGAAGCATACAGGGTGTAGTGTTAATGAGGTCAGTCCATAAGAGGGTCATTTAGGAGTCTGGTAACAGTGGGGAAGAAGCTGTTTTTGAGTCTGTTCGTGCGTGTTCTCAGACTTCTGTATCTCCTGCCCGATGGAAGAAGTTGGAAGAGTGAGTAAGCCGGGTGGGATGCAGCCTGATAGGATGTTTTCTATGGTGCACCTGTAAAAGTTGGGAAGAGTTAATGTGGACATGCCAAATTTCCTTAGTTTCCTGAGGAAGTATAGGCGCTGTTGTGCTTTCTTGGTGGTAGCGTTGATGTGGGTGGACCAGGACAGATTTTTGGAGATGAGTACCCCTAGGAATTTGAAACTGCTAACCATCTCCACCTCGGCCCCGTTAACGCTGACAGGGGTGTGTACAGTACTTTGCTTCCTGAAGTCAATTACCAGCTCTTTAGTTTTGCTGGCATTGAGGGATAGATTGTTGTCGCTACACCACTCCACTAGGTTCTCTATCTCCCTCCTGTATTCTGACCCGTCGCTATTCGAGATCTGGCCCACTATGGTCATATCGTCAGCAAACTTGTAGATGGAGCTGGAACCAAACTTTGTCACACAGTCGTGTGTGTACAGGGAGTAGAGTTGGGGCCTAAGTACGCAGCCTTGCAGGGCCCCGGTGTTGAGGACTGTTGTGGAGGAGGTGTTGATGTTCATTCTTACTGATTGTGTATGTGGGTTAGAAAGTCAAGAATCCAGTTGCAGAGTGAGGAGCCAAGTCCTCGGTTTTGGAGCTTTGACATGAGCATGGCTGGGATTATGGTGTTGAAGGCGGAGCTATAGTCAATGAATAGGATGATATCCAGAGAGAAGGGGGGAGAAAGAGACAGGGAATAGGAAGAAACAAGCAGATAGGAAAATAGAACTTGCATTTCTATAGCAGCTTTCACATCCTCAGATGTCACCCAGGCCCTTCACAGCCAACTAATTACTTCTGAACTGTAATTAGTGTTGTAATGTAGGCAATTACAGCAGTTCAATTGCCCAGAGGGAGATACACTAAGAGCTCAAGGACAGGAAGGGCGGAGCGAGTGTGCAAACATGCTGTAGTAATCAATTTTCGGAGGAAGATGGTGGTGCAGCGGTATCGCCACTGGGCTCGTAATCCAGAGTAATGCTCGAGGGGACCAGGGTTCGAATCCTACCAGGGCAGATGGTGAAACTTTAATTCAATAAATTATCTGGAATTAAAAGTTTAATGATGACTGTGAAATCATTGCCGATTGTTGTAAAAACCCATCAGGTTCACTAATGTCCTTTGGGGAAGGAAATCTGCCATCCTTACCCGGTCTGGCCTACATGTGACTCCGGACCCACAGCAATATGGTTGACTCTTAAATGCCCTCAGGGATGGGCCACACAAGCCACTCAGTTCAAGGGCAATTTGGGATGGACAATAAATGCTGGCATTGCCAGCAACACCCACATCAAGAAAGAAATTGCATTTATGCAAACTTAATGCTGCCGGATTAGACCTGACAGGCTGCTAAAGGCGGCCCATCAGTATCATCTCAGGACAACCAGGGCTGAACACTCATAAGGCTTGGCTAGACTAACGCAAGAACAATTAATTTTTCTTTAAAATTGGAAATTAAGGGACATGCTGCAAAAGATTTACATTAATCTGATAAGGTCAGCAGGCAGAGTAACATCATTAGTCAGTATGTAAGTATTCACTGCATTGATCTTAGTTAAAGCGGTCAAATCAGCAAGACATGTACTAATTATGGTCTCGGTAGACCAACGTGCCAGGTTATTACCTGAACACAAAGGCTTTCAAGGACAAATTACAGGAGGAAGATTCTATTTAATTGACTAATGTTTGACAGTTCACACTATGTGCATCAAATCTGCATTCTTTTGCCGTTTAAAATACTGCCGCCTGCGACATGTAATTGGCCCATTTTAATCCCATGGTGAAAAGTGAAAAATCTATAATACTAACAACAACTTTCATTTATGTAGCAAACATCCCCCATCAAGACAGCATGATCAGACAAAACCAGACTAGGATGAGATAGGAGGCTCGGTGATCAAACGCTTTGTTGACCAATGATAAAAGGAACATCTTAAAAAGGCCAGAGATGTAGATTTAAGGAGGAATTTCAAGAGTTTAGCGCCTACCAGCATGCAACTGCCCATGGAATTCACCAGAGCCAACTTTGGGTATTCCCAAAATCCTTACATTTTCCCGGTTTCCTGGTTTGTAATTTCTTAGGCCTTTGCTTAGAGACCTCTGGCATGACTGGGTGCATAGAAAATGCAGCATAGAAACAGGCTTCTCCTACAACTAGGCCACGTTGGTGTTGGTAGACCACATGGGCACATGTCCCCAAGTCCCTGCTCAATCACATTCTACTCTTCCGGCTTCTATATAGAGAAGTCCCACCCCTCTCTTACAGGTCAGATGCCCAGATTTTCACATAGTAACAAGTATCCCAGGGCCATTTAAAAATGCTAGTTTGACCCAATTTCAGGGTTCCTATCGCCCCCAATCTTTACTTGGGCATAATGAGGGTTGTGGGTACCAATCCCACATCTTGGACTCCTGACTTGGCTGGTTCCATTGTAGCAGAGGGCATCGCCTCGCCTCCAGGAATTTCTGGAAATTGGGCCAGCTTCCCATCATTCATGGATCTCAGAGGGGTGTTGACCATAGTCCGGATTCGGGAATCGTCCCCTGCCCCCTCCCCATTCCCAGCCATCCCCATGCCCCTTATAGCCTCCATTTTAATTCATGCCCCTCACCGACTTCCAATGTTATCCCCTCCATGCCCATTCACTCAGCATACACATGTACTGAACCAATAAACCCGAACAGTAACAATGGCATGTGTGGGACTGCTTAGAAAAAAATCTGTTCATAATTCGGAGCAAAAAGTGAGCCTACAACCCTATAAAATAATAAGAATAATCTTTATTAGTGTCATAAGTAGACTTACATTAATACTACAATGAAAAGGCAGGGGAGTCTAAAACTAGAGGGCATAGGTTTAAGGTGAGAGGAGAGAGATACACAAGGGTCCAGAAGGCAATTTTTTCACAGAGATGGTGAGTGTGTGGAACGAGCTGCCAGAGGCAGTGGTAGAGGCGGGTATGATTTCTTCTGACAGTTACATGGGCAGGGTGGGTATAGAGGGATATCGGCCAAATGCGGGCAACTGGGACTAGCTTAGTGATAGAAACTGGGCGGCATGGACAAGCCGGGCCGAAGGGCCTGTTTCCCTGCTGTAAATATCTATGGCTCTATGACCTCTACGTTACTGTGAAAAGTGTCAAACAGCCCATTAAGTATCAATGACAGAAGCTTTAAGCACTTCACTTCTCTTGTGCAAATACACATGGGCAAAACTGACAAGATCATTGGGAAAAAAAATCACTTGCTCTAAGCACTTACAGATGTCAAGTCAACATTTCTCTCCAGTTGTGGAAACAACTCCTCACTGAATGCACTAAAAGCAAAAGAGTGCAGATGCTGGAATCCGGAGATAAAAGCACTAAATGCTGGAAAGACTCCGGTCTGGCAGTATCGAGTTAACATTTTGAGATGTATGACGTTTTTTCCAGAGCTGTGAAGAGATTGTGGTAAAGCCAGGGATGGTGCGGAAAGTTCCTTGGACAGCATGCTCTGACGAAGAGTCATATTGACTCGAAACATTCTCTCTCCCCACAGATGTTGAGTGGTTAGGAGCTATTTCTTTTGTGATCTTTTATCAGCCTGAAGGGACACTGGTTTAAAAAAAAATAATTATGAATCGGTGTTTTTGTCTGAGGATTTTCACACATGCTGTTGTTGCTGTTGGGTTATTTGGTTCGGTGTAGAGTGTACGCTGGATGAATGGGCATGGTGACATGGACAGTAGTGGGGGGGGGGGGGGTCGAAAATGTAACCAAAGGACAGGGACAAAGCAGCCCACCTCAGCACTAGGCTGCGCCTGTCACCACCTCGGATTTCGTTTTCAGGAGTAGTGGACCATTTAGGATTCTTCTACCGTCGTGATGGGGGGTGTCAAGCCGGGAAATTTCAAGCTACTCCCCCCAGTGAGAAAATCGGAGTCTCCAACACTCACTTTAACTCAAATGATTTTGAAGCGGAAATTTCCAAGCAAAAGACATTTCCTGCAGTTGTGGCAATTTTGTTACAGTTTCACAGTCCACAAACTTCCACATCGCACAGTCCCCGTACATAATAACTAGAAAATGCCATTGCAGGTTATGTATCGGTTAGGAGTTATTTAATTTTAGATAGAAAGAGAATGACTTAAATGAGCCTGTATTTTCTAGGTCGAGGAAGCAAGATTCCAAATCAATTTGTAATCAGCGGTCTTTTTCTTTATTTACTTTATATTAATATCCCCTAACTACCAATTATTTATGCATACCAGACTTTTACTTAATGCAATTCAGATCCCTTTACATTGGTGTTATCAGTTTCATCCCCTTGGATCCGATTAATTATTGGGGGATAATTAATTAATTATGGACAGAAGGTGGTATAGCGGTCACTGGACTAGTAACCCAGGCTAATGTTCTAGGGTCACGGGTTCAAATCTCCGACATTTACCTTCAATTAATAATTTTGAATTGTGAAGCTAGTCTCAGTAATGGTGAACCTGAAACAATCTGTTTGTAAAAACCCATCTGGTTCACTAATGCGCTTTAGGAAAGGAAATCTGCTGTCCCCTACTGTGACTCCAGACTCTCAGCATACCTGCCCCTCTGAAGTAGTGCAGCAAGCCACTTGGTTCAAAGGGAATGAGCGATGGAGCAACAGATGCGGACCTTGCCTGCAATGCCCAGATCCCTTGAAAGAAGTTAAAAAATTTACTGTTGCCTTTTGGTTCAAATCCCTCTTTGCAACTAATAACCAAGCTCACCAAATTTCCATCGCCATTCTGATCAGCAGGTTACTCCATTTAACATAGAAATAGGAACAGGGACATGTATCTTTGGAGTCAAGCAGGGTTAATGGACATGTGGCTTTAAGGAAGCAGAGGTTACAAGTGAGATCACTTAGCTAGTCTGCGCTGGTTTGAACAGGAGACCAGACCTGTCGGCACCAGAGAGAGAGCGCAAGAGATAGGGTGGGACACGGTTTGATGGATTGACTGGTGCCAATGAATTGGCCCAAAAGGCTGCATTGTACTCTGTCGGGTAACAGAGGTATCCGATACCAATGGGACGCTTTTCAGAGTCCCGAGCTTTATAATCACAGAGTTTATAGTGGAGAAGGAGGCCATTTGGCCCATCAAGTCTTCACCGGCCTCCGGAAAGAGCACCCCATCCAAGCCCACACCTCCACCCCAACCCCGCAACCCTTTAACCCCACCCAACCATTTTGGACACTAAGGGCAATTTTAGCTTGGCCAATGCACCTAACCTGCACATCTTTGGACTGTGGGAGGAAACCGGAGCACCCGGAGGAAACCCACGTACACACAGGGAGGATGTGTAGACTCCACACAGACAGTGACCCAAGTCGGAATCGAACCTGGGACTCTGTGCTAACCACTGTGCTAACGTGCTGCCCTTCAGGTTTGTTCCTGGCAACAGAGGCAAGAAGCGGTCAGCTGTCTCCCCGGAAAGGCTGCTGTGGGTGCTGCATTTTCTGAACTTTCGGAGAAACCATCGATCTGCCTGGACTGTACGCAGAACAATACTTTTTCACTATAGCTCGGTACACGTGACAATAAATAAATAGAATCAAAACAAAGATCAGAACCTGGCTTCAGAAAGGCTGAGAGAGCCGCCTTCCTGAAACTGCAGAAAACACAAAATTAATGAATCTACAAAGAAGACCATTAAAACCAGAGACTTTAACCTGCAAGCTTGCTGCGAAGGAAGGTGTGCTTAAAACCATCATCTGAAACAGAGACTTGTTTTCCTTTTATGTCTGATTTTTACCCCTTTACACCTGTGTGTGGGTGTGTGTGTGTGTGTGTGTGTGTGTGTATGTATGTGGGTGTGTGTGTGTGGGTGTGGGTGTGTATGTGTGTGTCTGTGTGTGTGTCTGTGTGTGTGTGTCTGTGTGTGTGTGTGTGTGTGTGTGTATGTATGTATGTATGTATGTGCGTGTGTGCATGCGTGGGTGTAATACGAGGGTGGGGTAAAGTTAGAGCGGGGATTAGGAATTAGTTAATAGTTAACCAGTTGCATTTGCCGAATATTTCACTTTAGGTCCTGTTATAAATTATCCGCAATTGTGTTTACATTTACAACTTCACCATTTATGAATTCTATACCTCTCAAAATAAATTCCCACTGGCCAGAGTTTTTCCTTGCTTTGTTGACATTAAAGCCTCTTTTAATGATGTGTATTCCTGGATTCCCTGGATCTTCTACCTCATTCAGTTTGAAAAAAAATTTTTCTAAACATGTTGCCACGTTCTCATTTTTGGACCAAAGTGTTCCAGGTTGAGATTTATCTATGTTCACGTTAATTAGTCACTTGCCCGTATGCAGGTATCAATGCAGTGTAAGGCCTTTACCACCCGAAGGCACTTCACAGGAGCATAGTCAGTCAAGATTTGATCAAGGTCACCAGCACAATAACACAGTGGTTAGCACTGTTGCTTCACAGCTCCAGGGTCCCAGGTTCGATTCCCGGCTTGGGTCACTGGCTGTGCAGAGTCTGCACGTTCTCCCAGTGTGTGCGTGGGTTTCCTCCCACAGTCCAAAGATGTGCAGGTTAGGTGGATTGGCCATGCTAAATTGCCCACCCCCCCCATAAAGGTTGTGTGGGGTTGCTGGGTTACGGGAATGGGGTGGGGGGGTGGGCTTGAGTAGGGTGCTCTTTGCAAGGGCCAATGCAGACCCGATGGGCCGAATGGCCTCCTTCTGCACTGTAAATTCTATGATCAGTATGGTGGCCAAATGATCAGGAAAGGCTACAAGCTTTAAGAAGCACTTTAAACAGTTGCAAAGTAATGCCTTCTTTTAATGACGAAACTGGCCAAAAAATCCCTGAAGGCTAAAAAGCAGACCCGTGCCTGGATTGGGGCCTCAACAAGCCATAGAAAATTTATCTTCAACTTTGTACAAAGGATCGTATGTTTTAATTAAATAAAATCATGATGCATACATAATAGTAGGAACAGGTATGTCAGTTGAATGTTTTAGCCTCGATTTGCAATCCATTGATTAACAATCATGTCACTGTGCACATTTCCCCATGAGTATTCATCACCTTACTGTTCTGATCTGAACAATCTCCACACAGGGAATGTAACCATGACAATGTAAATAGTTAATGAGTATAACTGGTGTTATAACACAACCGGAAAGAAACAGACAGCTTGGAATACTGTTATCACTGGTGATATTTAATCCCGTTTTAACCATTAGTCTGGGGCTAGATTCAGGCCAGATCGTTGGGATGAAACACAACTGACTTTAACTACTTTCTGTCTAGACTGGGTTCGGATTGGCAAGGGCCGACAACACAACAATATAGGTTTCCCATTTCTCACAGCCTTCCTGCCAGTCGGCACCATTTACCAGAGGGAAGGAACACTTGTTGGAACTTAAATGAAATGAAAGTCGCCATAGTCCACGAGGAAATTGGCACAGTGGTTAGCACCGATACCTCAAGCACCAGGGAGCCGGGTTCAATCCCGGCCTTGGGTCACTGTCTGCGGGGAGTCTGCACATTCTCCCCATAACTGCGTGGGTTTCCTTTGGGTCCTCCCACAGTCTAAAGATGTGCAGGTTAGATGAATTGGCCATGCTAAATTGCCCCTTATTGTGCAGAGATAGGGGGTGCGATTCTCCCAGCCCCGCGCCAGGCAGGAGAATCGCCGTAACCGCGCCACACCACCCCGGTGCGCGATTCTTCGAAGTGCGGAGAATCTGCGCCATTTGCGCCGGCGCGTTTGGCCGGGCCGCCGAATGGGCCGAGCGGCCGATGGGAAAACGGCAAAGTCCTGCCAGCGCATTCACCCCTTGTCGCTGCCGGCGGGAACTCTGTGCGAAGGGTTGGGGGGTGGCCTGTGGGGCGGGGGAAAGCACTCCTTCACCGGGGGGGGGGGGGGGCCTCCGATGGGGTCTGGCCCGCAATCGGGGCCCACCAATCGGTGGGCCGGCCTCTCCCCCCCCCCCCCGGCCTACTTTGTTGCGCATCCGGCCCCAGACCCCCGTGCCATATTGCGTCGGGGCCGGAGCGTTCCATGAGTCTACCGCGCATGTGTCGGTTGGCGCTTCGCCACTGTGCACGAAGGGGTTGGCGCCGCCCCCAGTCCGCGCCAGGATGTAAGGCTGGGGCCAGAATCCCTACTGCCCGCGCCCGTTTTGCGCCGTCGTAAAACACGACGGCGTTCACGATGGCGCGGACACTTAGTCCCGCGATTGGTGAATCGCGCCCACAGTGAGGGAGTGGGCCTAAGTAGGGTGTTCGTTCGGAGGGTAGGTGCAGACTCGATGGGCTGAGTGGCCTCTTTCTGCACTGAAGAGTTTCTATGGATTCATAGATCATAGAATTTACAGTGCAGAAGGAGGCCATTCGGCCCATCGAGTCTGCACCGGCTCTCAGAAAGAGCACCCCACCCAAGGTCCACACCTCCACCCTATCCCCATAACCCCACCCAACACCAAGGGCAATTTTGGACACTCAGGGCAATTTATCATGGCCAATCCACCTAACCTGCACATCTTTGGACTGTGGGAGGAAACCGGAGCACCCGGAGGAAACCCACGCACACATGGGGAGGATGTGCAGACTCCGCACAGACAGTGACCCAAGCCGGAATCGAACCTGGGACCCTGGAGCTGTGAAGCCACAGTGCTAACCACTGTGACCACAAGCTGTTCTTCCGATTTGATAGAGTCTGGCACACACGCCCCGCCTCCTGCGCTCTCCTCCCCGCCCCCCCCCTACTGCACTCACCACCCCCCCCCCCACCTCCTGCACTCCCCCCCCCCCTTGCACTCTTCCCCCCCCCCGCCTCCTGCACTCTCTCCCCTCCCCCCCCCGGCCTCCTGCACTCTCTTCCCCCCCCCCCCCCCCCCTCCTGCACTCTCTTCCCCCCCCCCCTCCCCCTCCTGCACTCTCTTCCCCCCCCCTCCCCCTCCTGCACTCTCCCGGCCCCCCCGCCTCCTGCACTCTTTCCCCCCCCCCCTGCACTCTCCTGGCCCCCCCCCCCCCCGCACTCCCCTGGCCCCCCCCTCCTGCACTCCCCTGGCCCGCCGCGGGCACTCACTGCCATCCCTGAGCATGTCATTTCCGTCTCCGTCAGTGGAAGAGACGTTTGGGGAAATGTGGAAAAAAGCTGATGGTGAATGTTTGAAAGGAACATTTTGCAAAGTTTACTGACACATTGAACAAAGTTTTAAAAGAGTGAAATCAACACAAGTTTAGATGCGTAGTAAAAAGGTGTCGTTTTATACAAAATTCTGATACAAAGTACACATTTGTTTCCTGCACATCCTGCGGGTTTTTCTCTCCTGTATTTATACATAAACAAAGTACATATGCACATGTTGGTTAGGAGGATGAGGCCACTCGGCCCCTCAAGCCTGCTCTGCCATTCAATAAGATCATGGCTATTCCGATTGGAACCTCAATCCCACATTCCTGCCCACCCCCGATAACCTTTTACCCCCTTGTTTAACAAGGATCCATCGCTCTGCCTTAACTATTCTCCCTCCAATGCTCTTTGAGGAGGAGGACAGCTGCACAGATTATGACTCTCGGAAATAATTTTCTAATCTCCGTCATAAATGAGCGGCCTCTTATTTTTAAGGAAAGGCCCCTAGTTTTAGATTGCCGACAAGACGAAACATCCTCTCCACATCCACCATGTCCATTCCCTAAAGGATCTTAAAGGTTTCAATCAAGTCTACTCTTAGTGGATACGAACATAACCCCTTTAAAATACAACCTGCTCATACCTTCTATGAATTGTTTCTATTGCATTTACATCGTTGCTTAAATAAGGATGTGGAAATGCCGGCGCTGGACTGGGTGGGCACAGGAAGAAGTCTCACAACACCAGCTTAAAGTCCAACAGGTTTATTTGAAATCACAAGCTTTCGGAGCGCTGCTGCTTCATCAGGTGAAGTGGAGGCAGGTTCACAATCGCAGCGGGTGTGGGAGAGTCACAATTACAAGATAATTACATATTGGAATGGGAAGAATGTTTGGAATGTGAGTCTTTACAGGTAAACAAGTCTTTACAGGAATAAACCGTGTCAATGGAGTGAGTGATAATCACAGGTAATCGAGGTGTGAATTGTCTCAAGCCAGGACATTCAGTAGGATTCTGCTGACCTGGACAGTATGGTGGGGTTTACATGGAATGTGACATGAACCAGAGGTTCCGGTTGAGGCCGTCCTCTTGCGTGCGGAACTTGGCTACCAGTTTCTGCTTGCCGATTCTGCATTGTCGTGTGTCTTGAAAGCCTCCTTGGAGAATGTTTACCCGAAGGTTGGAGGCGGAAATTCCTTGATTGCTGTAGTGTTCCCCGACTGGTGATTGTCGCGTGGTGCCCATTCATCGGTTGTCATAGCGTCTGCATGGTCTCACCGATGTACCACGCCTCAGGACATCCGTTCCTGCAGTGTACGAGGTAGACGACATTGGCCGAGTTGCACATGTACCATGTACCTGGTGGGTGGTGTTCTCACGTGTCATGGTGGTATCCATGTTGATGACCTGGCCTGTCTTGTAGAGGCTGCCATGGCAGGGTTGTGTGGTGTCGTGGTCGCTGTTCTCCTGAAGGCTGGGTAGTTTGCAGCAAACAATGGTCTGTTTAAGGTTGCATGGTTGTTTGAAGGCAAGTAGTGGGGGTGTGGGGATGGCCTTGGCAAGGTGTTCGCCTTTACCAATGACATATTGAAGGCTCTGAAGATGATGTCATAGTTTCTCTGCTGTGGGCAAGTGCTGGATGATGAAGGGTACTCTGTCGGTTGTGTCCCGTGTTTGTCTTTTGAGGAAGTCGTGTGATTTTTTGCTGTGGCGCATCGATGAGTCATGTGTCATATCTCATTCTTCCCAGGGCATCTGTACAGCTGAGGCATCATTTCCTTGCTTTTGTAACCAAGTGCCCTTATAAACATTCCATTAGCTTTCCTAATTGCTTGTTGTATCTGGATGGCATGGTGGCACACTGGTTAGCAATGCTGTCTCACAGTGCCAGGTAACTTGGGTGACCGTGTGGAGTTTGCACATTCCCCGTGTCTGTGTGGGTTTGCTCCCCAAAATGCCCAATTTTCCAATCTCAGGGAATGGCTCCTGAGTCAAGAGAATTTTGGAAGATTAAAGTTAGGGCATCTGCAACATTCTCCCCCCTTCAAATTATCCTTTCAATATGAGTTCCCTCAAGATTTCTGGCCTGCTGACCTCTTCCAGTCCAGAGACTGGAATACAAAAGGCAATCTGACACAGGAGCGCAGTACTGAGGGAGTACTGCACTGTCTGAGGTGCCGTTCTCAGGTAGACAATAGAGTGGTGTACAATATCCCATGGCATTACTCAATGTGGAGTGGCGAATTCTCCCCAGTTTCCTGGCCAATACTTATCCACCATTGGAATGTATTTTAATTCAATAGCTTACACAGTTCACACATGTATACAATTAATACATAACGCTACAAGATTGTGCAACATGCCAAAATATTTTTTGTAAGCAGACTGTTTGTAATTGTCCTTCGAGGCAATGAGTGAGCTGACTCAGACTGGTTACTGATTTGCATTTTTGGCTAGGCATTTTTGGCTAACCTTACTTAAGGAGGTCGAGTAGATTGATTGAAAGATAGCGAAGCATTTATTTAGTTTATTAAATGACGATGAACCTCTCAGTGACACAGCACTTATACTTTCCAAATTATTTATTTGGAAATATAACGATAGGTCAGGTTAGCATCAAGTTAGTTTTGTTTCAATTTTATCTTACAATTAATAATCAATTGACTATTCAAAACCACTTGACCTAAATCTCCGACAGACCATTGCCTCTTTCTCATTGCTCCTGTTCCTGTTACATTGAACAGAGTAATGAAGAGCTCAGGTAACATGGGAGTTCAAGCTCAGTAAAACACAACAAGCAATTTAATTCTTTCAAATATAAATTTAGAGTACTCAATTCTTTTTTTTTCCAATTAAGGGGCAATTTAGTGTGGCCAATCCACCTACCCTGCACATCTTTGGGTTGTGGGGGTGAGACCCACGCAAACACGGGGAGAATGTGCAAACTCCACACGGACAGTGACCCAGAGCTGGGATCGAACCCAGGTCCTCGGTGCCATGAGGCAGTACGGCTAACAGCAAAGGGAGGCAGTGGTGTAGGAGTACAAAATTATGAGGGGCATAGACAGAGTGGATAGTCAGAAACTTTTTCCCAGGGTAGAGGGGTCAATTACTAGGGGCATAGGTTTAAGGTGCGAGGGGCAAGGTTTGGAGGAGATGTATGAGGCAAGTTTTTTTACACAGAGGGTAGTGGGCGCCTGGAACTTGCTGCCGGAGGAGGTGGTGGAAGCAGGGACGATAGTGATGCTTAAGGGGAGTCTTGACAAATACATGAATAGGTTGGGAATAGAGAGGTTCGGACCCCGGAAGTGTAGAAGGTTTTAGTTCAGATGGGCAGCATGGTCGGCGCAGGCTTGGAGGGCCGAAGGGCCTGTTGCTGTGCTGTACTTTTCTTTGTTCTTTGGTATTGCCACTGGGCTAGAGATCCAGCGCAAGGCTCTGGGATCCCAGGTTCGAATCCCACCATGGCAGATGGTGAAATTTGAATTCAATAAAAAAAATCTGGAATTAAAAGCCTAAAGATGACCATGAAACCATTGCAGATTGTCATAAAAACCCATCTGGTTCACTAATGACCTTCAGGGAAGGAAATCTGCCGTCCTTACCCCGATCTGGCCTACATGTGACTCCAGACCCACGCAGCGATACAGTTGACTCTTCACTTCCCCCTGCACTGAAATGGCCAAGCATGCTAGTCAGTTCAAGGGCAACTCGGGATGGGCAACAAATGCTGACCCAGCCCAGCGACGCCACATCCCGAGAACAAATTCAAAAAATAACTGAACCATCGTGCTACCCTCACAAGCAATTTAATAATTACAGTTTTGTGGCTGGATAGAGAAGCGCATTCTCTGTCTCATCAACTCAAGCCCAATCTTTCATTCACACTTCAGTTAACTATGATCATTTGATAAATAAGAGCCAATGAATCAGGATGACTTTGATCTGCAGGAAAGCATTTGAAATGCTCGCCAGGCAGCGAGAAGAGCAAAATATTTATAAGTGAGGCTGCTGACTTTAGGTCATCTTGCAGACAGTTTTATTTTTGAACTGGCTTCTCCGTCAACTTTAACAACACAAATTCACATACCCATATTTATAATGGAAATGACTTCTGAAAAGCCGTCATACTGTATTCCCACTCTTCTGCTTGTGCAGGCAGGGCAGCACCAACCCGGACAATGTGACAAGTTCACATTTTAAAGTCATATTAAATACCTTGACCCACATTTATAATGAACACCGACTTAAACACACAAGTCTTGGTCAAATGATCCCCAGACCTCTAACCCTTCCCCCCCGGGTCCCGATCAATCATGACATTTGTGGTGTTGGGTGCTCTGGTGCACAGATGAGCCAACACAGTTGTATGTGGTACAACTCTATTTTATTATAACTCTTATAATACAGTTCGTTCTGGATACTCTGCACGTGCTGTCTCCCTGAGTGTGTTTGGCAACAGATGTGTCCTGGTTCTCCTCTGCAGCTAATACTGACCACCGGGGGTCGTGTCTGTGCTTTTATATCTTTCTGTCATTGGTTGTGGTGTTGTGTGTTCTGATTTGTCTGTTGGTGTGTCTATCATGATGTGTGTGTTTGAATATCATGACATCCCCCCTTTTTACAAAGATATGCGCCTACGTGGTTATAAATATAATTGTGTCGTGAGTGCATCGAAGAGTGTGTGTGTGTGTTATGTACAGCGTGTGTATATGACGTAACTATTTACATGGGGCGATGTCGGGTGCGTCACACTAACAAGGTTGTACCATAACAAAACTTGGATGCGAGAGAAAAAAAAAAACTTGAACATTGGTCTGGTCAGACGATATCTGGAACAATAAACAACAACAGGTTATAATACAGAAGTGTTTGACTTTTTGAACGTATGAACAGCGTTATAAGTCCAGTCTAATGGGTGACCGCCTCAAGAATGGGCTGGTCCTCAAGCCGGTTCAGCTGTGGAGATTTGGGGTCACACTGGTTCACCTTGGACTGTTGGAGGTGATGCTGTTGCCGAAGTCTCTACTTTACCATTTGTTGTACTTCGTGCAGTGCTTGGTTTTTTCATTCGTGCAAATATAACATTCAACATCTTTGTTAGTGGTGCCTTGGCTGTGGTTTGGTTCTGGTGGCGATGGAAGGGGCATGATCCGTGGCATCTCCACGAAGTCATCCTTGGGAACCAGTGGAGGATCCGGCGTGTGCGTACGGTTCAGTTGCGAGCGTGGAAGGCGGCGCAAAGCTCGCTGATTGCGCCTACGCACCAATCCATCCGCCCTGCATGCCAGGAACAAGGTGGAGTCTTTTTCTTTTTATGTTTGTGGTGGACGGCATCTTGTAGCCGATGGGTCGTTGCCATCGAAGTAGCACCATCACTAATATCATGCAAGGCGATGACTGTGCCAGATGTGGAAGTTGGCCGAGACCGTGTACGCTGGTTCCGGCCACCTGCTGTGCCGGAAGGGCGACTCCGCAGAGAAACGTCGAAGCATGTCACCTTGGAGAGAGAATTGTTGCTTGCATCAACGTCTGGCGATGGCGCGAATTGGTGTGTCCATCTTGGACCGCCGGTGCTGGTTGCCACTGCCGACCCAGTGGGACTGCCACGCGATCCATTCCCTGTCGCCGTGGCATCCGCCGTCACCCTGAGCGTGCCATCACCGAGGCCGCGACACCGCCCGTCCGGAGCAAGGTCTGGCGTGCGCGAATCAGAGTCGGCGCTTGGCTGCTCCCCATCTGGAGTCCGGTCTGCCTTCCGTCGATGCCCCCCGTCCGGAGTCCCAACAGGTTCACTGGAGGCAGCAGAGATTCCCTGAAGCTGCACTTCTGGAGTCGGAACATGCAGGAATGCACCAACCAGTGGAGAGGGTCGAGCCATCGAGGGTGGAAGCGGTGCGCTGCCACCGCAGTCGTCAGTGGTCCCACCGTGATCATCGAGTGCCTCGGTACGCACTAGGCGAGGTCTGTCACCTTGCACCTTTTGCATGGGAAGTGGGATGCTGTCGTCACTCGTCTCACATCCCGTGGATAGATCCTCATTAGCAGCTTGCTGTTCACTAGGGTTGGGTAAATTGTCAGAGTTTTCATCTGGTGGTGCACACCATGTCGGTGGACTGTCATTGTCTTGCCGTTGTCCTTCATTTGGGCTTTTCTTCTTTGGAATTTTAAATCTTCCCCCAGACATTGCAGAACCTTGTTTATTACCCCCAAATTCTCCCATAGGTATGGTCTCGAATATAGGATCCAATGTTTCTATCGACATTGTACTATTTTCCAAAGAACATTCCGTTTCACTTTTCTTCTCAGGTGCCTCATATGTATCTTTGTCTAATGTACATGCCTTCATGGTCTCTGATTTTGATCCGTGGGTCTGATTTTGCTGGGACTGGCATGGTCACAGTCTCTCTTTTACTGTTCTCAATTGCCCACATTATACTCCCCATACATAACTGCTTAATCACTGGGGTTAGTGTGGTACAATGGATAATCGGGTCGACCTTATCTGCATCTTCACCATTAGTGGAAAGCACACTTGGTTCACTTGAAACTGCTGTGGGTTTTAAATTCGTTATCTGGCTACTCGATGTCGGTGTCCTCAGGATTCTTGCTCCAATGTTCTGCTCAATAATCAGTGGAGCGTGTATAGGTTCAATGCAATTAATGTTCCCCTCAAGGTTTGAAGAGTCATTACTGACTAACTGCTGGTCTCCGAAGTTGGGATTTTGCGGTGTTGTGTTGAAGGGAGACATTTGTCCCTGCTGTAGATATGATTCAGGTTGTGTTATTTCCATTACCTGAGGATCAATGTCTTGTCCATTTTTTCGATCCGTACTAAAACACTGGCAATTCTCAGTCTGCTCCTTGCAAGTTAAACATTCAATTAATTTCGTTAGCAAATCCTCAGCATCCTTCTGTGGCCGTGCAGCATTATTAATCTCTGTTCGGCTATAATGATCCTGAAGGTCAGCGCATAAACCTTTTTTCTTCGGGCTTGGACGAGGCGATTCCTTTGGCTTGTCTTCAGTTGGGCTTGAACAGTCTTCAGCGCTGTGCCCTTCATTGTAGCATGAGAGACCGTCATGTTCATGCTGCTGTGTAGTGGAGCATGGTAGGCTGTTATAGCCTTCTTGCTGTTCACGTGAGCATGGCAGACTTGCATCGTCTGCCGCTGGTTGGTCAGGAGAGGTTGCTAGACCCTCATGGTCTTGTTCCTGCAAGGACTGCGCTCTGGAGTCTTGCGTTCCTTCCATCGTGGAGTCCGTCCACGAGCTCTCTGTGGAGGCTTGTGACACTGGAGTCACTTCTTGTTCGTGCAAGGACTGCGCTCTGGAGTCTTGCGTTGCTTCTATCGTGGAGGCTGTCCACGAGCTCTCTGTGGAGGCTTGTGACACTGGAGTCACTTCTTGTTCGTGCAAGGACTGCGCTCTGGAGTCTTGCGTTGCTTCTATCGTGGAGGCTGTCCACGAGCTCTCTGTGGAGGCTTGTGACACTGGAGTCACTTCTTGTTCGTGCAAGGACTGCGCTCTGGAGTCTTGCGTTGCCTCTATCGTGGAGGCTGTCCACAAACTCTCTGTGGAGGCTTGTGACACTGGAGTCACTTCTTGTCCGTGCAAGGACTGCGCTCTGGAGTCTTGCATTTCTGCAATTGTGGAGTCTGTCCACGAGCTTGCTGTGGAAGCTTGTGACACTGGAGTCACTTCTGGTTCATGCGAGGACTGCACTCTGGAGTCTTGCATGTCTTCTTTCATAGAGTCGGGAACGTTGAGCGGGACGTGGACCACGCTCTGTGTGGCAGCAGGGCACTCTCCGTGTGCTTGCACCGCTCCCTGTCTGTTAATGTCAGGCTGCAGCATCATCCGGTACTGATAAGTTGGAACGTCATATCTGCTGGATTGAAGATCCTCAAATCCGAAAAATGAATCCGCATCTGCGTCGGATTCAATGTGGAGGCCGCCAATGTGCAACACGAAAGGTTCGTCCGAGTCATAGTCATATAGGACCACGGAGCTATCATTGGGCTCGCGAGGTCCGGAAACACTGTAAAGATCGTCATCGAAGTATTCAAGGTCGGAATCATCGGCTTGTGCGTAGGTAACTGCTTGTCGGAGGGTTCTTCGGAGGTCAAATTCATCTCCTGGGTCAATTTGCGGCACTGTGCTGTCATTCCAGGTGAGGGAAGGTTGTTTTACAGCTTTAACAGATTTTTGTTTTTTTGATTTGGGACGTTTCCCTTTTAAATTGGATTTGGGACATTTCCCTTTTAAATTGGTGCAGTCTGGGGCCTCTGACATCCTGACGCTCGGTATGTAGCACGTAGGAAGCGACTGCGCATGCTCAGATCGCTGTTCCTTTACCGATGGCCGTTTTCTTGACTGCGCATGCGCAGCATCTCGCGCATGCGCAAACGAAACGTCCGGTTCTGCGCACTGCTCGCGCAACTGTGCTAGCGTTATACCTTTAGCAAGATGGCCGCCGACCTCGACCCAGCCCTCTCTCAGGCCCGGGATTTCAGCCTCTGGGAATTCGGGCTCCGGGATCCCAGCCACGAGGTGAGTACTGCAGCTTTTCTTACCTTTATTTGCCGATTGGATTGCGTTTTCTTCACAGTACTTGGAGAATTTGTCCAGGACTGCCTGGTAATCGTACCTTTGCTACCTCCTGAAGAACCTGAACCTTGTGAATATTTCTCTTGCCCTTGCACCGGCGATGGTGAGGAGAAATTCAATTTTTTCCCTATCATCCAGGTCTTGGAGTTCAGCTGCCACCAGGAACAATTCGAACCATTGCCGGAATCGCCGCCAGTTTTCGCGGAGATCGGCGTAGCACTGGAGCGGCTGCGGAACCGGGAGCTCTATCATTTTGCCTGGGCACTGCTGGTTGTCTGTGTACACTGAGGTATGCCGGCAGGTATCGATCCACTCCTGTACCATGTGGTGTTGGGTGCTCTGGTGCACAGATGAGCCAACACAGTTGTATGTGGTACAACTCTATTTTATTATAACTCTTATAATACAGTTCGTTCTGGATACTCTGCACGTGCTGTCTCCCTGAGTGTGTTTGGTAACAGATGTGTCCTGGTTCTCCTCTGCAGCTAATACTGACCACCGGGGGTCGTGTCTGTGCTTTTATATCTTTCTGTCATTGGTTGTGGTGTTGCGTGTTCTGATTTGTCTGTTGGTGTGTCTATCATGATGTGTGTGTTTGAATATCATGACAACATTTATAGCACAGAGGGAGACAATTTGGTCCATTGTGTCTGCACCAACTGACAAATAACCATCCAATCTAATCCCACTTTCCAGCTCTTGGTCCATGGCCTTGTGAGCACACCCAAGAAGGATTTAAGTGTTATGGTGATTTTGGTACCTCCCACCCTATCAGACAGCGAGTTCGAGAAAACCACCAACCTCCGAATGAAAACAATTCCTCTCTAATCCCCCAGAAACCTCTGACCGCAACCTATGCCCTTGCTTATAGACTCCCATCAACCAAGGGGAACACTCCTTCCTGGCCACAGTAGGATACAACACATCACAAGATGTGGATTAAGATAGAATACTTAAGAAAAACTAAACAGGTTTCACATATCAAAAGATCTCTAATAATACAATAATACTATGGGTTCCATTTCTCAAACTCAAAAGAGAGGCGTTTCATCTAGGAATGACAAGTGATCTCATTGAAAGAGTTAATATTCTTAATAATAATCTTTATTAGTGTCACCAGCAGGCTTACATCAACACTGCAATGAAGTTACCGTGAAAAGCCCCCAGTCGCCACAGTCCGGCGCCTGTTCAGGTACACAGAGGGAGAATTCAGAACATCACATCAGAGTGGATGCTGCTCATCATGTATCCCTTGACTGGAGTCTTTTTAAAAAAATGTATTTTATTACAAACACGAGTCTTCAATGCAGAGGTCATCGTCACAGAATAAAAAGAGTTGAGCATTTAGGACAGAGATTAGGAGGAAATTTCTTCACTCAGAAGTTTGGAGATCTTTGGAATTCTTGACCCCAAACTGAAGCAGAGTAGAAGACCTGCCACAAAGGTAGCGACCGCGAGCAGGACCAAAGGACCTAGTCCAGCTCCTACTTCCAATGTGAATTACTTACTTCCTTACAGAAGCATTTGGCAGCAACTCGGTTTTCTTTGAAGAAGTTTACTGCGAAATGAAATGAAAATCGTTTATTGTCACAAGTAGGCTTCAAATGAAGTTACTGTGAAAAGCCCCTAGTCGCCACATTCCGGCGCCTGTTCGTGGAGGCTGGTACGGGAATTGAACCGTGCTGCTGGCCTGCCTTGGTCTGCTTTAAAAGCCAGCGATTTAGCCCTGGGCTAAACCAGCCTCGTGAGAGCACCTTAAGTACCCACATAATGTTGAAAAGTCCCATATGAAGCAAAACATATTTGCAGAGGAACCACAGTCACTAGTGAACGCACAGCAGGCGGCAGAGTTAAAATCAAATATATAGGGGGAGTAGCAGCCTGATGTGATTGCACAGCAAATAATTCACAGAGAACGGATTTTCCCCAGTGCATTCCAATGAGATCTTGTACTTGATGAAACTAGTTCTCTATGCACCACATCACGACACTCACAGTAAGGTGACATTAAGATTTTAAAACTTCTTGAAATAAAAATCTTAATGGTTGCTGTATTTTCCACTTGCAGCCCTCAAACAGGCAGAAAACATATTTAGCATCTATAGAATCTGCTTGTGATCCAAGAGGCAGACCTGTCATAACACACGTAGTGTCGGATTAAATATAGAGTATCGAGTGTGAATCTCTATTGGAACAGTTATTCTGGCCATAATGGCTTAGCCTTCATTCCGGTTTCTTAGGAACTGAATCCCGATCCTCGGGTGTAAGGCGCAGGTTCACACAGGGCGTCACAGCGGCTAGCACTGCTGCCTCACAGCGCCGAGGACTCTGGTACGAACCCGTCTCACTGTCCATGTGGAGTTTGCACGTTCTCCCAATGTTTGCGTGGGTCTCACCCTCACAACCCAAAACGATGTGCAGGGCAGGTGGATTGGCCACGCTAAATTGCCCCTTAAATTGTAAAAAATAAATAAATTGGGCACTTCAAATTAAAGCACAAAGGTGTAGACACACGAGTGAAATCTCTAGTTCCCAGCAGCGAACTGCACATAGAGCGAGCAATGAGCAATGGATAGAGCCAAGGTTTTGTAGTCCAATCTCTGATATAACATCATTCCTTTTGAGGTTGACCTTTCTGCATGGAATCAATGAATTTGGCCTAACAAGCCTGGATACCACACCTGGAGCGTGATTCTCCGACCCCCCGCCGGGCCGGAGAATCGCCGGGGGGGGGGGGGGGCGGGGGGGGGGGGGGCGGCGTGAATCCCGCCCCGCCACCGGCTGCCGGATTCTCCGGCGCCAGTTTTTCGGCGGGGGCGGGAATCGCATCGCGCCGGTCGGGGGTCGTTGACAGTGACCCCGCCCGGCGATTCTCCGCTCCGCCATGGGGCCAAGTGGCTGCCCGTTTTCAGCCAGTTCCGCCGGCGTAAATCAAACAAGGTCCTTACCGGCGGGACATGGCTCTGCGGGCGGCCTGCGGAGTCTCGGGGGGCCCCACGGTGGCCTGGCCTGCGATCGTGGCCCACCGATCTGCGGGTGGGCCTGTGCCGTGCGGGCACTCTTTCCCTCCGTGCCGGCTGGTGTAACGGTCCGCCAGGGCCGGCACGGAGAAGAACCCCCCTGCGCATGCGCTGGGATAATGCCAGCACACGCTGGCGCTCCCGCGCATGTGCCAACTTCTGGCGGCCGGCGGAGGCCCGGAGAATTCTGCAGCTTCCGGGCGGCCAGACGCCGGAGTGGTTCACGCCATTCCTCGGCGCCGGTACGACCCGCCGGATAGCGGAGAATCCCGACCTTAAATGTTTTAAGATTAAACAAAAGTAAGTGTCTGAAAAATAGATTTCCAATAATTTGCTGTGTGTGGTTTTCACGGAACCAGATTAAAAGGCTTACTTTGTTACTTTGTTACTTTGTTATCACAGCTTTCATACTTATTCCTAATGAAAGAACTTTCATTTATCCAGCATCTTTCATAACCTCCGAGAAACCCAATGTGTTCCACAGCCAATTAAGTAAATGTTGATCATCATCAGAGTCACAGGACCCACAGGCAGCAATGAGATAAATGACCAGGTCATTCTTCTTAGTAACGTTGCTTTCAGGATGAACACTGGCTGGGACACCAAGAGAGACCATAAGACATAGGAGCAGAATTAGGCCACTCGGCCCATCGAGTCTGCTCCGCCATTCAATCATGGCTGATATTTTCTCATCCCCATTCTCCTGCCTTCTCCCCATGACCCCTTATCCCCTTATTAATCAAGAACCGATCTATCTGTCTTCAAGAAAGAGACTCGCCTCACTTTTCTTTGGAAAGTGCCACAGGTTCTTTCACGTCCAACTTACTTTAACAGCTCATCCGAAAGATGGCGCCTCTAACACTGCAGCACCCCCTGAGAACCGCACTGGAATGTCAGCTCAGGTTATGTGCGCAAGTCTCTGGAGTGAGAGATGAACCCTCAATCTTCTGAAACAAGAGGTGGGAGAGTGTGAGAAACCGAAACACGGCGGACACCAAAATCACTTCTGGTACAGTCAGCCGCAGCCCAGGCAAACAAAAGCACGATCAGATAAACCTCTTCCTCGAGTGGACAGCTCATGCCATTTCCCATTAGTTGGGCATTTCCCCCTCACTCTTCTGCTGGAAAGTTGTTTGAACTGGAAGTGCAAGTTGATCAGAGCTTGTTGGGGCAACACGGCATCTGAGAACTCGGACGTCTACCTCCTTAACCAATGAGATTTAAGGATCGATAAACGAGGAACAGTGGAGACGGAAATAGGCTGAATGGAGGGAAATAAATATTCGGATTGGGGGGTGGGGAGATAAAAAGGAGATTCAAAAATGAGAAATAAATCTTGAAAAGTTTAACAATAATTTACTACCTGTCAGAACGAGAGCCCACTCAGGCCAGGGATTTTAGAGTAATGTTGCAGGTTAATAATTCTCAATTAAAAAATGCTACTTGTACTGATGTTCAGAGCTTAATTGGCAATTAATGTGCAAATGCTGCAAAATTGGTGGCGAGATGCTGTTTTGGTGCTGGCAAAAGCAGAGTGACGCAAATCGTCCAGCAACTTTTGTTCTCAATTAAATGTAAACGTCTCCACAGTCCCAGAGGATTATAGGCTGCTCTCTCCTTTGAGAGCTGACTGGTGGTGATTTAATCAGAGGGTCGCCACATCTCAGGCGAGGGGCAAGGTTGAGAAGGCGAGGTCTTCGTGAATAACCTCAGCCGGTACGGGAATTGAACCCACGCTGTTGGCTGGTTTGTGACGCAGAGCACCACCGTAAGACAACTTAGCGATCTGAAACCCAGTGTTCAACTATGCTCGTCTAATCAGTCAACTGGAGACCTGTAATAAATAGCATATCTTTGAAGCTTTTTGAAAGCATCTTTCTTGCCCTATGCCAGTTCACAAGAGGAACACGAATATCTATGGATCCAACAGTTGAAATGGAGGAGTTCGGTCAGGGCTGGAAGTACACTGCCTGTTATATTGTATACTTAGGAACCTCAACAAAATATATTTACAAGACACTTACTCTTCTGGCTTTAAATTGTGATATCCATGTGGAATTCCTATGTGACCGTACAGTAAACGGGTGCGGGCACTACTGATTCTGTCCCCCACAGGGGGCCAGCATGGCACTGGAGCGGTTCACGCTACTCCAGCCTCCCTTCCCGGCGCCAACTGGGCGCCACGCCAACCCGCGCATCCGCGGGGGACGTCTTCAACGCGCCGGCCCCGACGCAGCATGGCGTGGGGGTTCAGGGGCCGGCCGCATAACAAAATAGGGCCGGGGCTGGAGAGGCCGGCTCGCCGATCAGTGGGCCCGATCGCGGGCCAGACTCCATCGGAGGCCCCCCCCCCCCCGGTGAAGGAGCCCCCTCCCACCCCCCCTCCCACAGGCTGCCCCCCCGACCCTGCGTGCAGAGCTACCACTGGTTGCGAGGGGTGCTCGGCCCATCAATGCTGGAGAATCGGGGGCCCGGCCACGGGTAGCGGCACGCGACCGGCGCCGTGCCAAACGCGGCGGCGCAAATGGCGCCGATTCTCCGCTCCTTGGAGAATCGCGTGCCGGCGTCGGGGCGGTGTGGCGCGCTTGCGGCGATTCTCCGGCCCGGCGTGGGGCTCAGAGAATCCCGCCCATTGTTTCCTGGTGGTCCATCAGGTTCCAAACACTGGTTCCAATCTGCTTGAATTTCATTCAAAAAAATCAAAGATACGTGGGGCAATGACCACAGTCCACTTGTGCGAAGAAATCAGTCTGGCATCCCTTCTTTGCAAACAGCCTTGACTAGTAACATACAAGTCAGAATGTTGTGGGTTCAAGTCCCACTCAGAGATTTAATCACAAAGATGGACAGCTGTGTGGAGTACCCACCCGTCAGAGGGGTCATCGTTTGGGTTAAACCAGGTAAGTGGGTTTCAAAGATTCCAATCCACTATTTTTAGGAAGAGCAAGGGAGCTCTCTCTCTCGCTGTTGGCTTGGCCAATTAACCTAGGCTGTTTTAACATTATTATCTGGTCATTATCATATTGCTGTTTGTGTGAGCTGTACGTTTGTGCCTGTGTGTAAATTTGCTGCTGTGTTTCCTCCATTGCAACAGTGACCGACTACACTTCAAAAAAATACTTCACTGACTGCCCATGATTTGTGGGACAGCCGGAGATCGTGAAAAGTGCTGCATAAAATGAAACCGTTTATTTTTCCTTCAAGTGCACAAATGTCCACTAACTCCGGTCCAGAATGGGTCTCAGATTATGGAGTCTGGTCACATTTACAGTATAACTGCAGAGCAAGATTTGTAGTTGGGAGGGGGGGGTGGGGGGGTGGTGGGGTGGTGGGGTGGTGGGGTGGGGAAGAGAGATTCCTTTTAAAGAAATGCTTTATTTTCACAATCAGATGTTCTTAAATATTGAGAGTCCCTCAAAAAGATCAATTAATAAAGTTCTCAAAAGTCATATTAGCCTGTGATCTTTCACATTTAGATTTTTTAACAGCAAGGATTTAATAGATTTTACTGCAGAAGGAAAAATCAGTATTCAAAATTACAAATTTAAAAACTTGCATTAATTGTCCTTAATAAAAGTTCTAAGCCAAGAACCGTTCTATCCGGGACAGGTGTATATGCAGAATCTAAGTCATCCACAGTGCCTGAAATGTAGCTTAACCAGCTACTCGCCAACACCATGGCAGCTCAGCACGAGCCACGGTGTTGGGCAGCTCCCTTACTTGTCCGCAGGCTCATCCTAGGATTTCCTTTACGATTTAGTCACTTCCCTCTCCAGCCTCGGAACACTCTGCTAATAGGTTGAGATATACAGCGAGACTCTCCCAAGGGCCATCAGAAATAATGTCTCCTGGTTGCAGCACGCCCCCTTAATCATCCCATCCCTTCACATTGCAATTACATGTCATGTCCAGCTCCGCCTCTATTGTACTTTCTGCAACCATCCAAATCTACACCCTGTGCTTTGCATCATTATGATAATGAGCCAACCTCTGTTAGAGTAAATACTAACAGCACACACTGGGGGCAAATCTTGACTGTGCAATAGTGCGAAATGAGCAATAGGGAGGTGGCAGCCCATAATGCCTCTTGCAACATTATTTTTTATTTCCATTCGCTTCAAGGAGCGATGTACAACTGGGCTGCGAATGTCCCCATCAACCGTCTTAAACCGTCACACAGATTCTCAATTGATCCCATTCATTCCCATCAACTTTTTTTTTTAAAATTTAGAGTACCCAATTTTTTTTTCCCAATTAAGGGGCAATTTAGCATGGCCAATCCACCTACCTTGCACACAGAATATTCATCGAATTTACAGTGCAGAAGGAGGCCATTCGGCCCATCAAGTCTGCACCGGCTCTTGGAAAGAGCACCTTACCCAAGGTCAACACCTCCACCCTATCTCCATAACCCAGTAACTCCACCCAACACTAAGGGCAATTTTGGACACTAAGGGCAATTTATCATGGCCAAACCACCTAACCTGCACATCTTTGGACTGTGGGAGGAAACCGGAGCACCCGGAGGAAACCCACGCACACACTGGGAGGATGTGCAGACTCTGCACAGACAGTGACCCAAGCCAGAATCGAACCTGGGACCCTGGAGCTGTGAAGCAATTGTGCTATCCACAATGCTACCGTGCTGCCCACATCTTTGGGTTGTGGGGGAGAAACCCACGCAAACACGGCGATCGAACCTGGGACCACGGCGCCATGAGACTCCAGTGCTACCACTGCGCCACCGTGCTGCCACTGGGCTAAATCGCTGGCTTTGAAAGCAGACCAAGGCACAGCAGCATGGTTCAATTCCCATACCAGCCTCCCCGAATAGGCGCCGGAATGTGGCGACTAGGGGCTTTTCACAGTAACGTAATTGAAGCCTACTTGTGACAATTTCATTTAAGAAATATCGTTCAAGAACAAACTGTACCCAAATCTGAAAAGCCAACTCAAAAGCTAAAAAAACGCAAGCAAAAATTTGACTGATGACTTTACAGTCACAACCTGGGTAAGTGAAAGACCGATGTAAAAACCTTCCGAGGAAGATCCATCTCCCGGTTCTGCAGGGAGAGAGAGGGGTGATAAGGAGCTGTGACATGTGGATTCGAGTAATCAGGATTCGGGATCATGGTTCAGACATCCCTCAGCAGTGTGCCGTACAAACACAATCTGACTGTATGCTCATATGCTTGGAGTTTATAACTAGGTTCTATATCACTCATATTGTTTACGAGGTATTTTCATCCCTGGAATCCTGCAACTGTTTAAAGGCACTTATGGTTGCTATAGATACAGAAATTTGAAAACAAAAATGTGCAAATTAAAATCCACTTGTTGACATGTAAAACATAGGACTAATATTATTATTTTATAGATTGCGTTTAAAATTAAAATACAAGTTTCAAAACTCCAAAGACCTTGGCGCGGGCAAATTGGCAGCCAGGTTTACAATACAGTATGGAGACTACACTTCAAAAGTAGTTTATTGGCTCTAAGGCACAGTGCGATGTCCTGAGATGGTGGAATCTCCTGGATCAATGCTAGCTCTTCTGAATGTTAGGGGCTAGAGATAGTTTTAAGAAAATTGTATTTGTATTTATGGGTGTTAGCAATAAGATGTAGCTCAGGATTAATTCAGATTTTTTATTTGTAGGTTAAAAAGGTGAAATCTGCGTCGTTTCATTTTTAGAGTGGCGAGCACGAATGGAGCTGTTTGTACAGCTGCAATTTTAAAGAAAAACAAAAGTTGAGAAATAAAACTGTGCTGTTGCCTAGCAACAAGAAACTGTGCTGTTGCCTAGCAACAACAAGGGTCCAGGGAAAAGGACCACAGGGGGAACAGAAAGCTGTTTTGAGGTTCAGTTGGTGATTATGCTGCAAGGTGAATGGCACAGTTTAAATCTCTGACTGGACAGGAGGAAAATAATACTAAGAATCTTCAATAAATTGCTCTGAAGCTATAACAGTGAACATAGAGTGAATTCTGGATCTCAAGGGAGATACCAAGTTGTCATCAGTCTACAGGGAAAGGGAGCAGATCCAGGGAAAGGGAGCTGCAGGGAGCAGATCCCAAAAGGAGAAGGAGGAATATGCCAAGACCTCCGTCATGTAAAACCATGGAACAGTGTAGCCACCTGGGTTGGCCACTTCCCGACTTAAAATGGAGGTCCGCCAAGACTACTGGGAAATTCAGCCAACACAGGCAAAAACCAGCAAGGGCAGAAATCCTGTGTATTAGAACTTGCAAAAGCCCAGACAGCACTGAAACTCACAGCCATCTGCATGCTAATGAGAGATCCCCGGGTACAATGGAAACATTTAAGGTGAATAAGGCCAAGCCAGACTCCTCGGCGCCAGCAGGAGCCAAGACAAAGGAAGGCCAATGGACGCTTAGGGACCACCCAGCGATCAGGGAACAACTCCAGTATTGGAGAAATCAATCCAAGTGATCAGAACTTAGTCCAATCACTTGGAACCAGGTACGGGTTCCGCCCCAAAGGGGCGGGAAGCCCCTGGGGACTATAAAATAGAGTCCCCAAGTTCAAATCGTTCTTCTTGGCAGGGTCACTCAGCAACTCGAATCAACCCTTGAGAATGAACTGTCTAAGCTGCCGCATCAACCAAGTCTCCAGTCAACGCTCGCTACGAGATAGGCGCTCCTAGCTACCAGTCCATACCAGCTTTTGAATCCTGCAGACTCAGATCGAACGAAAGGTCATTTATTCCCCTGACCTGGTGGGCCAGTTCCGAAGCTAAGTGTAGGCCTTTTAGTGATAGAGAATAGTCTAGAAAGTAGAGTTTATGCATGAGTAGTGATTTACTGTGTATAATAAATGTGTTTTGATTTGAATCTTACTAATTGGTGTGTTGAGTTATTGATCATTACTTGAACTTGAACCTCGTGGCGGTATCATAAAGTTACCTGGCGACTCGAGGGCAAAGGTTATAGAAACAGAGCAAGTTAAGTAAAGATACAACGGGCAACATTTAAGAGCCAACCAAAAGTTAGCAACAACAAGAACAGGAGTCAGAGAGTCATTGGGCGTGATTTAACGTGTCATCTTGGACGTAATTGGCAGGTGTTTCTCAAAGCTGCATTGGCGAGATCGCGGCCCGTATTTAAAGGCACTTCATGCCAGAAATGAGACCCCATGAGCTTCTTGCCATTACCGGCTGTTTCGCCATCTGATTTGCCCAACTCGCACCTCAGCGCCTCGCCGCTAACAAGGGGGAACTGCTTTTAAACGCTCCCTCACCACTCAATTCCAGTCAGCACACAAGAATGGAAACGCGCAGGCCTGCTCATCGCTTTGGGGATGCTGACTTGGCCCCCCAAAAATACAGAGTCGTGAACACAGCCCAGTCCATCACACGAACCCGCCTCCCATCCATTGACTCCATCTACACCTCCCGCTGCCTGGGGAAAGCGGGCAGCATAATCAAAGACCCCTCCCACCCGGCTCACTCACTCTTCCAACTTCTTCCATCGGGCAGGAGATACAGAAGTCTGAGAACACGCACACAGTTTCAAAACAGCGTCTTCCCCACTGTTAACAGACTCCTAAAAGACCCTCATATGAACTGATCAGATCACTTCACACATCTTCTCTACTGAGCAGTACCACACTCTGTCTGCTTCACCCGATGCCTGTGTCTGTGTGTTTACTTTGTGTATTTTATGTTTGCCCGATTCTGTATTTTCTTTTCATGTTTGGAACGATCTGTCTGAGCTGTTCACAGAACAATACTTTTCACTGGACCTCGGTGTACATGACAATAAACAAATCCAATCCAATCCTACAAAAAGATCTCGGTCTCCTGGTACATGAATCGCAAAGTTAATGTGCAGGTAGAAAAGTGATGAGGAAGGCAAATGGAATGATGTTTATTGCAAGCGGATGGAATATAGAAGTAGGGAAGCTTTACTGGAGCCATACGTGGCCGTGGTGAGACACATTGGGGTACTGCGAGCAATTCTGGTGTCCTTATTTTTTAAAAAGTTGCTTCAGAAGTAGTTCTAAATCTTCAGTCACTGGACTAATTCTTGTGGTGAAGGGCTTATATTGAAGAAAGGTAAGGCTCATACTCAGAGTTTAGGAGAATGAGAGGTGACTGTATCGACAGATAACAGACCCTGAGGGCGTGGAGAGTATTGGATCCTCAGAAGTGGGGCTGAGACCACGACCAGATCAGCTATGATCTTTCTGAATGGCAGAGTAGGCTCCAAGTGCCAAATGGCCTAGTCCTGCTCCTATGCTCCTGCTACTTCTCAGGTGTGTCTCAGGCAGCAGTGGTTAGCACTGTGGCTTCACAGCTCCAGGGTTCCAGGTTCGATTCCCGGCTTGGGTCACTGTCTATGCAGAGTCTTCACATTCTCCCCGTGTCTGCGTGGGTTTCCTCCGGGGGCTCCGGTTTCCTCCCACAAGTCCCGTAAGACGTGCTGTTTGGTGAATTGGACATTGCGAATTCTCCCTCAGTGTACCCGAACAGGTGCCAGAGTGTGGCGACCAGGGGCTTTTCACAGTAACTTCATTGCAGTGTTAGCGTAAGCCTACTTGCGCCAATTAAGATTATTATTAACCCTCCTGCTTTAGGTGGGCTGGGGGGGAATCTCCTGCACACGTGGAGTCCGCCGGCTGTCACGTCTTGCGACTAACCACATTAGCCGAGCCTCGCTAGTCGAGCCTCGCTCGTCTTCCCCCACCCCTGCAATCCGAAACACAGTTTCTGTTGTTCTCGTGAGGATGAAGGCTACACACCCAATGAAAATCTCCGGTAAACTGAGTCTTGTGAGAGCAACACAAAATGGAGGAAAGGGAGTTAGAGAGATGGAGGGTGATGGAAAGGAAAGCAGGAATGTGGGAGATGACCTGCCAACTCGGGATGTGTACCGTTGTGTGTTCCCAGGCAGCTTTGCAGCTTCTCTCTGGAGGACTGAATCACATTTCACAGTGACCAGGTGTGGGAGGTAGGAACCAGGAAAATTGAACTAAACTTGACAGTTCAATTGGCAGCACCTCCGAATCAAAAAGGTTGAGAGTTCAAGTCCCACCAACAGCTCGAGTGGAAATAAAGGCGATGCTCGAGTACAGGACCGAAGGAGTGCTGACCTAGCGGCGATGCTGTTTTTTTAGAAAGTGTATTGTGGAGTAGTGTGCACAGTTCTGGTCACCTCATTATAGGAAGGATGTGGAAGCATTGGAAAGGGTGCAAAGGAGATTTACCAGGATGCTGCCTGGTTTGCAGAATAGGTCTTATGAGGAAAGGTTGAGGGAGCTAGGGCTTTTCTCATTGGAGTGGAAGAGGATGAGAGGCGACTTAATAGAGGTTTATAAGATGATGAGGGGGATAGATAGAGTGGACGTTCAGAGACTATTTCCTCGGGTGGATACAAGGGGGCATAACTATAAGGTTCAGGGTGGGAGATATAGGAGGGATGTCCGAGGTAGGTTCTTTACTCAGAGAGTGGTTAGGGTGTGGAAGGGACTGCCTGCTGTGATAGTGGAGTCGGACACTTTAGGAACTTTCAAGCGGTTATTGGATAGACACATGGAGCACACCAGAATGACAGGGAGTGGGATAGCTTGCTCTTGGTTTTGGACAATGCTCGGCACAACATCGAGGGCCGAAGGGCCTGTTCTGTGCTGTGCTGTTCTATGTTCTATGTCCTATGTAAAACCAAGGTCCTGTTACGTGGGCGTAAAAGTTTCCATAGCAATATTTAAAAATATAGGGGAGGAGGTAATCCCAGTGCCTGGCCAATATTTCTCCAACAAACAACAAAAAAAAAAACAATTGTGAAAGAGAAAATGCTGGAAAATCTCAGCAGGTCTGGCAGCATCTGTAGGGAGAGAAAAGAGCTAACGTTTCGAGTCCAATGACTCTTTGTCAAAGCTTCTCTTTCGTTTCAGATTCCAGCATCTGCAGTAATTTGCTTTTAAAAAGAATCAATTGCCTCGCCAGTCTGACATTGCTGTGTGTGGGAGCTTTCTGTGCACATCTCGGCTGATGTGTTTCCTGTATCACAACAAGGAGTACACTTGGAAAAGTACTTCATTGGCTCTGGAACATGCTGGGATGTGCTCTGGTCATGAAAGGCAGTATTTAAATGGAAGCCATTATTTTATAATCTTAAGGACTGGAAATGTCAAAAATTGTACAAAAACCTTAGTTAGGAGTTACGCGTATCGATGGTGTTTTTGTTGAATGCGTGGTATTTACTGGGTGTTTTGATTGCAGTTGTTACTATAGAAACATCGCAGCAGTTATTATTATTTATCCTTCAACCTGTCCGTTCTGTGTTCTTTGATTTATAAATTATGATATTCATCTCACTGTAAAGCAAAATTCAGGTATTTTATTCAGGGCTCTGAGATAGTAACACGCTGAACCTGAACCAAGGGAACGTGCCAACAATGGGCAAATGTCACATCATATCACCAGGAATAAGTCAATAAAAACCTGATCAGTCTAAACTGCGGTAAAAGGTGGGAGAGAGAGAGAACGCAAGAGAGAGAACGCAAGCGGGAGAAAGAGAGCGCAAACATTCCTGAAAGACCATTTCATGCCAATTTAGCCAACAATATTCTCCAAGCATGGAAAGATTAAGGAGCTGATCGCTGGACAAGAATACTGAAATGAATCACGACAGGCCGGTGTCTGCAGGCAAAATATAACAAGAGGTGAACTGAATGGAGAAGTAATTCCAAACTCCATCTCTTCACACAAGTACCCAGTAGTCATGGCTTGCTGGAGGCTGAATTGTAACGATGGCTGTGGCAAGTGGCTGTAATTGTGGACTCCAGAGCAGCTTCTGTACAACAACAGCTATCTGAGATAAAGTGGCTTGCTTAAATCTGTATGGAGAATGAAACTTGGCGTAATAATCCAAATCATGTCTATCGCCGAACACGTTTGGGTATGGCACACAGCTCGCACTAGGAACTGCTGCCTTGTTTCGAGTTCAACACACTGCATCTATCCAATCCAATTGCATTGAGCAATCCATCTGAACTCAGGGGAGAGGAGATGACAGACTGTACCCTGTAAATTAATACGATTAGGCCAACAAGGGCCTAGTGTTGCGGATTAATTCAATGTGTAGCTGTGCCAGTCTGTAGGCTTCCTGTAATCCCATTTATAAATAAACTCCTTTCTCTGCACATTAATGGGTTTGATACAAGTGTGGAAAATGAAGCCTCAATCCCAGCTTGAAAAGAGTATCATCCACTATGCTGCAGGGATCTTTCCTTTTCTCCCGCACAAGTCAGCCTGGTGACCTCGCCAATATGTGTTGTCCAGCATGGCGGCGCAGCGGTTAGTTCTATCCCGGTCCCGGGACACTGTCCGTGTGGAGTTTGCACATTCTCCCTGTGCCTGCGTGGGTCTCACACTCACAACCTAAAAAGATGTGCAGGGCAGGTGGATTGGCCACGCTAAACTGCCCTGTGATTGGGAAAAAAAAGAATTGGGTACTCTAAATTTAAAGTAAAAGGAATACATCCCCCGAAAAGGGTGGAGGAGCCTGAATCAGCTGTGGTTCTTTGCACAAAAAGGGAGCTGGCTACATACCTGAAAGACAAAGAAAAAATGCAAAGCCACAGAGAAAAGATAGGCCAGTGGGATTAGCGGAATTGTTCTTACAAAGAGCCAAAGGTTTGATGTGCTGAACGGTCTGCTTCCCTGCTGCAAACATTCAACGGCACAGACAATGGAGAATTCTGTGCAACCCGTCTGAATTCCATTCATACCCACTTCATTCCCCGCTTGGTCACTGTCTGTGCGGAGTCTGCACATTCTCCCCGTGTCTGCATGGGTTTCCTCCGGGTGCTCCGGTTTCCTCCCACAAAGATGTGCAGATTAGGTGGATTGGCCATGATAAATTGCCCTTCGTGACCAAAAAGGTTAGGAGGGGTTATTGGGTTACGGGGATAGGGTGGAAGTGAGGCTTAAGTGGGTCGGTGCAGACTCGATGGGCCGAATGGCCTCCTTCTGCAGTGTATGTTCTAATCACCTGAAGCTTAGGAACATTCTGCCACCTCCATCATACAAGGAATCTGGCAGGCCAGTTAGCAGAGTTGGCTGGATGGCTGGTTTGTGATGCGGAGCGAGGCCTCACTCACTGATTGGGGTTACAATGAAGGCCCTGCTTTCTCACCCTCGCCCGAGGAGTGGTGACCCTCTGGTTAAATCACCACCAGTCACCTCTCAAAGTGGAGAGCAGCTTATGGTCCTCTGCGACTAAGGTGACTTTCATTCATTCCAATAAATTTACACAATGCAAATCTATACTTGCTGAACATTAGCTTGTGCTTGGGTTTGAAAATTCTGGAATTTCTGAGGGGTGAATTGGCAACTGGGCGACAACACCATCTGGACTGGCTCGCTGAACCGGGCACAGCTCCTCGACGGAAGGCCAGGATCGCTCAATTTACTCTGTGGCACCAACCATCGCAAAATGTAAAAGTCACGCTAATTATTCTGCTCAATTTCCTGCCAGTCATTCACCCAAGTCACAGCATGTCTACTGCATTCCTGCAAGGTACTTCACATGGCTGGAGAAATGCGTTCATCGTAAAGAAAAAATACTTCAAGGAAAATGTAGGTTTATTTTGAGGTATTTGCATTTGGTTTCCATGGCGACCTTATTGCAGTGCTCACAGCTCTCTGCTCTTACCTCTGGATTCAGAATATTCATTAAAACGAGGCACTGGATGTTTTGTAAGTCTATGGCCTGGTGCAAATAGGATCTGTAATTGGTTTGAGGGGGAGGTCGATGCAAGAGTTCAAATTATTTGGAACGCCAGTTTTCCCACATTTATTCCTTATTACTCTACACTATGCACAGGGACACTTTCAAAGGCATGAAGATGGAGCTTCTGACAAAGATTTGACCCTTACTTGATTTAGCTCAGTGGGCTAGACAGCTGGTTGTGATGCAGAACAAGGCCAGCAGCGCGGGTTCAATTCCCGTACCAGCTGAGAATTCTGAATTCTCCCTCGGTGTACCCGAACAGGTGCCGGAATGTGGCGACTAGGGGCTTTTCACAGTAACTTCATTGCAGTGTTAATGTACTTGTGACACTAATAAAGATCAGTAAAACAAAAATTGATCAGTATTAATGTAAGCCTACTTGTGACAATAAAGGTTATCTAGTTATCTAGGACCACTGGGAGCTCTTCCGGGGCAGGTGTGACCTGTATAAGATGGACGGGTTGCATCTAAACCGGAGAGGCATAAATATCCTGGCCGCGAGGTTTGCTAGTGTCACACGGGAGGGTTTAAACTAGTATGGCAGGGGGGTGGGTACGGGAGCAATAGGTCAGAAGGTGAGAGCATTGAGGGAGAACTAGGGAATAGGGACAGTGTGGCTCTGAAGCAGAGCAGACGGGGAAAAGTTGCTGAACACAGCGGGTCTGGTGGCCTGAAGTGCATATGTTTTAATGCAAGGAGCATTATGGGTAAGGCAGATGAACTTAGAGCTTGGATTACTACTTGGAACTATGATGTTATTGCCATTACAGAGACCTGGTTGAGGGAAGGGCAGGATTGGCAGCTAAACATTCCAGGATTTAGATGTTTCAGGCAGGATAGAGGGGGATGTAAAAGGGGAGGCGGAGTTGCGCTACTTGTTCGGGAGAATATCACAGCTATACTGCGAGAGGACACCTCAGAGGGCAGTGAGGCTATATGGGTAGAGATCAGGAATAAGAAGGGTGCAGTCACAATGTTGGGGGTATACTACAGGCCTCCCCACAGCCAGCGGGAGATAGAGGAGCAGATAGGTAGACAGATTTTGGAAAAGAGTAAAAACAACAGGGTTGTGGTGATGGGAGACTTCAACTTCCCCAATATTGACTGGGACTCACTTAGTGCCAGGGGCTTAGACGGGGCGGAGTTTGTAAGGAGCATCCAGGAGGGCTTCTTAAAACAATATGTAAACAGTCCAACTAGGGAAGGGGCAGTACTGGACCTGGTATTGGGGAATGAGCCCGGCCAGGTGGTAGATGTTTCAGTAGGGGAGCATTTCGGTAACAGTGACCACAATTCAGTAAGTTTTAAAGTACTGGTGGACAAGGATAAGAGTGGTCCGAGGATGAATGTGCTAAATTGGGGGAAGGCTAATTATGACAATATTAGGCGGGAACTGAAGAACATAGATTGGGGGCGGATGTTTGAGGGCAAATCAACATCTGACATGTGGGAGGCTTTCAAGTGTCAGTTGAAAGGAATACAGGACAGGCATGTTCCTGTGAGGAAGAAAGATAAATACGGCAATTTTCGGGAACCTTGGATGACGAGTGATATTGTAGGCCTCGTCAAAAGAAAAAGGAGGCATTTGTCAGGGCTAAAAGGCTGGGAACAGACGAAGCCTGTGTGGCATATAAGGAAAGTAGGAAGGAACTTAAGCAAGGAGTCAGGAGGGCTAGAAGGGGTCATGGAAAGTCATTGGCAAATAGGGTTAAGGAAAATCCCAAGGCTTTTTACACGTACATAAAAAGCAAGAGGGTAGCCAGGGAAAGGGTTGGCCCACTGAAGGATAGGCAAGGGAATCTATGTGTGGAGCCAGAGGAAATGGGCGAGGTACTAAATGAATACTTTGCATCAGTATTCACCAAAGAGAAGGAATTGGTAGATGTTGAGTCTGGAGAAGGGGGTGTAGATAGCCTGGGTCACATTGTGATCCAAAAAGACGAGGTGTTGGGTGTCTTAAAAAATATTAAGGTAGATAAGTCCCCAGGGCCTGATGGGATCTACCCCAGAATACTGAAGGAGGCTGGAGAGGAAATTGCTGAGGCCTTGACAGAAATCTTTGGATCCTCGCTGTCTTCAGGGGATGTCCCGGAGGACTGGAGAATAGCCAATGTTGTTCCTCTGTTTAAGAAGGGTAGCAAGGATAATCCCGGGAACTACAGGCCGGTGAGCCTTACTTCAGTGGTAGGGAAATTACTGGAGAGAATTCTTCGAGACAGGATCTACTCCCATTTGGAAGCAAATGGACGTATTAGTGAGAGGCAGCACGGTTTTGTGAAGGGGAGGTCGTGTCTCACTAACTTGATAGAGTTTTTCGAGGAGGTCACTAAGATGATTGATGCAGGTAGGGCAGTAGATGTTGTCTATATGGACTTCAGTAAGGCCTTTGACAAGGTCCCTCATGGTAGACTAGTACAAAAGGTGAAGTCACACGGGATCAGGGGTGAACTGGCAAGGTGGATACAGAACTGGCTAGGCCATAGAAGGCAGAGGGTAGCAATGGAGGGATGCTTTTCTAATTGGAGGGCTGTGACCAGTGGTGTTCCACAGGGATCAGTGCTGGGACCTTTGCTCTTTGTAGTATATATAAATGATTTGGAGGAAAATGTAACTGGTCTGATTAGTAAGTTTGCAGACGACACAAAGGTTGGTGGAATTGCGGATAGCGATGAGGACTGTCTGAGGATACAGCAGGATTTAGATTGTCTGGAGACTTGGGCGGAGAGATGGCAGATGGAGTTTAATCCGGACAAATGTGAGGTAATGCATTTTGGAAGGGCTAATGCAGGTAGGGAATATACAGTGAATGGTAGAACCCTCAAGAGTATTGAAAGTCAAAGAGATCTAGGAGTACAGGTCCACTGGTCATTGAAAGGGGCAACACAGGTGGAGAAGGTAGTCAAGAAGGCATACGGCATGCTTGCCTTCATTGGCCGGGGCATTGAGTATAAGAATTGGCAAGTCATGTTGCAGCTGTATAGAACCTTAGTTAGGCCACACTTGGAGTATAGTGTTCAATTCTGGTCGCCACACTACCAGAAGGATGTGGAGGCTTTCGAGAGGGTGCAGAAGAGATTTACCAGAATGTTGCCTGGTATGGAGGGCATAAGCTATGAGGAGCGATTGAATAAACTCGGTTTGTTCTCTCTGGAACGAAGGAGGTTGAGGGGCGACCTGATAGAGGTATACAAAATTATGAGGGGCATAGACAGAGTGGATAGTCAGAGGCTTTTCCCCAGGGTAGAGGGGTCAATTACTAGGGGGCATAGGTTTAAGGTGAGAGGGGCAAGGTTTAGAGTAGATGTACGAGGCAAGTTTTTTACGCAGAGGGTAGTGGGTGCCTGGAACTCGCTACCGGAGGAGGTAGTGGAAGCAGGGACGATAGGGACATTTAAGGGGCATCTTGACAAATATATGAATAGGATGGGAATAGAAGGATACGGACCCAGGAAGTGTAGAAGATTGTAGTTTAGTCGGGCAGTATGGTCGGCACGGGCTTGGAGGGCCGAAGGGCCTGTTCCTGTGCTGTACATTTCTTTGTTCTTTGTTCTTTGTTCTAGTTATTTTTTAAGAATTTATTTTACTTTGTACATCTGTTATAGATAGTATATATTTTAGATCACAATGGAGTGCAAGCTGAGATATAGGGCAACAATGAATGGCCCAGCAGGCTCGATGGACCTACTCCTGTCCTTATCAGACTGCAGTGATACCGAATTGGAAGGAACTAAAATATGAGGCAGTGAGTGACTGCACATAGTACTGGATAGGACACGAGCAGTCAGTGACAGGAGATGGCCAAGCTGGAGGATTTAACTGCTAAACTCTTATCAATACATAAAACTTTAAATGAGCAGAGGTTCAACCAACTTAGATTGCCCCCATGTGTCAGCTTCACAACAATAACAGCACAGATGACCATTCAGCCCATCACAACTGCACTGATCCCAACACTGGGTGCACTGTTATAACTTTAATGGGTGACATCCAGCTGGGGATGATTGTTTCCCTGTGCTGAATGATGCTGCAAGCTCCCCCACTATGGGCGGGGTAGCTTATTAGCACTGATGTAAATGATCAGCCAGTGTGGGGCTGACCAGAAAGGAGAGGGGACCTGGTGAGGTGTCCCAGGCCTCATGTAGGTAATGTTGTTTGCAGCATGGTGGCACAGTGGTTAGCACTAGTGTCTCACAGTGCCAGGGTCCCGGGTTCTGTTCCCGGATTGCATCACTTTCTGTGCGGAATTTGCACTTTCTCTCCGTGTCTGAGTGGGTTTCCTCCGGGTGCTCCGGTTTCCTCCCACAGTCCAAAGATGCACAGGTTAGGTTATGGGTATAGTGTGGAGTGAATCGGTAGAGTCTCAATGGGGAAATGCCCTCTGTCTGCATTGTAGCGATTCTATGATTCTATGAATAAAAAGACTTTTCAGAAACTCTGACTCCCCTCACTTTACTAAATGCATGCATTCTAAAATCCTTCCTCTGTTTTCATTGTTACGCTCTCTCTCAAATGATCTTTTTCCTTTTAAACCATGCTGCAGTCTCTGCCCGAATAACATTCCATGTTGTTAAGATGCTCCTTAAAAACCTACTTCTCAATTCTTTCTTTGTTCCTCTCCTAAGAGTCCTTCCTGTTTATTTACTTTGCTCCACTTTCATTTTATTATTTTTGATCCGTGGACCCATATTTGGAATCTGCCTTAAAGCAGAGAGCTCAGGCTGAAGCAGGCCGTTAGTCAGGACATTATGTTCCAAGGTTTTATGATTGGAGGGGAGGGACGTCAGATTCATCGACGGCAATTGAATTTTGGGAATCGATTTTGGAGAAAGTTGGTTCGATTGGCTAACTGGCAACCGGTGGGTTGGCCAGGGACAGTGTTCTGTCTGACAACAGTCAGTGATTGGTTCCTGTGTGATGGTTTGCGAGAACTTGGCAGACGTTATCAGCTCTTGGAAGGGAAAGGGTCAGTCTCTCTCTCTCTCTCCCTGCTGAAATAAAGAACTGCTTTATTGTTCTAAAACCAGTGAGTTTCTTGCACACCTTTACTATAAACTTGAAACGATCTTGAATAAAGTAAACAACCTTGCCAGGTTCCTTACCAGAGAAAACCACCTCAAGCCGAGAAGGAACGAGTACCAAGTCATGGCTATCAATATAAAATCTAATTTTACCTGTGTTGCAACTCTGGGCCAAGTGAAATGAAATGAAATGAAATGAAAATGAAAATAAAATGAAAATTGCTTTGAACCGTGCTGCTGGCCTGCCTTGGTCTGCTTTCAAAGCCAGCGATTTAGCCCTGTGCTAAACCAGCCCCAGTGGGGCTGGAATTGACTGCGCAGCAGCCCAGGGCGTCATAATAATGCCCCATGATACTAGTTCAATAACATACCAATTAGACAGAAGTCTCTTTAATGCATCCAACTGGATTCCAATGATGCACACTGTCGTGTTAGGTACACTGGTATAACACTGGCTGCAGCTTAGATCAGAAAGATACTCCAGACCTTGACGTTAGTTCAATCAGGTTTATTGAACTAACAGGACAGTTAGCTCAGTTCTCTGTGAGTTTGACTCTCTTCTACCTTAAGTGTGGTTACTCTGTCTGACTGAACCAGACTAGCTCTTAGCCACGTGGTGGAGGTGTGAGATTGTAACAACATCCTTGACTGACTCTCTAGATGTTCATCAGTGGAAAGAGACGGAGTGAGTGCCTTGTGTCTTTTATAGTCAGATCCCACCCCAGAGTGTCCTGCCTGCTTATTGGTCATGTCCTGTTCTCTGTGTCCATTAGCTGCTTGTCTGTATATATGGGTGTCCGCATATCATGACACACGCAGCAAACAAATTCAATTAACAGGAATATCTGACATCATGATTGCCCTACCCAGCTGAGGAAAGCGCCTCATGAACGATTATTTCTGCAGGACCTCCGTGGGCCCCTCCTCCGCCTGACTCCGCAGTTTTTTTTGATTCCTTAGGAGCTAAAACGACCAAAGTTTGCTTGTGTTTTCGAGACCAGCCTCTTTGGGGAATGCTGGTTATGCCACTGTAGACCCAGAGCAACTGGACAAGGTGCTTGTGGGGTGGACCCAACCTTTCACCAAAGCTACCTTAGTGTGTGAAAGGTTAGTGAGTAGAGAGGTCGTGCTGCAATTGTCCAGACCTTTGGTGAGGCCGCCCCTGGGCCATGTGGAGTTTTACTCGCGACACACAAGGAAATATATTATTGTTTTTGGAGTGGGCACAAAGTTCATTCGGTTGGTTCCTGGCAGGAGATGACTGTCCCGTGATAGAAGAATGGGCCAATGCTGCCTGGAATGAAGAATTAGAGGAGCTCACATGGGAACATGTGAAGTTCCAGCTGCTCTCGCCGGGCTGCTCTCGCCCGTTTAGATGCTGAGAAGCAACTCCCCTAGTTGGAGAGTTTCGCACCAGAACATCAGGATAAGAGGTCAATTATTTGAGGTCTAAATGGTGAATTCTGACGGAGGCAACATTCAGCCCAACATGTTCCCATATCAGCTGACTACAAACCGTCCAGTCTGATCCCACTTTCCAACTCTTGATCTGTACCCGTGCAAGCTCAGCTCTTCAATTGCATATCCGGATGTATATTTTAATAAATATGAAGAAGGTTTATAAATATAAAGAAGGTTTATATCTCTACCACTCTTTCAGGCAGTTTACACACACATGCAAAAGGGCATACGGTACAGATAAAGGCCGAACAGATAAAGACCATTCGGCCCAACCAGGACCTGCTGTTTATGCACTTAAGCCTCTCCCCATCTTGCTTCATCTAAATCTACTATCGGAACCATCTATTCCCCTTTGCCTCAACTGTTCATCATGCATCGCCTGAAATGCATCTAATTCCAGGCCCCCCACTATCCTCTGGGATGTGGGGAGGGGTACGAAGTCTCAGTTTTTGTGGTATTTCCACCCCCCCCGACAATTAAGCACATTCTAATAGCCCGCGTTGTAAATCAATGAGTTTCCTCAATAGCGATGCCCCCGTTTAAAAAGTAAATAAATTTAGAGTACCCCTTTTTTTCCAATTAAGGGGCAATTTAGCATGGCCAATCCACCCACCCTGCACATCTTTTGGGCTGTGGGGGTGAGACCCACGCAGACACGTGGAGAATGTACAAACACCACATGGACAGTGACCCAGGCTGCGTAGACCCAGTGCTAACCACTGCACCACCATGGTGCCCCCGCTTTTTAGCGTTGCTGAGCGTGTTCATTGCTTTGCAAAAAAAAAAAACTCTTTTGCATTGCTGCTTCCGCCACATTCCGGTGCCTGTTCGGGTACACAGAGGGAGAATTCAGAATGTCCAATTCACCAAACAGCACGTCTTTCGGGACTTGTGGGAGGAAACCGGAGCACCCGGAGGAAACCCATGCAGACACGGGGAGAATGTGCAGACTCCGCACAGACAGTGACCCATGCTGGGAATGGTACCTGTGAGCCTGGTGCTGTGAAGCAACAGTGCTAACCACTGTGCTACCGTGCTGCCCTGTGTGGACCTGTACTAAATGCCGGCTTGGCGAGATCTCTCAGGTGGGCCTGTTAGGTCCCTGGTGGCAGGGGAATCTGGTGCAGACATATTTAAATTAGCTTAGTGATTCATTTAAATATTTTCTTTTTAAAAAAATTTAGAGTACCCAATTCATTTTTTCCAATTAAGGGGCAATTTAGCGTGGCCAATCCACCTACCCTGCACATCTTCGGGTTGTGGGGGTGAAACCCACGCAAACACGGGGAGAATGTGCAAACTCCACACGGACAGTGACCCAGAGCCGGGATCGAACTTGGGACCTCAGCGCCGTGAGGCTGCAGTGATAACCCACTGCGCCACCGTGCTGCCTGACTCATTTAAATATGCTCATTGGGGTCATGGCCAGTAAGGGGGAGATCCAGATTGTGACGTCTCGCGAGGTTCCGTTGACCTGCGCACCAAACAGAAATCATCCCAACAGCTGCTGTGTCTGGAACAAAGATAACCCGACCGACCCGACCTATAGAGGATGTGGTGGTGTCAACACAATTGCCCCGTAGCATGTAGCACAATCAAAACATTTTGGAGTGAGTACCGTTGTGTCAGTCACGGAGATGGAGGCAGATCAGGATTTGCAGAGCAGTCTATTTAAACAGTCACCATTTAAAAGTAACATTATTTCTCCAGTATAGTTACTGGTACAAATTCTGCAATATCAATGCCAGTCCATTACTGTGTTGTGCTGACAGCAGCAGGGGGGGGTTACCCAACCATCTCTAGTAACAATAGTAAATTCCCCAGAGTCCCAGTGGTCTGTGAAGAGCTGACTGGTGGTGATTAAACCCGAGGGTCACCACACCTCAGGCGAAGGGCAAGGTTCAGAAGGCAGGGCCTTCTTGAATAACATCAACCAGGGCAGGAATTGAACCCAGGCTGCTGGCCTCACTCTGCATCACGAACCAGGGGCGGGATTCTCCGCAATCGGCGCGATGTCCACCAGCCGGCGCCAAAAACGGCGCGAATCAGTCCGGCATCGCGCCGCCCCAAAGGTGCGGAATCCTCCGCATCTTGAGGGGCCGAGCCCTCAGCTTGAGGGGCTAGGCCCGCGCCGGAGTGATTTCCGCCCCACCGGCTGGCAGGAAAGGCCTTTGGCGCCCCGCCAGCTGGCGTGGAAATGACTTTGCCATGCGGCGCATGCACAGGAGCGTTAGCGGCCGCTCACAGCATCCCCGCGCATGCGCAGTGGAGGGGGTCTCTTCCACCTCCGCCATAGTGGAGACCATGGCGAAGGTGGAAGGAAAAGAGTGCCCCCACGGCACAGGCCCGCCCACGGATCGGTGGGCCCCGATCGCGTGCCAGGCCACCGTGGGGGCACCCCCCGGGGCCAGATCACCCCGCACACCCCCCAGGACCCCAGAGCCCGCCCACGCCGCCTTGTCCCGCCGGTAAGAGAGGTGGTTTAATCCACGCCGGCGGGACAGGCAGTCCAGCAGCGGGACTTCGGCCCATCGCGGGCCGGGAATCGCTTGGGGGGGGGGGGGGGCGCGGCACGATTCCCACCCACACTGAATATCCGGTGCCAGAGAATTTGGCAACCGGCGGGGGCGGGATTCACGTCAGCCCCCGGCGATTCTCCGACCCGGCGGGGGAATCGGAGAATCCCGCCTCAGTTGTCTCGCCCTCTGACCACACAAGGCTATGGCCCAAGTGCTGGGAAATGGGATTAAAATAGTACGGTGGTTGTTTTTGACTGGCACACGTGCGATGGGGCGAAGGACCTTGTCTGTGCTGTTAACCTCAATGACTCGAACTCTATTGTTCAGCAAAGAGGAGTGGCAGATCAGAAGATTGCAAAACAGCAAAGAATGACTAAAAAATTAATGAGGGAAAAGTGAGAGTACGAGAGAAAGCCAGCTAGAAGTATGAACAGCAAGGGTTTCTACGTCACTTAAAAAGGAATAAAGTGAGCATTAGTTCTCTGGAGCGTGAATTAATAATGGAAAATCACAAACGGTGGATGAATTGAACAGAATTTTGTATCGGTCTTCACCGTAGAGAATACAAATCACACCCCAGAAATAAGTATGAGGTGAAAGGGAGGGTGGGGACTTGAAACAATTACAATCATCAGGGAAAGATCCCTTAGAGAATGATTACAACTGAAAGCTGACCAGTCCCATGCTCCTGATGGACTTCAGCCTCGGGTGAAGGGCAGCACGGTAGCACAAGTGGTTTGCTTAACATATACTGGAGGGAAATCGCTGGAATTTTGAGGTTATACCGCGGCACTTAGAAAATAGCAATGCTATCGAGTACTGTCGATAGCTATCGAGTTTTGCAAAAATAAAATAATTTTTGACTAATTGATGGCAAGTGCATTGAGGCAATAGCAAGCAACGTGAATAATGTGCTGTACTGAAGACTCCATCACAGGTTATTATGCAAAATAAGAGCTCATGTTGTAAGGGGCAACACCATTAGCATGGATTGAGGATTGGTTAACTAATAGGAAGCAGAGAGTCGGCATAATTGGGTCATTTTCTGGTTGGTAAATGTGATGAGTGGCGTGTCACAGGGATCAGTGCTGGGGTCTCAACAATTTACAATCTATATCCATAAAATGTATGAAGGGACAGAATGCGTAGTTGCTAAATGTGCTGATGGCAGAAAGATGGATATGAATAGGAGTGTAAGCTGTGAAGAGGACATAAGGAGTCTGCAAAAGGACATTGGCAGGTTAAGTGAGTGAGCAAAGATTTGGCAGATGGAGTGTAATGTGGGGAAATGTTAACTCTGTTCACAATTGGCAGAAAGAAGCAGCAAATTATTTATACAGAGAGAGATTGCTGTACCTGTTGGCACAGAGGGATCTGGGAGTCCTGGCACATGCATCAGCAAACATTCTTATACAGGTTCATCAAGTGCTTTGCTCTGCTTGGCGAGAACGCATTCAGAGTTATGTGTACATTTTTGGTCTCCTTATTTAAGAAAGGATACAGGTGCACTATTAGCAGTTGAAAGAAGGTCCATTCATTGATAACTGGGAATTGGTGGTGGGGGGGTTTATCTTTCGAGGAAAGGTTGGACAGGCTGGGTCACTCCCCATTGGAGTTTAGAAGAATGAGAGGTGATTTTATTGCAACACAGGATCCCGAGGGCACGTGACAGGGTGGATGCTGAAGGTACTTCCCCTAGTGGGGGAGACTAGAGCCAGGGGACACAGTTTAAAAATAACGAGCCTTCCATTTAGGACGGGGGAAAAGTTTTTTTTTTTTTTTTTTGAGGGTTGTGAATCTTCGGAACTCTCTTCCCCAGACAGTGGAGGAGGCAGGGGTAATGAATCTTTTTAAGGCAAAGGCAAATAGATTCTTGACTACAACAGAGTCCAAGGTTACTGGCAGTAGGCAGGAATGTGGAGGTGAGGCCAGAATCCTGTCAGCTATGATCTTAATGATAGTGACATTTAAGGGGCATCTTGACAAATATATGAATAGGATGGGAATAGAGGGATACGGACTCAGGAAGTGTAGAAGATTGTAGTTTAGTCGGGCAGCATGGTCGGCACGGGCTTGGAGGGCCGAAGGGCCTGTTCCTGTGCTGTACGTTTCTTTGTTCTTTGTTCTTAATGAAGAGGAGAACAGGCCATGGGGTCAAATGGTCTCCTCCTGCTCCTAATTCATATGTTCCTTTTTAAATTTTTGTTTTGTATTTTTCTTTCATTTTATTTTAATTCTTCCTGGAAAGTGTCATTGCCAAGCTTGACACTATTACCCCACAACCGCCGCACATTTTACCACCAATTACATCTTCCTCTTTGGCCATATCCTCTACACCACAGAGGCCCACAACTTCTACCTTTAATAATGCAAACCTCCATCCTATCTGACTCTGTCTGTTGATCCTTGTCCGTGCATTTGTCCCCTCTGGTATCTTCCATTTTCTGCTGGACACTCTCAGACCCTCGGCCCAGGCTCTGGGTGAAATTCTCTGATAATGGGACTATGTCCCCACGCCTGCGAGAAAACGCGCACGAATCAATCGACTTTCCTGGAGAAAGTCCAGAGGGATTCTTCTACCCGAGGGGGGCTAGCTGTGCTCTGGAGTGCTCCGTGCAGCTCCAGCTACCGATATGGGGCCCTGCCCTTCCGGCCGCGGGGCCTTGCCTGCGGCGGCGGCCCCACGCAACATGGCGGAACCACACTGTGGGCCGGCCCCAACAATATAGGACCCCCCCACCCCAGATCGCACACGATCGCCGAGCGGTGGCTCCTGATCGCGAGCCTGTCCATCCTGGTGGATTTCCCCCGGTGACGGATCCCCCCATCAGGGCGGCCGGGGACTGATTCCGCATCCGCCATTCCGAGCTCCCGCCAGGTGGAACCATGAGTGAACCACGCTGGTGGGAACTCGGTCAGTTGTGGGTGGAAAATCAATGGCCTCTTTCAATGGCCACCGACTGACGGCGACCCCCGGAGAATCGCGGGAGCGGCATCGGACCAGATCGCGGATCTGACACCCATTCTGCACCCCCGCGCCGAGTGCGATTGCGGCTCGGAGAATCCTGGCCAGTATCCTAGCCCACACCAAGTCCTACACACTCATCAATACTTTCTCCCTGATCTAGACTGGCCCCTAGTCACCCAATATCTCAAAATGATCATTGTTATTTTGTCCTTTCGAGGTTTTCATCACCAATTTCCATAATCTCCTCTAACCTAGTTGGATTCTGGCTTCTTGCATCCCGTCCTCTCTTAGTGCCACAATTGGAGGCTCATGTTTGGACCTCATGCTGTTGATACTCTCCCAAAACCACTTTACTTTTCAATCACCTCCTTTAAAGGCCTCGGAGCTAGAAGCTCTGGGTTCAAGACCCCTCTCCACAACTTGGACAGCCATGGACGTGGAGTTCATTACATGGCCAAAGGAATTGAGTGTCAACTTGTAAATTCTTCTTGCATTCACCAGTGGTGGGGGAGGGAGGGCGAAGAGTGGGAGAGATCCCTGGCCAGCCATGCGATGTGGAGTATCTACCATCACTATTTGTGATGTGGAGATGCCGGCATTGGACTGGGGTGAGCACAGTAAGAAGTCTGACAACACCAGGTTAAAGAACCCGCTCTTCATTCACCCGAGGAAGGAGCAGTGCTCCGAAAGCTGGTGATTCGAAACAAACCTGTTGCACTTTAACCTGGCATTGTCAGACTTCTTACTGTGATCACTATTTGTGTTATTATTGCAGGTGCCGCTCGTTAGGCCAGCGTTTATTGTCCATTCCGAGTTGCCCTTGAAGGTGCCTTTTTGAACCAATGCAGGCTTTTGACCCAGCGATAGCGAGGGAACAGTGATGAGAGTTCCAAATCGAGGCGTTGAATGGCTTGGAGGGAAACCTACAGGAGGTGGTGTTCCCATGTATCTGATACGCCTGTCCTTCTAGGTGGAGAAGGTCATAGGTTTGGAAGCCATCCATAGCTCCAAGCTATAACATACACATAAAAGTGCACGTTGTCTCAGCAAATTGATTCCTTTGAGGGGAAGGGATGGGTGGGCGGATTTGGGCTCAGTTGGCCAAATCTTCATAGAATTTACAGTACAGAAGGAGGCCGTTCGGCCCATCGAGTCTGCACCAGCTCTTAGAAAGAGCGCCCTACTTAAGCCCATGCCTCCAACCTATCCCTGCAACCCAGTAACCCCACCTAACCTTTTTGGACACTAAGGGGCAATTTATTATGGCTAATCCACCTAACCTGCTCATCTTTGGACTGTGGGAGGAAACCCACGTGGACATGGGGAGAATGTGCAGACTCCACACAGACAGACAGTGATCCAAGCCGGGAATCAAACCTGGGCCCTGGAGCTGTTAAGCAACTGTGCTAACCACTATGCTACTGTGCTGCCCACTAATCAGATTGATGCCAACAGCACTGGGTTCCATCGGACATGGAATTTGAACCAGCTTCCTTGCCCTACCCATGGTGGACAAGGCAGCAATGTGAATCGGATCTGATTTGGGGCAAAGAACTCAGGACAAGGAGAGCAATGTCATTATCCAATTAAATTCCAGCCTATCAGCTGATCCATCAGTGAAGCATGAAGTCAAGGCATCTCCTCAAAATTCAATTACCGTACAGGAAACTTGCTGCTCAACACATTCAGTTCCAGCTGTGCGAGAAGCTGGAAGACTGTACAACCTGACCTTTCAGCCAAAACAAATGTGGCTCAACTCTTTAATGAAGAACAGAACAATGGGACTAATCAGGTGGCTGTGCCAAAGAGACAGCACAGAGATGATTGGCTGAACAGCGTCCTGTCTTGTAGAATTCCAACAAATTACCTTTCACTGTCAATTGACATTATTTCAACTCAATTTTGATACATTTCTTGTTCTGCATCAATTATCCCAGCACAATTGTAAAGGAATCAAGTCATACAGAAATGTTATATGAATTAAATATGGGTCAATAGATTGCTACTTCTATTTTAATTACTTGGGGAGATGAACTTGCCGTGTAAAATTCTAATGATTAAGATGTGAGTTGATTTGAGAGTCTAACAATGGACGTCCCCTTTCCTTCCTCTACCAGATCGCAGCTCCAGCTGCTGCGGTGAGTGGATCGCAGCTCCAGCTGCTGCGGTGAGTGGATCGCAGCTCCAGCTGCTGCGGTGAGTGGATCGCAGCTCCAGCTGCTGCGGTGAGTGGATCGCAGCTCCAGCTGCTGCGGTGAGTGGATCGCAGCTCCAGCTGCTGCGGTGAGTGGATCGCAGCTCCAGCTGCTGCGGTGAGTGGATCGCAGCTCCAGCTGCTGCGGTGAGTGGATCGCAGCTCCAGCTGCTGCGGTGAGTGGATCGCAGCTCCAGCTGCTGCGGTGAGTGGATCGCAGCTCCAGCTGCTGCGGTGAGTGGATCGCAGCTCCAGCTGCTGCGGTGAGTGGATCGCAGCTCCAGCTGCTGCGGTGAGTGGATCGCAGCTCCAGCTGCTGCGGTGAGTGGATCGCAGCTCCAGCTGCTGCGGTGAGTGGATCGCAGCTCCAGCTGCTGCGGTGAGTGGATCGCAGCTCCAGCTGCTGCGGTGAGTGGATCGCAGCTCCAGCTGCTGCGGTGAGTGGATCGCAGCTCCAGCTGCTGCGGTGAGTGGATCGCAGCTCCAGCTGCTGCGGTGAGTGGATCGCAGCTCCAGCTGCTGCGGTGAGTGGATCGCAGCTCCAGCTGCTGCGGTGAGTGGATCGCAGCTCCAGCTGCTGCGGTGAGTGGATCGCAGCTCCAGCGGCTGCGGTGAGTGGATCGCAGCTCCAGCTGCTGCGGTGAGTGGATCGCAGCTCCAGCTGCTGCGGTGAGTGGATCGCAGCTCCAGCTGCTGCGGTGAGTGGATCGCAGCTCCAGCTGCTGCGGTGAGTGGATCGCAGCTCCAGCTGCTGCGGTGAGTGGATCGCAGCTCCAGCTGCTGCGGTGAGTGGATCGCAGCTCCAGCTGTTGCGGTGAGTGGATCGCAGCTCCAGCTGTTGCGGTGAGTGGATCGCAGCTCCAGCTGTTGCGGTGAGTGGATCGCAGCTCCAGCTGCTGCGGTGAGTGGATCGCAGCTCCAGCTGCTGCGGTGAGTGGATCGCAGCTCCAGCTGCTGCGGTGAGTGGATCGCAGCTCCAGCTGCTGCGGTGAGTGGATCGCAGCTCCAGCTGCTGCGGTGAGTGGATCGCAGCTCCAGCTGCTGCGGTGAGTGGATCGCAGCTCCAGCTGCTGCGGTGAGTGGATCGCAGCTCCAGCTGCTGCGGTGAGTGGATCGCAGCTCCAGCTGCTGCGGTGAGTGGATCGCAGCTCCAGCTGCTGCGGTGAGTGGATCGCAGCTCCAGCTGCTGCGGTGAGTGGATCGCAGCTCCAGCTGCTGCGGTGAGTGGATCGCGGCTCCAGCTGCTGCGGTGAGTGGATCGCAGCTCCAGCTGCTGCGGTTAGTGGATCGCAGCTCCAGCTGTTGCGGTTAGTGGATCGCAGCTCCAGCTGTTGCGGTTAGTGGATCGCAGCTCCAGCTGTTGCGGTTAGTGGATCGCAGCTCCAGCTGCTGCGGTTAGTGGATCGCAGCTCCAGCTGCTGCGGTTAGTGGATCGCAGCTCCAGCTGTTGCGGTTAGTGGATCGCAGCTCCAGCTGTTGCGGTTAGTGGATCGCAGCTCCAGCTGCTGCGGTGAGTGGATCGCAGCTCCAGCTGCTGCGGTTAGTGGATCGCAGCTCCAGCTGTTGCGGTGAGTGGATCGCAGCTCCAGCTGTTGCGGTTAGTGGATCGCAGCTCCAGCTGTTGCGGTTAGTGGATCGCAGCTCCAGCTGTTGGATTGGATTTGTTTATCGTCACGTGTACAGAGGTACAGTGAAAAGTATTTTTCTGCGAGCAGCCATGTTGCGCGGGGCCGGTACGTTGAAGGAGGCCACTGCGCATGCGCATGTTGGCGGCAGCGTCACTGCACGTGTCCTCGTTGGCGCCGGCGTAACTGCGCGTGCACGGATCCTGCGGCGCACAGTTCGTGCCGGGATCTGCAGCTGGAGTGGCGTGAACCACTCCAGTGCCGTGCTGGCCCCCTGTAGGGGCCAGAATTAGACGTGGGAGCGGCCCGTTCACGCATCGTAAAACGCGACGGCGTTTACGACGCCGTGGACACTGCCGCGGGATTGGAGAATTCTGCTCTGTATTCCTACAGATACAAAGACTTTGGGTATATTTGTAAGAATTATTGGTTAATTCAATTGTGTTGTGACTCCGGGTCAAGTGGGGCTGGAATTGACCCCGCCCTGGCCCAGGGGGATCAAGACTAGATTCAATCTGTAATTTTCAGAAGGGAAATGGATAAATACTTAAATTATAAAATTGAAGGGCTCTTGGGAAAGAGCAAGGAATGGGGTCTAATTGGATTGTTATTTCAAAAGCTCCAGTACAGGGACAATGGATGGAATGGCCTCCTTTGATTTTGTGATATTCTACCATCATTGTAACAATGAGGGAGTGATATTTGTTTTGCTAACAGACAAAATGTTAAATCCAGGTCTTGTCACAGCTCAAGTGAATGTTCGAGTTCTCATGGTTGTATTGAAATGACAATCAGGAAATTCTAATTCTGTCCTGGCTAATATTTATTGCGCAGAGGTGACGGAGCGAAGTGTATAAAATTATGAGGGGTCAAGTTTGAGTGAATCAGAATGCCCCATTGCCCAGTTTGGAAGGGTCCATAACCAGGGGTGATGCATTTTGGAAGATCCAATTCAAGAGCAGACTATACGGTCAATGGAAGAGTCCTGGGGAAAATTGATGGACAGAGAGATGTGGGTGTTCAGGTCCATTGTACCCTGAAGGTGGCTGCGCAGGTCGATAGTGGTCAAGAAGGCATACGGCATGCTTTCCTTCATCGGTAGGGATATTGAATCCAAGAGTTGGCAGGTCATGTTACAGTTGTATAAGACTTTGGTTAGGCCACATTTGGAATACTGCGTGCAGTTCTGGTCGCCACGTTACCAAAAGGATGTGAATGCTTTGGAGAAGGTGCAGAGGAGGTTCACGAGGATGTTGCCTGGTATGGAGGATGCTAGCTATGAAGAGAAGTTGAGTAGATTAGGATAATTTTCATTAGAAAGACGGAGGTTGTGGGGGACCTCATTGAGGTCTACAAAATCATGAGAGGTATAGACAGGGTGGATAGCAAGAAGCTTTTTCCCCCAGAGTGGGGGATTCAATTACTAGGGGTCACGAGTTCAAGGGGAAAAGTTTAAGGGACATATACGTGGAAAGTTCTTTATGCAGAGGGTGGTGGGTGCCTGGAACGCATTTCCGGCGAAGGTGGTAGAGGCGGGCACGATAGCGTCATTTAAGATGTATCCAGACAGATACATGAATGGGCAGGGAGCAGTGGGATACAGATCCTTAGAAAATAGGCGACAATTGTAGATAGAGGATCTGGATCGGCGCAGGCTTGGAGGGCCGAAGGGCCTGTTCCTGTGCTGTAATTTTTCTTTGTTCTTTGTTCAGGCGGCAAATAATAATAACCGCTTATTGTCACAAGTAGGCTTCAATGAAGTTACTGCGAAAAGCCCCTAGTCGCCACATTCTGGCGCCTGTTCGGGCAGGCCGGTACGGGAATTGAACCCATGCTGCTGGGTTCTGCATTACAAGACAGCTGTTTAGCCCACTGTGCTAAACCAGCCCCTATATGCTTAGGGTCAGAGGTTTCAAGAGATTTTTTTCACTCAGGTGAGAGTGTGGAACTCACTGCAGAGTTAGAAACCCTTATCACTCTTGATCTACCTTAAAGGCTGCGGTACGAGAGTTGTAAAGTGAGATGCAGCAGGTGTCCTAGTTAGCTGACACAGTCATGATGGTCGAATGATCACCTTCATGTTGTAAATGTTTATGATTCGGTGATTTCTATGAACCAACAGCACCAAAACCAATTCATTCAAACCTGAAACAATTGCTGTTCGTGTCTGGTGTATGATGATGATGGGCGGCTACGTTCACTGAACTTACACTTCAGAAAGTAATTCATTGAACGTAAAGCCCTTTGGGATATCCAAGGGAAGTGCAGTACGAATACAGTCTCTCTTTCTGACTAACTCTACCCATCCTTCTCCCTCGGAATCAATTCTGCTGACACTGTGCATTGCCAAAAACCATTAGGTTCAACTCACCATACATCTTTCTGTTCTTCGTGGGGATGGTAGTGGAACTAAACTCTTCCATGCATCATAAATTGAGAGCAGAGACAGATGATACATCTCGCTCACCTTGACACTTGAAACCCAGATTATTACAGCTATTAACTGGGGACAGAATGAATTTGTGAAATATCACAGGCAGCACACATTCAGAGTTTCATCTTCTGAACAATAATTTTTACCTTGTGTGCATTTTTCTGCTACCAGAGTACTTTCTCAAAGAGTACCGAGAGGAGAGGTTTTTGACATCACAGCAGTTTAGCAAGACACAATCTACAAGTTCACGTCTTTAAAGGGGGAAGTGATACAGCAAATGCAACATCTTAATTTGTTTCAAATGTTTCTGGAGGTTTCCCTCCAATACCAACATAAGAAAGACTTGGATTGAAGCTCAGTGGATGGATTCCTACGCCAGCAGGTGAGGGTTTCGAGCATCACTTGAGACCCCGCAAGGTTTGTAATGCCGGACTGACGTCCAACTGAAGTACTTCGGTCCAAATGGAGACCATTTTGAAGTGAGACGATTTGGGTGTCTTGAGAGTTCCCTGGCTCCAGGTGGCCTCGTCAAAATCTAACTATTTTTCTTCTTTTGACATCATGGACGGGATTCTCCCAGCCCGGGGCCGGGCCGGAAAATCCTCACGACCGGCGTGAATCTCGCCACGCCATCCCGAAGCCGGCACGCGATTCTGCACACCAGAGCGGAGAATCGGTGCCATTGTCGCCGGCATGGTTGGCGCGGTGCCGGTCGGGGGCCACTCTACGCAGCCGGCCCGCCAATTCTTGTCCTGGGATGGGCCACGTGGCCGTCGCGAAAATGCCGAGTCTCGCCGGCGCCGTCCACACCTGCTCTCAGCCGGCATGTGAGGGTCGGGTGGGGGGGCGGCCTGTGGGGGCTCCGACCCCGGGGGGGGGGGGGGGGCCTGTGGGGTGCTCCGACCCTGGGGGGGGGGGGGGCCTGTGGGGGGCTCCGACCCCGGGGGGGGGGGGGGGGGGGAGGGGGGGGCCTGTGGGGTGCTCCGACCCCGGGGGGGGGGGCCTGTGGGGGGCTCCGACCCCGGGGGGGGGGCCTGTGGGGGGCTCCGACCCCGGGGGGGGGGGCCTGTGGGGGGCTCCGACCCCGGGGGGGGGGCCTGTGGGGGGCTCCGACCCCGGGGGGGGTCCTGTGGGGGGCTCCGACCCCGGGGGGGAGGTGGGGCCTGTGGTGGGGCTCCGACGCCGGGGGGGGGGGGCCTCCGATGTGGCCTGGCCTGCGATCGGGGCCTGTCAATCCTCTCTGGCTGGGGGCCTCCTTTCCTACACGCCCCTGTAGTCCTGTGCCATGTTGCATCGGGGCCGGCGCATTGAAGGAAGCCACTGCGCGTGAGCGCCGGCGCCACTGCGCATTCGCGGACCCCACGGCATCCAGTTCGCGCCGGGATCAGCAGCTGGAGCGCTGTGAACCGCTCCAGTGCTGGCCCCCTGTCGGGGCAGAATTAGTCGTCGGGTCAGCCCATTCACACCGTGGACGCTGTTCCACGGGATTAGAGAATCCCGCCCCAAGTTCCTTTAGATCAGCACATTAGTTCTTTCTGTTATTGCAATTCTGTGAACCGTGTGACTTATTTCCTATTCCGATTTCCCCCTGAATGGGGAGTTCCGGTCCAAAATCTCAGAGCTGTATCTGTGCCAGTTGTACAACGTCCCGCCAAGTGTGGAGCCCGAGTTCCTCAGAAACCCGAGCAAACTGGGGGACTGGGTTTACACGAGAAAAGTGGGAATTGCGTTGCCCAACCTCACCTTGCATCTTTAAATGAATGTATGGCAACAATTTGGGAAGGCTCGAGATGGTTTTTGCTGGAAATCGTTGAGCCCATATTCCTAAATGACATTCCCTCGCATTTTCCCCATGATGCTGCACATTCTTCCTTTTTACACAGCCAGCTAATTCCCCCCAAAGCCTTGATTGAACTTACCTCCACCAAGGCACTGCATTCCAGACCTTAACCACTTAAATCACAATCTTTACAGAGCAGGAGGCGGCCATTCGGACCATCGAGTCTGCACTAGACCATGATACAGTGCAGAAGGAGGCCATTTGGCCCATCGAGTCTGCATCGGCCCTTCGGAAGAGCACCCTACCTAAGCCCACACCTCACACCCTATCCCCATAACCCAGTAACCCCACCCAACTTTCTGAACACGAAGGTCAATTTAGGATGGCCAATCCACCTAACCTGCACGTCTTTGGACTGTGGGAGGAAACCGGAGCACCCGGAGGAAACCCACGCAGACACGGGGAGAAGGTGCAAACTCCGCACAGGCAGTGACCCAAGCCAGGAATTGAACCTGGGACCATGGAGCTGTGATGCAACTGTGTTAACCACTGTGCTACCGTTCCCCCCCCGTAGCTCTCCGAAAGAACATTCTACCACCTAGTCCCACTCCCCTGCCTTATCCCCGTAACCTCACACATTCTTTTTTTCTCCAATAGAATTCCAATTCCCTTTTGATAACCTTGATGGAAGCAGACTCCATCACCCTCTCAGGAAGTTTGTTCCAGACTCTAGCCAGGCTCTGGATGAAAACATTTTTCTGAACTTCAACTTTGGCCCATTATTCTGAATCTGTGCATTCTCATTCTTGATGCTAGAGTGGGAACAGTTTGCCACTATTTATCTTGTCCATATCCCTCAAGATCTTAAACAACATAGAACAATAGAACATTACAGCGCAGTACAGGCCCTTCGGCCCTCGATGTTGCGTCGACCTGTGAAACTGCTCTAAAGCCCATCTACACTATTCCCTTATCGTCCATATGTCTATCCAATGACCATTTGAATGCCCTTAGTGTTGGCGAGTCCACTACTGTTGCAGGCAGGGCATTCCACACCCTTGCTACTCTCTGAGTAAAGAACCTACCTCTGACATCTGTCCTATATCTATCTCCCCTCAATTTAAAGCTATGTCCCCTCGTGCTAGACATCACCATCCAAGGAAAAAGGCTCTCACTGTCCACCCTATCCAATCCTCTGATCATCTTGTATGCCTCAATTAAGTCACCTCTGAACCTTCTTCTCTCTAACGAAAACAGCCTCAAGTCCCTCAGCCTTTCCTCATAAGATCTTCCCTCCAGACCAGGCAACATCCTGGTAAATCTCCTCTGCACCCTTTCCAATGCTTCTACATCCTTCCTACAATGCGGCGACCAGAATTGCACGCAATACTCCAAATGCGGCCGCACCAGAGTTTTGTACAGCTGCAACATGACCTCATGGCTCCGAAATTCAATCCCTCTACCAATAAAAGCTAACACACCTTATGCCTTCTGAACAACCCTCTCAACCTGGGTGGCAACTTTCAGGGATCTATGTACATGGACACCGAGATCTTTCTGTTCATCCACACTGCCAAGAATCTTACCATTAGCCCAGTACTCTGTCTTCTTGTTATTCCATCCAAAATAAATCATCTCACTTATCTGCATTAAACCCCATTTGCCGCCTCTCAGCTCAGCTTTGCAGCTTATCCATTTCCCTCTGGAACTTGTAACATCCTTCCGCACTGTCCACAACTCCACCGACTTAAGTGCCATCTGCAAATTTACTCACCCATCCTTCTACGCCCTCCTCCAGGTCATTTGTAAAAATGACAAACAGCAGTGGCCCCAAAACAGATCCTTGTGGTACACCACTAGTAACTGGACTCCAGGCTGAACATTTCCCATCAACCACCACCCTTTGTCTTCTTCCAGCTAGCCAATTTCTGATCCAAACTGCTAAATCACCCTGAATCCCAATGCCTCCGTATTTTCTGCATTAGCCTACCATGGGGAACCTTATCAAACGCTTTACTGAAATCCATATCCACCACATCAACTGCTTTACCCTCGTCCACCTGTTTGGTCACCTTCTCAAATAACTCAATAAGGTTTGTGAGGCATGACCTACCCTTCACAAAACCGTGTTGACTATCTCTAATCAAATTATTCCTTTCCAGATGATTATACATCCTATCTCTTATAAACCTTTCCAAGATTTTGCCCACAACAGAAGTAAGGCTCACTGGTCTATAGTTACCGGGGTTGTCTCTACTCCCCTTCTTGAACAAGGGGACAACATTTGCTATCCTCCAGTCTTCTGGCACTATTCCTGTAGACAATGATGACATAAAGATCAAAGCCAAAGGCTCAGCAATCTCCTCCCTAGCTTCCCAGAGAATCTTAGAATAAATCCCATCTGGCCCAGGGGACTTATCTATTTTCACACTTTCCAGAATTTCGAACACCTCCTCCTTATGAACCTCAATCCCGTCTCGTCTAGTAGCCTGAATCTCTGTATTCTCCTCGACAACATTGTCTTTTACCTGTGTGAATACTGACGAAAAATATGCATTTAGCACCTCTCCTATCTCCTCAGACTCCACGCACAACTTCCCAATACTGTCCTTGACTGGCCCTACTCTTACCCTAGCCATTCTTTTATTCCTGACATATCTATAGAAAGCTTTAAGGTTATCCTTGATCCTACCTGCCAAAGACTTCTCATGTCCCACCTTGGCTCGTCTTAGCTCTCTCGTTAAGTCCTTCCTCGCTAACTTGCAACTCTAGAGCGCCCTAACTGAACCTTCACGTCTCATCTTTACATAAGCCTCCTACTTCCTCTTGACAAGTGATTCAAATAACAAAGAACAAACAAAGAACAAAGAAATGTACAGCACAGGAACAGGCCCTTCGGCCCTCCAAGCCCGCGCCGACCATACTGCCCGACTAAACTACAATCTTCTACACTTCCTGGGTCCGTATCCTTCTATTCCCATCCTATTCATATATTTGTCAAGATGCCCCTTAAATGTCACTATCGTCCCTGCTTCCACTACCTCCTCCGGTAGCGAGTTCCAGGCACCCACTACCCTCTGCGTAAAAAACTTGCCTCGTACATCTACTCTAAACCTTGCCCCTCTCACCTTAAACCTATGCCCCCTAGTAATTGACCCCTCTACCCTGGGGAAAAGCCTCTGACTATCCAAATACTTTAGTAAACCACGGTTCCCTCGCTCGACCACTTCCTCCCTGCCTGACAGGTACATACTTATCCAGGACACTCAGTAGCTGTTCCTTGAACAAGCTCCACATTTCAATTGTGCCCATCCCCTGCAGTTTCCCTCCCCATCCGATGCATTCTAAGTCTTGCCTCATCGCATCGTAATTGCCTTTCCCCCAGATATAACTCTTGCCCTGCGGTATATACCTATCCCTTTCCATCACTAAAGTAAACGTAATCGAATTGTGGTCACTATCACCAAAGTGCTCACCTACCTCCAAATCTAACACCTGTCCTGGTTCATTACCCAGTACCAAATCCAATATGGCCTCGCCTCTCGTTGGCCTATCTACATACTGTGTCAGGAAACCCTCCTGCACACATTGGACAAAAACAGACCCTTCTAAAGTACTCGAAGTATAGCGTTTCCAGTCAATATTTGGAAAGTTAAAGTCCCCCATAACAACTACCCTGTTGCTTTCGCACCTATCCAGAATCATCTTTGCAATCCTTTCCTCTACATCTCTGGAACTTTCCGGAGGCCTATAGAAAACCCCTAACAGGGGGACCTCTCCTTTCCCGTTTCTAACCTCAGCCCATACTACCTCAGTAGATGAGTCCTCATCAAACGTCCTTTCTGCCACCGTAATACTGTCCTTGACCAGCGATGCCACCCCTCCCCCTCCATCAAGTTTCATTTCAGCTTTCATTTGTCCAAGGTAAACAGTTCAAACCTCCCCAATCTATCTTCTGGAATTATTCTTGGGCATTGCCTCTGTACTATAAGACCATACGACATAGAAGCAGGATTTGGCCACTCGGCCCATCGAATCTGCTCCGCCATTCAATCATGGCTGATGTTTTTCACTTCCCCATTCTCCTGCCTTCTCCCCATAACCCCTGATCTCCTTATTGATCAAGAACCTATCTATCTCTGTCTTAAAGACACTCAGTGATTTGGCCTCCACAGCCTTCTGCGGCAAAGAGTTCCACAGATTCACCACCCTCTGGCTGAAGAAATTCCTCCTCATCTCTGTTGTAAAGTAAAGTCCCTTTAGTCTGAGATGGCGTCCTCTGGTTCTAGTTTTTCCTACAAGTGGAAACATCCTCTCCACGTCCACTGTATCCAGGCCTCGCAGTATCCTGTAAGTTTTAATAAGATCCCCTCTTAATAGGAAGGCAGTGCAGGTGTCCTCTGCGGTCATCTCCCTGCAAAACAGATATACCGCTTTGGATACTGTTGAGGGAGATGGCTCACCAGGGGAAGGCAGCAGCAGCCAGGTTTATGGTACCGTGGCTGGCTCTGCTGCGCAGCTGGGCAGGAAGAAGAATGGCAGGGCTATAGTGATAGGGGACTCAATTGTAAGGGGAATAGACAGGCGGTTCTGCGGACGCAATCGAGACTCCAGGATGGTATGTTGCCTCCCTGGTGCAAGGGTCAAGGATGTCTCGGAGCGGCTGCAGGACATTCTGGGGGGGAGGGTGAACAGCCAGCTGTCGTGGTGCACATAGGCACCAATGATATCGGTAAAAAACGGGATGAGGTCCTACAAGCTGAATTTAGGGAGCTAGGAGTTAAACTAAAAAGTAGGACCTCAAAGGTAGTAATCTCAGGATTGCTACCGGTGACACGAGCTAGTCAGAGTAGGAATGTCAGGATAGAGAGGATGAATGCGTGGCTTGAGAGATGTTGCAAGAGGGAGGGATTCAAATTCCTGGGACATTGGAACTGGTTCTGGGGGAGGTGGGACCAGTACAAACCGGACGGTCTGCACCTGGGCAGGACTGGAACCGATGTCCTAGGGGGGGGGTGTTGGCTAGAGCTGTTGGGGGGTGTTTAAACTAATGTGGCAGGGGGATGGGAACCGATGCAGGAAGTTGGAAGGTAGTAAAACAGGAACAGAAATAAAATGCAGTAAGGGGGAAAGTGTAAGGCAGAAAAGCCATTGTCAAAAATCAAAAAGGGTGACAGTACAAGGTACAGTGCCTGAGGGGAGCTCAGTGAATAGGACCAGGAATACTAAAAGAAATAAAACGGGAAGGGAAAACATTAATGGTAAGCAACGCGGCAGGTTAGATATGTTACAGGAAGATATGGGTTCGACGACAAGGAAAATTAGGAGAAAGGTTAAGAGGAAATATAACTTAGGAGAGGTTACTGATCGAGGTGTTAAGATTCAGAACAGAGGTAAAAAAGCCAACATAAGTGTACTTTACCTGAATGCTCGTAGTATTGGGAATAAGGTAAATGAGTTGATGGCGCAAATCATCGTGAATGACTATGATTTAGTGGCCATTACTGAAACATGGTTAAAGGATGGTCACGACTGGGAGTTAAATATCCGAGGGTATCAAACCTTTCGGAAGGACAGAGTGGATGGTAAGGGAGGTGGTGTAGCTCTGTTATTTAAGGATGATAATGGAGGATAAGGTTGAATCCATTTGGGTGGAAATCAGGACTAGTAAGGCGAAAACGTCACTGATAGGAGTAATCTATAGGCCACCAAATAGTAACATTATGGTGGGGCAGGCAATAAACAAAGAAATAACAGATGCATGTAGAAATGGTACAGCAGTTATCATGGGGATTTTAATCTACATGTCGATTGGTTTAACCAGGTCGGTCAAAGCAGCCTTGAGGAGGAGTTTATAGAATGTATCCGCGATAGTTTCCTAGAACAGTATGTAATGGAACCTACGATGGAACAAGCGGTCCTAGATCTGGTCCTGTGTAATGAGACAGGATTGATTCAGGATCTCATAGTTAGGGATCCTCTCGGAAGGAGCGATCACAATATGGTGGAATTTAAAATACAGATGGAGGGTGAGAAGGTAAAATCAAGCACTAGAGTTTTGGGCATAAACAAAGGAGATTACAATGGGATGAGAGAAGAACTAGCTAAGGTAGACTGGGAGCAAATACTTTATAGTGAAACAGTTGAGAAACAGTGGAAAACCTTCCAAGTGATTTTTCACAGTGCTCAGCAAAGGTTTATACCAACAAAAAGGAAGGGCGGTAAAAAGAGGGACAATCGACCGTGGATATCTAAGGAAATAAGGGAGAATATCAAATTGAAGGAAAAAACATACAAAGTAGCAAAGATCAGTGGGAGACTAGAGGACTGGGAAATCTTTAGGGGGCAACAGAAAGCTACTAAAAAAGCTATAAAAAGAGTAAGATAGATTATGAGAGTAAACTTGCTCAGAAAATAAAAACAGATAGTAAAAGTTTCTACAAATACATAAAACAAAAAAAGAGTGGCTGAGGTAAATATTGGTCCTTTAGTGGATGAGAAGTGAGATTTAGTAATGGGAGATGAGGAAATGGCTGAGGAACTGAACAGGTTTTTTGGGTCGGTCTTCACAGTGGAAGACACAAATAACATGCCAGTGACTGATGGAAATGAGGCTATGACAGGTGAGGACCTTGAGAGGATTGTTATCACCAAGGAGGTAGTGATGGGCAAGCTAATGGGGCTAAAGGTAGACAAGTCTCCTGGACCTGATGGAATGCATTCCAGAGTGCTAAAAGAGATGGCTAGGGAAATTGCAAATGCACTAGTGATAATTTACCAAAATTCAGTAGACTCTGGGGTGGTCCCGGCGGATTGGAAATTAGCAAACGTGACACCACCGTTTAAAAAAAGAGGTAGGCAGAAGGCGGGTAATTATAGGCCAGTGAGCTTAACTTCGGTAGTAGGGAAGATGCTGGAATCTATCATCAAGGAAGAAATAGCGAGGCATCTGGATGGAAATTGTCCCATTGGACAGACGCAGCATGGGTTCATAAAGGGCAGGTCGTGCCTAACCAATTTAGTGGAATTCTTTGAGGACATTAACAGTGCGGTAGATAACGGGGAGCCAATGGATGTGGTATATCTGGATTTCCAGAAAGCCTTTGACAAGGCGCCACACAAAAGGTTGTTGTATAAGATAAAGATGCATGGCATTAAGGGGAAAGTAGTAGCATGGATAGAGGATTGGTTAATTAATAGAAAGCAAAGAGTGGGGATTAGTGGGTGTTTCTCTGGTTGGCAATCAGTAGCTAGTGGTGTCCCTCAGGGATCAGTGTTGGGCCCACAACTGTTCACAATTTACATAGATGATTTGGAGTTCGGACCAAGGGCAATGTGTCCAAGTTTGCAGACGACACTAAGATAACATAGAACATAGAACATAGAAAATACAGCACAGAACAGGCCCTTCGGCCCACGATGTTGTGCCGAACCTTTGTCCTAGATTAATCATAGATTATCATTGAATTTACAGTGCAGAAGGAGGCCATTCGGCCCTTTGAGTCTGCACCAGCTCTTGGAAAGAGCACCCTACCCAAACTCAACACCTCCACCCAACACCAAGGGCAATTTGGACATTAAGGGCAATTTATCATTGGCCAATTCACCTAACCCGCACATCTTTGGACTGTGGGAGGAAACCGGAGCACCCGGAGGAAACCCACGCAGACACGGGGAGGACGTGCAGACTCCGCACAGACAATGACCCAAGCCGGAATCGAACCTGGGACCATGGATCTGTGAAGCAATTGTGCTATCCACAATGCTACCGTGCTGCCCTTAAGAACAAATAAATCTACACTATCATTTTCCCGTAATCCATGTACCTATCCAACAGCTGCTTGAAGGTCCCTAATGTTTCCGACTCAACTACTTCCACAGGCAGTGCATTCCATGCCCCCACTACTCTCTGGGTAAAGAACCTACCTCTGATATCCCTCCTATATCTTCCACCTTTCACCTTAAATTTATGTCCCCTTGTAATGGTGTGTTCCACCTGGGGAAAAAGTCTCTGACTGTCTACTCTATCTATTCCCCTGATCATCTTATAAACCTCTATCAAGTCGCCCCTCATCCTTCTCCGCTCTCATGAGAAAAGGCCTAGCACCCTCAACATTTCCTCGTAAGACCTACTCTCCATTCCAGGCAACATCCTGGTAAATCTTCTTTGCACCTTTTCCAGAGCTTCCACATCCTTCCTAAAATGAGGCGACCAGAACTGTACACAGTACTCCAAATGTGGCCTTACCAAAGTTTTGTACAGCTGCATCATCACCTCACGGCTCTTAAATTCAATCCCTCTGTTAATGAACGCGAGCACACCATAGGCCTTCTTCACAGCTCTATCCACTTGAGTGGCAACTTTCAAAGATGTATGAACATAGACCCCAAGGTCTCTCTGCTCCTCCACATTGCCAAGAACTCTACCGTTAACCCTGTATTCCGCATTCATATTTGTCCTTCCAAAATGGACAACCTCACACTTTTCAGGGTTAAACTCCATCTGCCACTTCTCAGCCCAGCTCTGCATCCTATCTATGTCTCTTTGCAGCCGACAACAGCCCTCCTTACTATCCACAACTCCACCAATCTTCGTATCGTCTGCAAATTTACTGATCCACCCTTCAACTCCCTCATCCAAGTCATTAATGAAAATCACAAACAGCAGAGGACCCAGAACTGATCCCTGCGGTACACCACTGGTAACTGGGATCCAGGCTGAATATTTGCCATCCACCACCACTCTCTGACTTCTATCGGTTAGCCAGTTCGTTATCCAACTGGCCAAATTTCCCACTATCCCATGCCTCCTTACTTTGTGCAGAAGCCTACCATGGGGAACTTTATCAAATGCCTTACTAAAACCCATGTACACTACATCCACTGCTTTACCTTCATCCACATGCTTGGTCACCTCCTCAAAGAATTCAATAAGATTTGTAAGGCAAGACCTACCCCTCACAAATCCGTGCTGACTATCCCTAATCAAGCAGTGTCTTTCCAGATGCTCAGAAATCCTATCCTTCAGTACCCTTTCCATTACTTTGCCTACCACCGAAGTAAGACTAACTGGCCTGTAATTCCCAGGGTTATCCCTAGTTCCTTTTTTGAACAGGGGCATGATATTCGCCACTCTCCAATCCCCTGGTACCACCCCTGTTGACAGTGAGGACGAAAAGATAATTGCCAACGGCTCTGCAATTTCATCTCTTGCTTCCCATAGAATCCTTGGATATATCCCGTCAGGCCCGGGGGACTTGTCTATCCTCAAGTTTTTCAAAATGCCCAACACATCTTCCTTCCTAACAAGTATTTCCTCGAGCTTACCAATCTGTTTCACACTGTCCTCTCCAACAATATGGCCCCTCTCATTTGTAAATACAGAAGAAAAGTACTCATTCAAGACCTCTCCTATCTCTTCAGACTCAATACACAATCTCCCGCTACTGTCCTTGATCGGACCTACCCTCGTTCTAGTCATTCTCATATTTCTCACATATGTGTAAAAGGCCTTGGGGTTTTCCTTGATCCTACCCGCCAAAGATTGTTCATGCCCTCTCTTAGCTCTCCTAATCCCTTTCTTCAGTTCCCTCCTGGCTATCTTGTATCCCTCCAATGCCCTGTCTGAACCTTGTTTCCTCAGCCTTACATAAGTCACCTTTTTCCTCTTAACAAGACATTCAACCTCTCTTGTCAACCATGGTTCCCTCACTCGACCATCTCTTCCCTGCCTGACAGGGACATACATATCAAGGACACGTAGCACCTGTTCCTTGAACAAGTTCCACATTTCACTTGTGTCCTTCCCTGCCAGCCTATGTTCCCAACTTATGCACTTCAATTCTTGTCTGACAACATCGTATTTACCCTTCCCCCAATTGTAAACCTTGCCCTGTTGCACGTACCTATCCCTCTCCATTACTAAAGTGAAAGTCACAGAATTGTGGTCACTATCTCCAAAATGCTCCCCCACTAACAAATCTATCACTTGCCCTGGTTCATTACCCAGTACTAAATCCAATATTGCCCCTCCTCTGGTTGGACAATCTACATACTGTGTTAGAAAAGCTTCCTGGACACACTGCACAAACACCACCCCATCCAAACTATTTGATCTAAAGAGTTTCCACTCAATATTTGGGAAGTTAAAGTCGCCCATGACTACTACCCTATGACTTCTGCACCTTTCCAAAATCTGTTTCCCAATCTGTTCCTCCACATCTCTGCTACTATTGGGGGGCCTATAAAAAACTCCTAACAAGGTGACTGCTCCTTTCCTATTTCTGACTTCAACCCATACTACCTCAATAGGGTGATACTCCTCGAACTGCCTTTCTGCAGCTGTTATACTATCTCTAATTAATAATGCCACCCCCCCACCTCTTTTACCGCCCTCCCTAATCTTATTGAAACATCTATAACCAGGGACCTCCAACAACCATTTCTGCCCCTCTTCTATCCAAGTTTCCGTGATAGCCACCACATCGTAGTCCCAAGTACCGATCCATGCCTTAAGTTCACCCACCTTATTCCTGATGCTTCTTGCGTTGAAGTATACACACTTCAACCCATCTCCGTGCCTGCAAATACTCTCCTTTGTCAGTGTTCCCTTCCCCACTGCCTCATTACATGCTTTGGCGTCCTGAATATCGGCTACCTTAGTTGCTGGACTACAAATCCGGTTCCCATTCCCCTGCCAAATTAGTTTAAACCCTCCCGAAGAGTACTAGCAAACCTCCCTCCCAGGATATTGGTGCCCCTCTGGTTCAGATGCAACCCGTCCTGCTTGTACAGGTCCCACCTTCCCCAGAATGCGCTCCAATTATCCAAATACCTGAAGCCCTCCCTCCTACACCATTCCTGCAGCCACGTGTTCAACTGCACTCTCTCCCTATTCCTAGCCTCGCTATCACGTGGCACCGGCAATAAACCAGAGATGACAACTCTGTCTGTCCTGGCTTTCAACTTCCAGCCTAACTCCCTAAACTTGTTTATTACCTCCACACCCCTTTTCCTACCTATGTCGTTGGTACCAATGTGCACCACGACTTCTGGCTGCTCCCCCTCCCCCTTAAGGATCCTGAAGACACGATCCGAGACATCCCTGTCCCTGGCACCCGGGAGGCAACATACCTTCCGGGAATCTCGCTCGCGACCACAGAATCTCCTATCTATTCCCCTAACCATTGAATCTCCTACAACTATTGCTTTTCTATTCTCCCCCCTTCCCTTCTGAGCCCCAGAGCCAGACTCAGTGCCAGAGACCTGGCCGCTAGGGCCTTCCCCCGGTCGGTCATCCCCCCCAACAGCATCCAAAACGGTATACTTGTTTTGAAGGGGAATGGCCACGAGGGATCCCTGCACTGTCTGCCTGCTATTTCTTTTCCCCCTGACGGGAACCCAGCTATTCTTGTCCTGTACCTTGGGTGTGGTTACCTCCCTGTAACTCTTCTCAATCACCCCCTCTGCCTCCCGGATGATCCGAAGTTCATCCAGCTTCAGCTCCAGTTCCCTAACACGGTCTTTGAGGAGCTGAAGTTGGGTGCACTTCCCGCAGGTATAGTCAGTGGGGACACCGGTGGTATCCCTCACCACCCACATCCTACAGGAGGAGCATGTAACTGGCCTAGCCTCCATACCCTCTTACCTTACAGAATATAGCTGCTGTGTGGACTAACTAGATCTCCGCCCTCCGACTCTGCTCCCAGTCAGCTACACTTCCTGTAAACTCCTGGCTCTCTTCGCACTCTTTGCGGAAATGTCGGAAACAAAATGAAAGGAGCACCTTACTCCCTCCTCACCTAACTCTCTCGGTCACCAAACTCTCACTATCGCACTCAAATGCACCAAATTCAGCACTCCCTCGGTCACCAAACTCTCACTATCGCACTCAAAAAGCACCAAATTCAGCACTCAGTGCAAACAAAGTCTGCACTGTAGGGGATCACTTTTATACTGTGAATCTAGCCTCTGAAAAACTGGCCTAATCCAATTAACTAATTAACAAGCTCCAGCTGCAAGTGCCTAGAAGTAGAAGCCTGTTTAAAGCTGATTGAAAATTCACCTTCTTCTAAGCCAAACAGCAACTTTTAAGTTAATTAACTAAATAAAAGAAAGACTAAACTTTAGATAAAAATGAAGCCTTATACTCTCTCGGTCACCAAACTCTCACTATCGCACTCAAAAAGCACCAAATTCAGCACTCAGTGCAAAAAACTGAGTGGTAAAGCAAAAAGTGCAGAGGATACTGGAAGCCTGCAGAGGGATTTGGATAGGCTAAGTGAATGGGCTAGGGTCTGGCAGATGGAATACAATGTTGACAAATGTGAGGTTATCTATTTTGGTAGGAATAACAGCAAAAGGGATTATTATTTAAATGATAAAATATTAAAACATGCTGCTGTGCAGAGAGACCTGGGTGTGCTAGTGCCTGAGTCGCAAAAAGTTGGTTTTCAGGTGCAACAGGTGATTAAGAAGGCAAATGGAGTTTTGTCCTTCATTGCTAGAGGGATGGAGTTTAAGACTAGGGAGGTTCTGCTGCAATTGTATAAGGTGTTAGTGAGGCCACACCTGGAGTATTGTGTTCAGTTTTGGTCTCCTTACTTGAGAAAGGACGTACTGGCCCTGGAGGGTGTGCAGAGGAGATTCACTAGGTTAATCCCAGAGCTGAAGGGGTTGGATTACGAGGAGAGGTTGAGTAGACTGGGACTGTACTCGTTGGAATTAAGAAGGATGAGGGGGGATCTTATAGAAACATATAAGATTATGAAGGGAATAGATAGGATAGATGCGGGCAGGTTGCTTCCACTGGCGGGTGAAAGCAGAACTAGGGGGCATAGCCTCAAAATAAGGAGAAGTAGATTTAGGACTGAGTTTAGGAGGAACTTCTTCACCCAAAGGGTTGTGAATCTATGGAATTCCTTGCCCAGTGAAGCAGTAGAGGCTCATTCATTAAATGTTTTTAAGATAAAGATAGATAGTTTTTTGAAGAATAAAGGGATTAAGGGTTATGGTGTTCGGGCCGGAAAGTGGAGCTGAGTCCACAAAAGATCAGCCATGATCTCATTGAATGGTGGCGCAGGCTCGAGGGGCCAGATGGCCTACTCCTGCTCCTAGTTCTTATGTTCTCTCATCCTTCTAAACTCCGACAAGTACAGACCCAGAGTCCTCAACCGTTCCTCATACAACAAACTCTTCATTCTAGGGATCAATGCCTTCATATTTTTAAGTGTGGTGCCCAGAATGGAGGCCAAACTAGTGTCACGTTCAACACAAGCTCTTTGCTCAATGTCCCTATTCCTAAAACCTCAGATACCACGTGCTTTATTAACTGCTCTATCAACCTGCCCTGCTCCCTTCAATGACTTTTGTACATTTACATCGAGGTCCCTTTGTTCCTGCACCTCCTTTAGTGTTTCTCACTGTATTGTATCCTGTCCCTCCATATTCTTCATGCCAAATAAATCACCTCACCCATCTATGCATTGAACTTCATCTGCCACTTGTCTGCCCAGTCCACCAACATATCGATGACCTTTTGAAGTTGTGATGAACATTGGAACGTCTGATATATTGTACGTGTATTTGGTATTCAACCATTCCTCCAGTTCATCACTGATCAATGCCAGTTTGGAGACATCTTGGCTGAATTCATATTAAATTTACAAAATAGGCATTCAAATAGCAAGGCTGTGCCATCAGACTTATTTACCTACACCCATGCCTTGACAATACATTACCAGCAATTGCCAGGTGACATAAATTGAACATTTTATTCTAACGGGCGTGACCAGCGTCGGGTATTTCACCCTCACCCTTCCCATATATGACGTGGGCAAACCGGTCACCGCTCGCAGCCTGCTTGAGTTATTTCAATTACTCTGGCCAAGATATTGCGTGGGGCCAAGGGCCAGCTGAAACCACCCTCCAGTTATTCGCGTAACCACCTCCTCTCAACAAGGCAAACACTTTTAGATGCTTTCTTTATTCAGAAAATGCGGCTATGTTCCCAGGATACGGCATTCGATAGCAAGGCGGCTGAGAAGCAAGGATTACAGTGGCCTTTGCACCCAGCTCTTTTTTCAACGGTTCCGAGAAATCGGAAATAGAGTGCGAGGGATTGTGCAATTGGTTATTAACCTCTAGGTTTTTCAGTAATCGCCAAGGCAATTTATGTCTAATTTAACACTTACATTCTTTATTGGTTCATCCGCAGGTCACCAATTGAACCCAAATGATTAATTCCCGTTTGTTTTGGGGCTGGACGATTGATTCACACTGGAAACTCCCAAAAACCCCATCTGAATTTGTTGGCCTGATTATAGCACTGTAATGTCACAAGTTAGCATGCTGATTTTACAACATGTTATAGGCGCACAGAATGGCTCCATTAATTCTCGAGCCAATAAAATATCTTCAATATCCTCAGGACAGATAACCAATTGAGGAATGAATTTCTACTCCTTAGTCTGTTTAAACTCAGCCTTTGGTACCAGTATTATAGCCCGGGTTTGTATTCATTGATATGGAAATGAGCATTTAAGCTTTCCAGGAGTTCAGTGAATTTATAAAAGGGAATATTTGCGACACACAGACTATCTACCTAATGAATCATTGTATTCATCTCCCCTCCCTTGTGATATGTTGCTGAATATACAAACACGACAAAATGAATTTTAAGCTTCAACATACAATGTAAATAATTTACCAAACTGCAAATAGTCAATATACAAAATACTCCACTGACAGAGAATGAGTCACTTTCGACAATGAATTAACATCTTGAATACAGTTGCATTTTATTTCAAGCTACATTTATTTCCTTTCCTGCCATATCTTAATTAAACAAAGGAACAAAACTCAAGCAACAAATAATTCTATTCATTAACATTCCCCATTCTCTTCCCCAGTTCTCCAAAACCTGTTTGTAATAGTAAAATCAGTTTAGGCTGCCGGGTTATAACATTTTCTAAGCATTAAAAAAGGGGAGAGTCGAGGAAATGTTGGTATGCAGAGGGAACTGTACATGAGTCACAGAAAGTTAACTTGCAGGTGAAAGACAGCAAATGGTGCATTAACCTTCATTTCCAAAGGGCTGGTGTATGAAATTCAGAGGTCTTGTTGCAATTACATATGGCTTTGGTCAAAGATGAGACTAGACTGACTGCTCGGACAGCAAGGCAGCATTTGACCACGTGTGGTATTGAGGAGCTCGAGCAAAACTGGAATAAATGGAAATCAGGGGTAAAACCGTCTGCAGGTTTGAGCCATACCCGACACAAAGGAAAATGATTGTGGTTATGGAGGTCAATCATCTCAGCTCCACGACATTGCTGCAAGAGTTTCTCAGGGTAGTCGGCCAGGCCCAACCATCTTTGGTTCAATAATCACCTTCCTTCCATCACAAGGTCAGAAGTGCGGATATTTGCTGATGACTGCACAATGTTCAGCACCATTTGTGACTCTCGTGTCCAAATCCAGCAAGACCAGGAAAATGGCTAGGCTTTGGCTGACAAGTAACATTTGTGCCACACAAGTGCCAGGCGATGACCATCTCCAACAAGTGGGAACCTAACCATCGCCCTTTGACATTCAACAGCATTACCATCATGGAGCCCTCCACCATCATAGTATAAAAACTGGCAAGTCATGCTACAGTTGTATAGAACCTTGGTAAGGCCGCTCTTGGAATATTGCGCACAATTCTGGTCGCCACACTACCAGAAGGATGTGGAGGCTCTGGAGAGGGTGCAGAGGAGGTTTACCAGGACGTTGCCTGCTCTGGAGGGTGTTAGCTATGTGGAGAAGCTGAACAGACTCGGACTGTTTTCATTTGAAAGACGGAGGTTGAGGGGTGACCTGATGAGGGACATGGATAGAGTGTATTGACAGGCACTCTTTCCCAAGATGGAGAGGCCAGTTAACAGGGGGCATAGATTTAAGGTCCGTGGGGCAAAGTTTTGAGGAGATGTGCGAGGCAGGTTTTTTACACAGTGGGTGGTGAGTGCCTGGAACACGTTGCCAGGGGAGGTTGTGGAAGCCGATACATTAACGGCGTTCAAAAGGCATCTTGACAAACACATGGATAGGATGGGTATAGAGGGATACGGCACAAGCAAGTGCTGAGGGTTTTGGCCAAGGTTGGTATCCTGACCGGTACAGGCTTGGAGGGCCGAAGGGCCTGTTCCTGAGCTGCATTGTTCTTTGGTCTTTGTTCTTTATCATATCTTGGGGATAACCATCGATCAGAAACTGAACTGGAAAAGCATATAAATACTATGGCTAGAAGAGCAGGTCAGAAGCTGCAGTGAGTAACTCACTGGGGGTTGGATAGGGTGGACAGTGAGAGCCTTCTCCCGCGGATGGAAATGGCTGGCACGAGGGGACATAGCTTTAAACTGAGGGGTAATATATATAGGACAGAGGTCAGAGGTAGGTTCTTTACGCAAAGAGTAGTGAGGCCGTGGAATGCCCTACCTGCTACAGTAGTGAACTCGCCAACATTGAGGGCATTTAAAAGTTTATTGGATAAACATATGGATGATAATGGTATAGTGTAGGTTAGATGGCTTTTGTTTTGGTGCAACATCGTGGGCCGAAGGGCCTGTACTGTGCTGTATTGTTCTATGTTCTATGTTCTATGTTCACCTCCTGACTCCCCAAAGCCTGTCTACGATCTACAAGACACAAGTCAGGAGTGCGATGGAATACTCTCCACTTGCCTGGGTGCAGCTCCAACAACCCTCAAGAAGCTCGACACTATCCAGGACAAAGCAGCCAGCTTGATTCCCTCCACCACCGGTGCACAGGAACAGCCGTGTGTCCCATCCGCAAGATTTATTGCAACAACTCACCAATGTTCTCCGGCACCACCTTTCAAACCCACAAACACTACCAGCTGGAAAAAGGACAAGAAGAGCAGATAACTGGGAACACTACCTCCAGGAAGTTTCCCCCCAAGCCACTCACCACCCTGACTTGGAAATGTATCTTTATCGTTATTATTGTCACAAGTAGACTTACATTAACACTGCAATGAGGTCACTGTGAAAATCCCCTAATGGCCACATTCCGGCGCCAGTTCGGGTACACAGAGGGAGAATTCAGATGTCCAATTCACCCAACAGCAAATCTTTCGGGGCTTGTGGGAGAAAACCGGAGCACCCGGAGGAAACCCATGCAGACACAAGGAGAACGTGTAGACTCCGCACAGACAGTGACCCAAGCTGGGAATCGAACCTGGAACCCTGGAGCTGTGAAACAACAGTGACAGCCACTGTGCTGCCATGCCACGTGACTGCTTAATCAAATATTGCAGGACGAGATTGGGGCACCATTTTCAAATGCTGCCCCAATCTCTCGAGCCTCCAACTTCAATTAGGAGGTTCTCGAGTCCCCCTCACCCTACTTCATACGGTCGTGGCAACCCCTGGCCCAATCCCCAGCATGGGCAATCTGGCACCCAGGGTGCCTGGGCACCACCCTGCCCAGAGCCCGACCACCCGGAGGCCTCCGATCGGCAGGGAGGCTTCCCCCCTGTGCCATTATGCCCGGTCCACCTTTGTGGAAGCTGGTGCTAAGCGGCACCATGGTCAAGTCTCCCAGGTGCGGGTGTACGGTTCCCAGCCTTCGGAGAATCCAATGCAGACAGATTTAACTGAAGCTAACTGCTCACTTAGTATGCAAACCTGAATCTCGCTCGGTGAGATCCAGATCGCCACGTTTCATGAGATCTCGTCAGATCTCGCCTCTCGCGAGATTTAACGGCCTCATCACGTTCTCGAGTTGGGTGCGACGAGGCTGCAAGATTGTGCCCAATGTGTATGGTGAGAGCTTTGACTTTAACAGAAAGATACTCGCCCTAGAGGGAGAGTGCAATAATGATTCACCAGATTGATCCGAGGATGAGAGACTGTCCCATGAGGCGATAGAATAAAGTAAATTTTGTCCGATGTTGCACTACAACTATAGCAGAGGTCATGTTCTAATCTGATATCAACAGTGTGCACAAATGACTCATTACACTGATCAATTTACACCTGCCTCAAGTCTACAGAATCCTGCGATAATTAATCCGGCAGCAAATCTTTCTACTCTGCACATGAATAAGCGCCAACAAAATCAGATCTAATCTGATGAAAGCATTACTCGGAAATATTTTGACTCAAAATGCTCAACATTACATCCAGAATTGAATTCTCCATCATCATCCAGGTGCTGCAAAGTTGACACCTCATTATCATCGAGGCCTTGATACAGCCTCAGCAATAATTTAAATGCACAGTTACAAGTTAAATTTCAACAATGTTATATTTTTATAATTCTTTTAGTGTACATAAAACACCTCAAGGCACTCCACAAGAGCATTATAAAACAAAGTCAGACACGGAGGCAGACAAGGAGTTTTAATTATATTTAGAGTACACAATTGATCCAGCAGAGGGCAGTAGAGCGGAGCTGCTGATTGGCTGTTGCGGGGGAAATTTGCATACGTCCGTTGTGGTCACCCGAACTTGAAGGTGTACCTGAGCAAGAGACCCAAGCTGTTCAAGTGAAGACAAGCATCCAGCAGAGGGCAGTAGAGTGGAGCTGCTGATTGGCTGTTGCGGGGGAACTTTGCACATGTCCGTTGTGGTCACCCTAACTTGAAGGTGGTTTGTGGAGGTACTGTTGTCAAGTGACACTTAAACCCAACACACTTCTTCAGTGTTTCCCTCCCTACCCCCTCCTCTGACCAAAAAAAGACAACCGCTGTAAAGATCAAGAGGCAGGCTTGAGGGCAGGTAGAAGTAGAAAGAAGTTGAACCGTGATGACAGCCTGCAGGTAAGGGATTGGCTGGTGACTGGTAAGTAGTTTTTCTTTTCTTTTCTCTCAGGTGTTATCGTGCGGGGCGCAGAGGTTGCTGAGTGAGTGCTTACTGAGAAGGTAATAACAGGTAAGCTCTTTCTTTCTTTTTCTTTTTTTATCTAGAGGGGTTGGCAGGGAAGGTAGTGCGATGTTCCTCCTGCAGAATGTTTGAGGTAAGGGACGCCGTCGGTGACCCTGCTGATTTCATCTGTGGGAAGTGCACCCACCTCCAGCTCCTCAGAAACCGTGTTAGGGAACTGGAGCTGGAGGAACTTCGGATCATTCGGGAGGCAGAGGTGGTCATAGATAGAAGCTTCGGGGATGTAGTTACTCCGAAGAGTAAAGATAGATGGGTGACGGTGAGAGGGGCTGGGAGGAAGCAGTCAGTACAGGGATCCCCTGTGGTCATTCCCCTTGGTAACAAATATACCGCTTTGGATACTGTTGGGTGGGGGGGGGGGGTCTTAACAGGGGTAAGCTATGGGGTACAGGTCTCTGGGACAGAGTCTGTCCCTGTTGCTCAGAAGGGAAGGGGGGAGAGGAGCAGAACATTAGTCATTGGAGACTCCATAGTTAGGGGGATAGATAGGAGATTCTGTGGGAACGAGAGAGATTCGCAGTTGGTGTGTTGCCTCCCAGGTGCCAAGGTGCGTGATGTCTCGGATCGTGTTTTCGGGATCCTTATGGGGGAGGGGGAGCAGCCCCAAGTCGTGGTCCACATAGGTACCAACGACATATTTAGGAAAAGGGATAGGGATGTAAGGCAGGAATTCAGGGAGCTAGGGTGGAAACTTAGATCTAGGACAAACAGAGTTATTATCTCTGGGTTGTTACCCGTGCCACGTGCTAGCGAGACGAGGAATAGGGAGAGAGAGGAGTTGAATACGTGGCTACAGGGATGGTGCAGGAGGGAGGGTTTCAGATTTCTGGATAATTGGGGCTCATTCTGGGGTCGGTGGGACCTCTACAAACAGGATGGTCGACACCTGGACTAGAGGGGTACCAATATCCTGGGGGGGAAATTTGCTAATGCTCTTCGGGAAGGTTTAAACTATTTCAGCAGGGGCTTGGGAACCTGAATTGTAGCTCCAGTATACAGGAGGTTGAGAGTAGTGAGGTCATGAGTAGGGTTTTAAAGTTGCAGGAGTGTACCGGCAGGCAGGAAGGTGGTTTAAAGTGTGTCTTCTTCAATGCCAGGAGCATCCGGAATAAGGTCGGTGAACTTGCGGCATGGGTTGGTACCTGGTACTTCGATGTTGTGGCCATTTCGGAGACATGGATTGAGCAGGGACAGGAGTAGTTGTTGCAGGTGCCGGGGTTTAGATATTTCAGTAAGCTCAGGTAAAAGAGGGGGAGGGGTGGCATTTTTAGTCAAGGACAGTATTACGGTGGCAGAAAGGACGTTTGATGAGGACTCGTCTACTGAGGTAGTATGGGCTGAGGTTAGAAACAGGAAAGGAGAGGTCACCCTGTTAGGGGTTTTCTATAGGCCTCCGAAAAGTTCCAGAGATGTAGAGGAAAGGATTGCACAGATGATTCTGGATAGGAGCGAAAGCAACAGGGTAGTTGTTATGGGGGACTTTAACTTCCCAAATATTGACTGGAAACGCTATAGTTAGAGTGATTTAGATGGGTCCGTTTTTGTCCAATGTGTGCAGGAGGGTTTCCTGATACAGTATGTAGATAGGCCAACGAGAGGCGAGGCCGTATTGGATTTGGTACTGGGTAATGAACCAGGACAGGTGTTAGATTTGGAGGTAGGTGAGCACTTTGTGATAGTGACAACAATTCGATTATGTTTACTTTAGTGATGGAAAGGGATAGGTATATACCGCAGGGCAAGAGTTATATCTGGGGGAAAGGCAATTATGATGCGATGAGGCAGGATGCATCGGATGGAGAGGAAACTGCAGGGGATAGGCACAATGGAAATGTGGAGCTTGTTCAAGGAACAGCTACTGCATGTCCTTGATAAGTATGTGCCTGTCAGGCAGGGAGGAAGGGGTCGAGCAAGGGAACCGTGGTTTACTAAAGCAGTCGAAACACTTGTCAAGAGGAAGAAGGAGGCTTATGTAAAGATGAGACATGAAGGTTCAGTTCGGGCGCTCGAGAGTTACAAGTTAGCTAGGAAGGACCTGAAGAGAGAGCTAAGAAGAGCCAGGAGGGGACATGAGACGTCTTTGGCAGATAGGATCAAGGATAACCCTAAAGCTTTCTCTAGTTATGTCAGGAATAAACGAATGACTAGGGTAAGAGTAGGGCCAGTCAAGGACAGTAGTGGGAAGTTGTGCGTGGAGTCCGAGGAGATAGGAGAGGTGCTAAATGCATATTTACCGTCAGTATTTACACAGGAAAAAGACAATGTTGTCGAGGAGAAGACTGAGATTCAGGCTACTAGACTAGAAGGGCTTGAGGTTCATAAGAAGGAGGTGTTAGCAATTCTGGAAAGTGTGAAAATAGATATGTCGCCTGGGTCAGATGGGATTTATCCTAAGATTCTTTGGGAAGCTAGGGAGGAGATTGCTGAGCCTTTGGCTTTGATCTTTAAGTCATATTTGTCTACAGGAATAGTGCCAGAAGACTGGAGGATAGCAAATGTTGTCCCCTTGTTCAAGAAGGGGAGTAGAGACAACCCCGGTAACTATAGACCAGTGAGCCCTACTTCTGTTGTGGGCAAAATCTTGGAAAGGTTTATAAGAGATAGGATGTATAATCATCTGGAAAGGAATAATTTGATTAGAGATAGTCAACACGGTTTTGTGAAGGGTAGGTCGTGCCTCACAAACCTTATTGAGTTCTTTGAGAAGGTGACCAAACAGGTGGATGAGGATAAAGCAGTTGATGTGGTGTATAAGGATTTCAGTAAAACATTCGATAAGGTTCCCCATGGTAGGCTACTGCAGAATATACGGAGGCATGGGATTCAGGGTGATTTAGCAGTTAGAATCAGAAATTGGCTAGCTGGAAGAAGACAAAGGGTGGTGGTTGATGGGAAATGATCAGACTGGAGTCCAGTTACTAGTAGTGTACCACAAGGATCTGTTTTGGGGCCACTGCTGTTTGTCATTTTTATAAATGACCTGGAGGAGGGCGTAGAAGGATGGGTGAGTAAATTTGCAGATGACACTAAAGTCGATGGAGTTGTAGACAGTGCGGAAGGATGTTACAAGTTACAGAGGGACATAGATAAGCTGCAGTGCTGGGCTGAGAGGTGGCAAATGGAGTTTAACGCAGAAAAGTGTGAGGTGATTCATTTTGGAAAGAATAACAGGAAGACAGGGTACTGGGCTAATGGTAAGATTCTTGGCAGTGTGGATGAGCAGAGAGATCTCGGTGTCCATGTACATAGATCCCTGAAAGTTGCCACCCAGGTTGAGAGGGTTGTTAAGGAGGCGTACGGTGTGTTAGCTTTTATTGGTAGAGGGATTGAGTTTCGGAGCCATGAGGTCATGTTGCAGCTGTACAAAACTCTGGTGCGGCCGCATTTGGAGTATTGCGTGCAATTCTGGTCACCGCATTATAGGAAGGATGTGGAAGCATTGGAAAGGGTGCAGAGAAGGTTTACCAGAATGTTGCCTGGTATGGAGGGAAGATCTTATGAGGAAAGGCTGAGGGACTTGAGGCTGTTTTCGTTAGAGAGAAGAAGGTTCAGAGGTGACTTAATTGAGGCATACAAGATGATCAGAGGATTGGATAGGGTGGACAGTGAGAGCCTTTTTCCTTGGATGGTGATGTCTAGCATGAGGGGACATAGCTTTAAATTGAGGGGAGATAGATATAGGACAGATGTCAGAGGTAGGTTCTTTACTCGGAGAGTAGTAAGGGCATGGAATGCCCTGCCTGCAACAGTAGTGGACTCGCCAACACTAAGGGCATTCAAATGGTCATTGGATAGACATATGGACAGTAAGGGAATAGTGTAGAGTGGTTTCAAATGTCGGCGCAACATCGAGGGCTGAAGGGCCTGTACTGTGCTGTCATGTTCTATGTTCTAATTATTTTTTCCAATTAAGGGGCAATTTAGCATGGCCCATCCACCTACCCTGCACATCTTTTGGGTTGTGGGGGCGAAACCCACGCGGAACGGGGAGAATGTGCAAACTCCACACGGACAGTGACCCGGAGCTGGGAACGAACCCGGGTCCTCGGCTACGTACACCCAGTGCTAACCACTCTGCCACCGTGCTGCGCTGTCGTACAAGGCGATATTGGGTCCAATGACCAAAAGCATGGGCTGAAGAAGGAAAACGAGAGAGACAGGTGGGAAGGTGCAGGCAGAATATTTCATAGCTTGGGATCCAGGCAGCTGAAGGGGTGTCCCGTAGCGGTGGAGCGATTAGCAGAGTTAGAGTAACCTCAATACTGGATTATTGTGGGGTCGGAGGCCATTGGAGGGATGTGGTCATAATTTGACAGGAAAGGTACAAACTAATTGGGCTGCCAGCTGAGTTTGGGTGTGTGTGGGGGAGGGAGGAGGTGCTGTTCCAGTAAACACATCTCCTTGGCCAATTTCCTTCCCACTCTGGGCAGCGAGCCACCAGGGAGCAGCTGGAAAATCAATGGGCTGCTCACTCGTACAGGGCTGATGATGTTTCATATTGGGGAAGGGGTGGTGACCCTGGGATGGGAATCCCGCGCCCCCTGACCCTGAGGAATGAAAGGAAAATGCCTTTTTAAACCTCCTCTCGGGCGGACCCTCTGTTTACTGAAGGGAGTTCTAATTCCCTGCGATTAACTTGTGGGAATGAAAGTATTAAACTTCTAGGTCAAAAAGGTCTTATTTCGCTCAATCGTTTTGTTTCCAGGAGTCTGATGCATTGTTTGATGTTTCCTACTTTTTCAGGGTACTTTAGAAAAACAGCAGTTTACACACAGAAAGTAACTCATGTCCGTGTCGGCTCCCTTTCACCAGAATAACCAAAAACTAATCCCACTACCCTGCTCTCATACTATAGACCTGCATGTGTCTCAACTTCAGTTGCTTATTAACTTATTGATTCTTTTTATTCTTTGCTGAAGCAGTCTTCCCATACACCAAAATTGAAAACCTTGAGTAAGTGTGTTGGAATGCGAGAACAGTGTTGTGTTATACTGTTTCGGATAACACAGGCTGCTACTTGATGCAGTCTTAACTCAAGGATGCTCCAGACTCTGAAATGAGTTCAACGTGTTTATTGAACTATTAACACAGTTCTCAAATGAGTTCGACGCTCTGCTAATCTAACTGTAGTAACTCAGTCTAACTGTACCAGTTTGCTCTAAGCCATGTGCAAGGACGGGTGCAGTGGTGAGCTTGACTTTCAGCTCCAGCCACTCTGTTGCTCCGCCTTCCACTCAAAGGCGGTTGATTTTTACACCAGGTTACGTAGGGCCGTGGTGTGTGTGGCCAAATTCAGGATGAACTTGCCAAGGAAATTGACCATTCCCAGGAAGCGCAGTACTGCCCTCTTGTCCTCGGGGATTGCCTCGATGGCTTTAATTGTGTCTGTGTCCGGGCGCACACCGTGTTGCGAAACCTGATCACCCAAGAACTTCAGCGTGGATGTCCCAAAACAGCACTTGGACCTGTTTAGCTTGAGGCCATGTTCATGTATGCTTCGGAATACTTTCTGGAGTTGCTACACGTTCCTCTGGGGTTGTGGACCAGATTATGATATCGTCAACATAGACATGAACCCCTTCTATCCCCTCCATCATCTGTTCCATGATGAAATGGAAAACCTTTGATGCAGAGATGATGCCAAATGGCATTCGGTTGTAGCAGAATCTACCAAAAGGCATGTTGAAAGTGCAGAGCCTTCTGCTGGATTCGCCAAAATCCTTGGGATGCGTCCAATTTTGTGAAGAAGCACGCATGTGCCATCTCACTCATGATTTCTTCCCTCTTCGGGATAGGGTAATATCCCGCATAATGTTTTTGTTTAGATCCTTGTGGTCAATGCAGATGCGTAGGTCCCCCAAAGGCTTCTGTACGCACACCATCGAGCTGACCCAGTCGGTTGGTTCCGTGACCTTGGCGATGATGCCTTTATGTTGTAGACTCGTGAGCTCTGCCTCCAGGCGCTCTCTCAGTGGAGCAGGGACACGTCGTGGTGCATGGACCATTGGTTTGGCATCAGGCCGCAGTAGAATCTTGTACTCGTACGGCAGCATGCCCATCCCGCTAAATACATCTGGGTACTGGGTTCGGATGTTGTCGATGCTGGCCTGAAGATCCAAATGGGACGGCATCGTGGTGTAGACCCTTTCAATGAGGTTCAGTTGCTTGCAGGCGTGCGCACCTAGCAGGGACGCCCTGTCTGGTTTAACAATCTCGAAGCGCAAGCTTGCTTGTGTGTATCGGCTGGACACCTGCATTGGCAGGTCCCCAGTGCCTTGATTGCGTTTTCGTTGTAGTCCAGGAGTTTGCAGGCAGCTGGAAGGATTGTGGGGGGGCTTCTTGATTCTCTTGAAGTCCACCTGCGAAATCAGGTTGGCGGAGACACCCGTGTCCAGTTATGGGCAGTGGTTGACCTTCATCACTGCGTGCCATTCGTCCTCGGAATCCACGGCCAGAATTGATTTCACTTGCGATGTGTCCAGTGTGGCGTATTCGCACTTTGTAATAATGCCCACTCGGTAAGTGTTGTCCAGGTATTCATCATCTGGATCCGTCGCACTGGCTGGATCAGAGTCATGCATTCGGTGTTGCACACTTCTGATGCGCCGCTGTTGGAATTGGGAGCGCTGGCTCCTGACTGGTGGTGCAGATCTGCACAGGGCTGTATAGTGGTTTGGTTTCCCACAGTTTAAACAGCATTTGCCTCTTGCAGGGCAGTTTTTTAAAAAAATGGGCAGTGCCGCAGTTTGCACATGGCATGACGTTGGCGTCATGATGCTCAGTGCGTCGTTGCGCATGCGCAGTGCGGTTCTCAGACGTCTGCACCTGCGCAGTGCAGTTTTTGGCTGCTTTGTGTTCCCGATCGCATTGCGTGTGCGTCGGGCCCCGGGAATAGCGATTTTGAGAGTGCTCATGCACAGTACATGTTTCAATCGCGACTGGCAGGGTCATGTGCTTGATTTTCAACAATTGCTCTCGCAGGGGCTGGTTTAGCTCACTGGGCTAATCGCTGGCTTTTAAAGCAGACCGAGGCAGGCCAGCAGCACGGTTCAATTCCCGTACCAGCCTCCCCGAACAGGCGCCGGAATGTGGCGACTAGGGGCTTTTCACAGTAACTTCATTGAAGCCTACTCGTGACAATAAGCGATTTTCATTTCATTCAGAGGATCAGAGTGGACTCCAAAATCAATTTGGCCTCTGATCATGGAGTCAGTGACATCACCGAAGTTGCAGGATTGCACGAGCAGTCTAAGATTAGTTAGAAAAGAGTTGAAGGATTCGGCTTTACCTTGCATCCTCTGCTTGAAGATGTAGCGCTCGTAGATTTCATTGGTGTCCACCTCGCAATGGCTGTCAAATTTGTCCAGGATGGTTTGGTACTTCGTTTTGTCCTGCCCTTCAGAAAAGTGAAAGGAGTTGAATATCTCTAGCACATGGTCACCCACAGTGGCGAATAGAAGAGCTAGCTTCCGAGCATCGGTCGTGCCATTGAGGTCGGATGCTTCCACGTATAGTTGAAATGTCTGCTTGAATGATCGTCAGTTGGCACTAAGATTGCCGATGGTCCTGAGCTGATGAGGAGCCTGAATCTTGTCCATTGTGCCTGTATTCAGTAGCTGGTTGTCACGGATCTTGCCGAGTTAAACTAAATAGATTGAACAGGCACGCCGGGTATCATGTTGTGTTATGCTGCTTCGAACACAGGCTGCTACTTGAGGCAGTCTTAACTCAAGGATGCTCCAGACTCTGAAATGAGTTCAATGTGTTTATTGCACTATTAACACAGTTCTCAAATGAGTTTGACTCTCTGCTAATCTAACTGTAGTAACTCAGTCTAACTGTGCCAGCTTGCTCTAAGCCACTTGCTGGGGTGTGATGCTGCTTATCAACCCTGTCTGACTCTCTAGATGTCTGTCTGTGGAAAGAGGCAGGGTGTGAGTGCCTCATCCCCTTTATAGTGTTTATGTCATGCCCCCTTGTGGTGATGTCGCCTCTGAGTGTCCTGATTTCCCATTGGTTGTGTCCTATTCTGAGTGTTCGTTGGTTGCATGTTTGCACATCATGACAAATGTATCGTTTTCCTCCTCTTGCTATGCAACAGCTGTTGGTTTATTTATTTTTCACACTGTAACCCTCTCTAAGCACAGTAGAACCCCAGTTGGAATTGAAACCAAACCCCACACATTCAAACACATCTGTCCAGCATAAATCTAACATAAGACTCACTCAGGAAACACATCTCTCAAAGAGGAGTGGAATTCTGAATGTGTGTTAGGAAGGGTATGGAGAGAGATACAAGAAAATATAGATCAGCCGTAATCTCATGGAATGGTGGAAAAAGGACTGAATGGTCTATTCCCATTACAAGCGTGCGCACCTCACCTCACAAGCCCAAAGAGCTCCACAGAAGTTTGAGCGCAGGAACATCTTTCAACACACCTCACAATCTTGACAGAAGACGTCTCTGATCTCCAGAAAATCATAGGATCTGAAACTAGACTGGAATCCAAGTAGAACTGGGCACCACCCAACTTCGCACATCAACACCTCAGAGATCTGTGAGATCTCCATGACTGGAATATCTGTTAAAATCTTACAGGGATTTCCATGAATTTCTTGACCCCATAATTCCCAAGGTCACTCCCCCTAGGGCAGCACCCACTGGAGTTTTCAATGTCAGTACAAGGGAACCTTCCATCAGAGGTTAATAGGACATGAGCACCATTTTAGCTCCATCTCCAGGTCCAGTCTGCCGGTTCTTGCTAGAATCTGCATCCTCTGTCAATGCGGAGACAGAATCAATGAGATTTGCTTTGCCCACAAGCCATTTAAAAGCATAATATGGAATCCAATTCCTTTGCCCCTCACATTTCTCCTCCATTCTGCCACATTTTCTTTTTTACCCTTTCATTCCTCATCCTTCAAGGTGCAAAGTTCATGGACTCTTTCAAAGGCGCAGATAAATGACCACCTTTCTAGCCTGACAACTGGACTTCTTGCCCCACAGCACCACCTGGAATTGGGTAGAACGTAGAGGTCAACAAACTGATGCGCCCAGACAAAAGGCTTGCAGCTCACGACAAGCAGCAGAAGCAATGGTTACTCAGGCGTCGCTCATTGTCAATAATGTCAGGTGACAAAATTATGACACAGAAAACCAGCAGGAACTGTGCAGGGGCGTGAGAATTACAATGAAGTAACAGATTGCAAAAGAGCACCTGTGTGTACCGGTGGAGAGAGAATGAGTATTATAACGGAATAGCTTGTAGCATCTGTGAAGTAACACAGCTGTTAGAATGTATTGGATAACAGTACATCAGAGAGCCTGGCTGTTCAGCCCCACGAGTCGATGCTGCTGTCCATGGTCCAGGTGAACCTCCCTCCACTCTACGTTAGTACCACAATGCAATGGCATTGTCTGTCGCTGGACTAGAAATCCAGAGACCGGATAATGCTCTGGAGAACTGGGTTAGAATCCCACCAGGGCAGATGGTGGAAATTGAATTCAATAAAAATCGGGAACTAAAAGTGCAACAACGACGATAAAACTATTGTCAATTGTCATTAAAAACCCATCAGGTTCACGAATATTCTTTAGGAAGGGAAATCGTCATCCTTTCCTGGTCTGGCGACATGTGACTCCAGTCTCACCAGCAATGAGGTTGCCTCTTAAATGTGTTCAGGGATGGACAATAAATGCTGACCCAGCCAGAGACACCCACGTCCAAAAACAAATTAATAAAAACTTCATCTAACCCAATGATGGGCAGATGAGGCTAGTGACTGGGAGGCAAAGTGGCCCTCCCATCTTAGCAGGCCGCAAGATTGAAACAGGTCAAGACCGGCCTCTACTTTGTTTTCCTTGGAGCGGATGCTGACCAATCATGACCCTACAAGACTAAATACGTGCCGAAGGAGTTAACAGTCACCAACTTCAAATGCTAAAAACAAAAGAAACATTTACACTTTGAGGGCATGGCTCTAACAATCAATGTGAGTAATCAGCGTGCTCCTCTCTTCACTTGCCTCTTGCTTTTTGTGATCTCACTTCAGTCTTACCGGTACAAAATAAAAACCAACATTGCTGGAAATCAGTGGAATTTGACAACCCTGCACATTGGCAGTGGTCATCAGAACGTCTCATGGACCACACTCAGAACGCTGATGGGCCGCATGTGATCCACATGTCACCACTGATCTAACATCATCAGCATTATCTTCTACCGTTTCTCCCTCCTGGCTTTCCCTTAACATAGAGGGTGGGGGCATCAACAAACCAAACTGACCGTTTCTGGGACAAAAACGCAATCTTGACAATACATCTACAACTCCCTTTTTACCAGAGCTCAAGGCAAAGGCCTTAAAAAAGTGAACTGGAGAGCTGGTTCAATAGTGTTTTATTCACACGGTTAATAAGGCGGAACACTATAATGTGCAAGTTCATTTTCTGCTCCAGCAAATCCACTGGGAGAGGACTTCAACAGGACCAAAACAGTTGTTCTACCAGCATCAGTGAGAAAATCAAGCCTCCAGTGTGGAGAAATCACACATCAACAGACCAGCTCAAAAAAAAAACAGGAGGCAACTACTAATTATTTACAATGCTCACAATAGACTAACTGATATGATATGGCATCTTGCATAAGCCTTTTGAATGCTGTTGAATCTAACACATGTACAGATGGTGGCGATAGGCTGGTGTAGCGGAAAGGATGGAGGACGGAGACTCATGTACTCGCTCTGTATAGTCAGTGTATATTGAAATTTAACCAGGCAATTGTAGCCACCTGCACGGTAGCACAGTAGTTAGCACAGTTGCTTCACAGCTCCAGGGTCCCAGGTCCCAGCTTGGGTCACTGTCTGTGCGGAGTCTGAATGTTCTCCCCATGTCTGTGTGGGTTTCTTCTGGGTTAAGGGGATAGGATGAAGGTGTGGACTTAAGTAGGGTGCTCTTTCCAAGGGCCAGTGCAGAGTCAATGGGCCGAATGGCCTCCTTCTGCACTGTAAATTCTATGATTCTATGTGTTAGATTTCATATTAATTAGAAAAAAAGAGAGAAGGGAATAGTGTTGTAGGACTAGTGGAAAGTTAATACAATTCCTATATATGTAAAAGATTGAGATGGAAGAAAGAAGTCCAGGGAACTATAGCTCAATTAAGCAAATGTCAGGGGTAGGGAAAATAATAATCCTTAGCCAAACTGTATTCTCAGTTTCTTATGTTTTTCCTGCCAAAAGGGGAAGTTCTCATTTGACCAAGCCAAATAAATCCTTTGAAGTAATAGGAAGAGTAGATAAGGGAGATATTGTGGAAATAATATATTTGCATTTCCACAAAAAACTGACTCACGACTAAAAGGTCAGAACATGTGTAGTCAGGGGACTAGAATGGACGACAAACTGGTTACAATACAGAAAACGGAGAGTACAGTAAAACGGTAGTTACTCAGTTTGGAAAATGCTAGACAAGGTGTTTTACAAGAATCGGCGCTGGGAACACTATTGTTCACTATTTACACTAACAATTTGAACTGATGTGGAAATGCCGGCATTGGACTGGGGTGAGCACAGTAAGAAATTTTACAACACCAGGTTAAAGTCCAACAGGTTTGTTTCGAATCACTAGCTTTCGGAGCACTGCTCATTCCTCGGCGCCTCAACTCAGACAACTGCCAATCTCCAGACGCAATTCTACAACTCATCCACTTCATCCTGGGTCACAACATCTTCACCTTCGACAATCAGTTTTTCGCCCAGACATACGGAACAGCCATGGGGACCAAATTCGCACCTCAATATGCCAACATCTTCATGCACAATTTCGAACAAGATCTCTTCACCGCACAGGACCTTTCAACCGACTCTATACACCAGATTTTTAAAAAAAGATTCACCTGATGAAGGAGCTGCGCTCCGAAAGCTAGTGATTCCAAACAAACCTACGGACTTTAACCTTATGTTGTAATACTTCTTAATTTGAACTTCGGATACATGATACAGACAGCCCATTTAGCTCAATCCAGTCTGTGCTAATGTTGGAAGAACAAATTATATTGTTGATTCCAATGGTATTTAAAAGGGACCCACCACTATATATTTCAAAACGTTATCTTCATTGATATTTTAAACTGGTCCTTTTAAGCTGAACAAAGAAAGTTAGGATGGCTGCTGCAAGTCACCTGATGACAAGGAAGTATTCCCTGGAGTTTCAAGGACTAGAATAATTTTTTTCTCAAGTTTCTGGACTGTCACACCTCATTATACCTAGACAGTTACTAACAGACTCAACTCACCTGGAACTGCAGACCAATTTCAAATGGGCTACAGGATGTCAGTTGCAAACAAGAAAGCAGCCTTGCCGGTGGAGTCGATGGGTACGCTGAGGCAATGGCTTCCCAAACACTAAACTCTCAATACCCCTTCCAATAACTAACGACAGACATCACCAGTCCTGACGCCGAAGCCCATTCCAGACACTTGGGAAACATCCATTTGGAAGTCGCTGAAAGTCATAGATTATCAAAGATTATCATAGAAATTACAATGCAGAAGGAGGCCATTCGGCCAACGAGTCTGCACCGGCCCTTGGAAAGAGCACCCTACCCAAGCCCGTGCCTCCACCCTATCCCAGTAGCCCAGTAACACAACCCAACTTTTTTGGACACTAACGGCAATTTAGCACGGCCAATCCCCCTAACCTGCAAATCTTTGGACTGTGGGAGGAAACCGGAGCACCCGGAGGAAACCCACGCAGACACGGGGAGAACGTGCAGACTCTGCACAGACAGTGACCCAAGCCGGGAATCGAACCTGGGGCTGTGAAGCAACTGTGCTAACCACTGTGCTACCGTGCAGCCAAACATGACCAAAGCCCCTGGCTTTTTGGACAATTTAACACTATTGTTAAGCCATTGCTGCCAGATTGCTGTTTTAACGTTATTTAGTCAGGGCTTCAACAACTTCAACTGCACAAAGGCTGCTCAATGTTTTCGAAAAATCTCTGACCAAGGCGTACTGAGACAGAAAGCACCGCGTGCAGCAACGTTGCTGGTTTGTGGTCTTTATATTGCAAACCTTTTCTTTAACCGCACCCCACCACCTATCCCTGACCCCTTTTAAAAAAAAACTTGTATGACTGTGCAGAGTGGGAAGTAGCGAACACTCCATTTTCTCTGGGTTTTGAACGTGTAACAATAAACTAACATTCAGAGTGAATCCTGACTTTTTTTGCTGCAGATTATTAGTAAAAAGTAGATTGGGAAAACACGCTGCCTATTTTTTTAAAAACTAACTCAAAACACCTGCTTACAGATGGGTAACAAGAAGAAATTTGCAGTTTGAGCTGCCCCCCACCTGTCCGTAACAATAGATAAAGTGCAGACATTTTGTCAGCAAGGAGGAGGAAGCCATATGCCATGTGTTCCTCAAGGCCATTAAAGCCACGGAGGACTGGGGTTCATTTTTAGAGCACACAGATTGAAAAGCAGAGAAGTTATGTTAAATTTTTGAACAACCTTGCTCAGACAATAATTAAAGGCACTGCGAGCATTGTAAGGTGAGATTTTAAACTCTCAAAACCCATCCGCTTGCAAAATTGGAAGCACGATTACAGCATAATGGGAGGTCTCAATGCACTGTTGAACGAAGAAACAGTTACTACGACAACAGGCCCGAGAGGTCTGTAAGGAACCTGTAAGGAAAAAATGGACATGAAGAGGAGACTGAAGAATATGGAAATGAATTTGGCACTTACGGGCGAGACCAGAAACATGGTCACTAATGAATTCCACAGGGACTTCAGGACACGCTGTGGAATTCACTTCCAGATGTAATTGTATTGATCAAAGATGCATTTGAGATAGAGAAGTACATCGGAATATGAAGAGGGCTGGTGTAGACCTGTGTGGAGATGAAACTGCAGCAAGTTGTTCTGAATGACCTGTTTATGCTGTGAATACTCCACATACGTTACACTCCATATACTTTGCATGCAACATGCCTCCACAAAGGAAAATGTGAATTTATATGAAGAGAGAGAGTCCGAGATCACACTGGTAACAAATTGTCCCACCCTTGACAGGGACTTCACAATTCCCAAATTATGACGCTGCGTTGGACAAGTTAAGTCCAAATATGGTAGCCTAATGGTGTGTGACATTTATTTTTGATGCATCCTCTTTTTCAAACTTTTAACTTGGGACTTATTCAACTATTGAGTCTTTGTGCACCCTCGATTTTAATTGCTTCACCATTGGGAGGCAGATCTTCAATTGCCTTGGCCCCCAGCTCAGAAATCCCCTCCAGAAAGCGTTCTGCCTCTCTCCTCTCCTCTAATATGTTCTTTGAAAACAACCTCAGAACAAGCATTTGGTCACGTAGCCTAACATCCCTTAGGTCACTCGCAGTCAAATCTTGCTGGCTAAATGGCGCTGGGAAGCACCTTGCAATGTTGTACTGTGTTCAACAGTTGCTGGTGTCACTTGCTCTATTTATTTAAGGATTCCGAGCTAGCACTCGTCCCTAGCTACCGGTCTCACTAAATTATCCTGCTTCCTTCACATTTGTCTTTTATCAAAGTCCTCCTCAGCGATTTCTAATGAATTAATTAATTAATGGAAGGAAGGTGTTGCTGGCAAGGCCAACACTAATTTCTCATCCCTAATTGCCCTCAAAGTTGTTGAGATGCCTCCCTGGACCACTGCAGTCCACATGGTGCAGATAACAGTTACAGTGAGGCATTTACTGGTGATGTATATTTGACAGCACTTAAGTGAGTAGGGGGAAAAAAATCTGACAAATGGAGTATAATGTGGACAGATGTGAAATTCTCCATTTTGGCAAGAAGAATGAAAAAGCAGCATATTATCTATATGGTGAGAGATTGCAGAGTTCCAGGGTGCAGAGGGATCGGCGTGTCCTAGTGCATGAACCATGATGATCTGGGATACAGGTACAAGTAATCAGGAAATATAATGGAATGTGATCATTTGTTGAGGCGGGAATTGAATACACAATTAGGGAGGTTATTCTTCACTTAGAGACCACTGACGAGGAAGGGGGCTGGTTTAAGCTCAGGTGGCTGGACAGCTGCTTTGTGATGTCGAGAGAGGCCAGCAGTCCGGGTTCAATTCCCGACCAACCTGAGGTTATTCATGAAGGCCCAGCCTTCCCAAACTTGCCCCTCGCCTGAGGTGTGGTGACCCTCAGGTTAAATCACCAGTAGTCAGCTCTCCCCCTCAAAGGGGAAAGCAGCCTATGGCCATCTGGGATTATGGCAACTTTACTTTGACCTTATTTGGAGTACTGGGCACAGTATTGATCATCTGATTTAAGGAAGGATGTAAATGCATTTGAAGCAATTCAGAGAAGGTTTACCAGACTAATACCTGGATGGACAGATTGTCTTAGGAGGAAAGGTTGGAATTAATAGTTAACTTCAATTGTGTTGTGACTCTGGGTGAAGTGGGGAACAAACCATTAATCCATCTCGTTGCTTGCTCCAAAAAGCAATTCAAGTTCAAATTGAATCTAATTCATGGTCTCCACAAGGGACAAGACCCAAGCTGACACGAAACAGCATCGCACCGCATCTTGGGATTGATCTTAGCAAAAGGCCTTGTTTTGCAATTTAAGTAGGAGATCCCAATTTGGAAATGCTGGTAAGCAGGATAACTGTTTCTCACCGATGAAATTAGTTTACCTGCATCACATTTCTTAGGGGTTATCATTGCACAGTTCCACTGGTTTAGAATTAGTGAATGATTATAGTGACCGAGTTATAACAGATATCTTTGATTACTGTATTGTAGTTGACAATCGGATCTATGGTGTTGAGCCAATAACCTTGGCTAATGCCTTATGACGGAACCCTTGCTTATAGTATCGTAGCTGAGAACTGGATCTGGAGTCCGATAGCTCTATTTTGGAGCTATTCTCCATGCCAGAGAAATCTCATGTCTGCAGTGAGCCTAACAAAATTGTACCTTTAAAATCCCGATTCCATGTTTATTACACTGAATTATAGGCTATTTCTTGGTGTTTGAGAAATCATGTTCTGAGATACATGGAAATAAATAACAATAATAATCTTTATTATTGTCACAAGTAGGCTTACATTAACACTGCAATGAAGTTACTGTGAAAAGCCCCTAGTCGCCACATTCCGGCGCCTGTTCGGGTACACAGAGGGAGAATTCAGAATGTCCAATTCACCTAACAGCACGTCTTTCGGGACTTGTGGGAGGAAACCGGAGCACCCGGAAGAAACCCACGCAGACACGGGGAGAAAGTGCAGACTCCACACAGACAGTGACCCAAGCCGGGAATCGAACCTGGCGCTGAGAAGCAACAGTGCGAACCACTGCTACCGTGCTTGCCCCAAATGACGAGCCTTGCCAACACATTTAACAGCGGCCGTCTGTCTGCTGTGTAAGACAAGGAGGTTGGGAAGAGATACTTTAAAAAAAAAAGACAAACAGAATATGGGATCGAGAAGCAGCAGCATTACGAGAGCTTGGGTCTTTATTTGAACAAGATTTCCTTTATCCTTACCCCCATGCCCCTTTCTCAACAAAACACCATCAGAAATACTGAAAGTGGCACGAGGTCCATGCTGTAATACACTGAGCAATGAGGCTGGGTGAATCGCTGAACAAGTCTAATGGTGATAGATGTTACATAGTTGTACTGTGCACAGTGATAATGATGTGGATTTTTCCGGTTCAGAAAGATAAGTAATTATTTTACGAGAATATTTTTAAAGCGGTGGGTGTCGCTGGCTGGGCCAGCAATTATTGCCCATCCCCGAGGGCATTTAAGAGTCACCCACATTGCTGTTTGTCTGGAGTCACATGTAGGCCTGACCAGGCAAGGACGGCAGATTTCCTTCCCCAAAAGGTCATTAGTGAACCAGGTGTTTTTTTACAACAATCAACAATGGTTTCACGATCATCATTCCAGATATTTTTATAGAGTTTACATTCCACCATCTGCTGTGGTGGGATTCGACCCAGGGCTCTGGATTATCCGTCCAGCGACAATACCACCACACCACTGTGTCCCCCCCATCCGAGCCCCATCATGCAACACAGGAACAAATCTGCCAAACAACATGTGGAGAGGTGGATTCTACAAAATGCTGAGTGCCCAAAAGATATGTGCATCCTATTGAAGAGAAATAGCACATGGCGTCAGCCTCCTGCCTTGGCCCATTGCCCGGGACAAGAATATTTCAATATTCAGCATGTAGTTTATGCAATAGAGCTACCAGCCCCACTGAAGCGATGGTCAGGGGAGCAGCACCTGCCCTCAGTTCGCTCAAGGACAGCGCGGAAAGGTGTTGCATTGGGGCCCACAACATGCCTGGAATCAACTGCACCTTCCATTAATGGGAATTTCGGAACCGGAGTGGAATTTCCCAATACTGTCCCTTGAGCCAATCCAGATCCTCAAGGCACACCCATAATATTTTAGTGTATTAAAACCAAAAAACAATCTCAACCTTAAATGCCATCAGATACTGTAATGCTAACAGTGGAATAATATAGGGAGCATATCATTGGACCAAATTCAATCTTGCTTTCTGTTACAGTAAGCTTTGTAGGAAATAAACTCAGGGATTGGGGCATGTGGGGAATAACCAGCATGGATTCTGGGCCCAAACAAATTTCTACTTCACTATATCGACCGCGATTACCCTTCTAAATTCTAACTCTACATGGATTGTTTGAGGCTAGGTTCCTTTTCTCTTTGTCAGTTTCTCCCTCAACGACACCTCCTGCCCTAAAATCTCTGCCAGGAGCAACTGGAATCCAGCTGCCAAGAAGCACATCATGGCAACCTGACAATGATTTCCAGGGGCCCAATCACAGTAGTTCCACCTCCACTTTCCTCCATCCCTTCATGGAAGCATTTGTCTGCTGCTCACCACCATCTAATAACGCGGTGGTGCTGTTAACACTGAGCTGATCATGGTGCTTCACACAGAACACAAACACTGCACCAACCTATCATCATTTCGTCCATATTTTTATATTCTCTTCATTAGCATGACAGTCTTCACACACTTTCAGTCATAACCAACAGAAAAAGGCACACGTATGTCAGTTTGGCTCAGCAGGCAGGATTCTCACCTCCCAGTCAGATAATTCTGGGCTCATGCTCCCATTCCAGGTCTGGAATTAAGGCTGACATTTCCAGATGAGGCACTGCTGCATCACTGGGGTGATGCTGTTCTGCTCTGGTGATTGAAGTGAATAGAAAGAATTCCCTAATGAGGAGAAAGTTTGGCCAAAGCAACTGGGAAAAATCCAGACGGTTGTGAAACCTCTTCCCAACCCACAGGAGTACAGAATCTAGGCTAACAAATCCAGTGCAGTATTGAGAGAGTGCACTGGCGGAGATGTTGTCTTTCAGATGAGCTGTTGAACCACGGTCTGATCTGCCCTATATGGTGCACATAAAAAGAAACACATGATGCAGGACATGTTCTTGCCAGTGTCCAATGATGTCTCCTGTGAAGGACAACATTTTATCACACAGTAAATGGAGCAAAACATCCCAAGATGCTACATGAGGTGCTATTAAGACATGAGAAAAAACAAGTACCCCAAGAAGCAGGTTTGAATGAATGCCTTCAAGGAGGGAGAGGTGGAGAGAGATGGAAGGATTTAAGGAGGGAATTCCAATGCTCCAGGCTTTGTTAGCTAAAGCTACAGTGGCCAAAGGGGAATCAATTAAAAATCAGGGATGCGCAAGAGGCCAAAATTGGAGGAACATGGAGATCCAAACTCTGTGCACCTATAACAGGAGAATGCTGCTCCAGGTCCAGTAAAGAACATTTTCCAGTTCTCTAATAGGTGAGAAACAATGCCATAAAACCCTAAATTATCTTGGGATAATAATGCAGCAGAATAACCACAGTGAATTGTAAGTTCCTCTCTTGTCCTTCAGAATTAAAATTGATCTTCAATGCATTCCAATATAAATAGCTGAACAAACACTTTGGATAAAATTAACAGATCAGGTCAATATCTCATGACTGTCAGTGTGTTGCTGCATTTCCTGCATCACAATAGTGATTACAAATATATATATATTTTTTTAATGGAATTAATTGACTGTGAAGTACTTTGGGATGTTCTAAGCTGTTAAAGATGTGATATAAAGCAAGCCTTTCTTTGTGGAAAAGGACTCCAAAAATCAGTACAATTTTGAAGTGTTTGTTGTGTGGTGAGGTACTTTCTCTGAGCACCCAGCACTTGCAGATCACTCAATGATTTACAAATTACCCACAATAATATGCAAAGTGTAAGCTAGTCAAACACAGGGCACAGTCTAAATACTGCTGCAAGCCAGCTGATATTAATACTGGACAAGTCAGATCACGGAGTGAAACCTGGCTTGTTAGATCCCAACTTAACTGTGGAGGAAAGTTACTGAACAAATTCACAGAAATGTGATGAATTTTTAACACCAACAATAATATATTACCAACAATAGTATATTAAACAAGAAAACTGAACTATATTAAGCCAGACAGACAAAAAAGTTTGGAAAGATGCCGACACAAACTCAAGACGATGCTTCGAGTTCACACTGTTCCTTTTCCCACCTTTTCCAAGCTATATATTTACAGGCATACAAATTCCAAAGATGTACAAAATCAGAAAGATACAATATCCACCTTATATTCTTCTACTCTATCTTGTACTCTAACATTCAGGACAAGTAAAAGGGACATGTGAATTAGCAAGCGAACTATGGTCAGTCACCACTTCCCAACTTAAATGACAGACGTGACCAAAGCAGGTCCCATGGGTCTCTCAACAATCCACCCAGGTATTTAGTTAACAGCCTCACTGAATGTGTCTTTCTCCTAAGGTTTATTAAGATCCTGGACCAGACACCAACAGTGACGAGGATACTGGACAGAAACCCTATCCTTTTCTTTTAAATGTTGTAAATTGTGAGGAAATGATATCTTGGTCCAGGAGTGATCCCACACACAAATAGGAACATGGGGGGCGGGCTTCTCCGAAATGGAGGCAGAGTGTTTGCGCCGTCGAGGTTCACAACGGCGCGAAACGGCCCCGATCCCGACCGACTCAGGGCCCGATAATGGGCTAGGAGCAGCGCCGCGTCATTTACGCGCGCCAGGCCTTGGCGCCGCGTAAAGGCGGCGCCGCATACATGACGCAGCCGGCACCGCATAACTGGCATCACCCGCGCATGCGTGGTTGCCATCCTCTCCGAGTCCGCCCCGCAAGAAGATGTCTGACGGATCTTGAGGGGCTGCGGAAGGAGGTCCTCCTTCAGAGAGTGGGCACCGATCGCGGGCCAGACCCCATTTGAGGCCCCCCCCCGGTGCAGGATCCCCCCTCGCCCCCCGCCCCCCCCCCAGCGTTCCCGCACTGTTCCCGCCGGCAGCGACCAGGTGTAGACGGCGCCGGGGGGAACCCGCCGTTTTGGGCATGCCGCTTGGCCCATCAGAGTCGGAGAATCGCGGGGGTACCTGTGAATCGCCATTTTGGCTGTCTCGGGCGATTCACTGGACCGCACCACGCAAAACGCGATTGTGCCGATCTGGCCGTTTCCGTGAATCGCGGGAGGGCGTCGGACCGGCGTCGCGGGAAAATTTGGCGACCCAGGCAATTCTCCAAACCGGCGCGGGAGCGGAGAATCGCGCCCCATGGTATATTAAAACAAACTTTATTACTAACACAGTGTTATTATCAATACAAATAGCTTTCAATTACCAGTTAACCAATGCTTAACAATACAATAAAACAATCCCACCCATTATCTTTATCACCCTTCTCAAGAACAATCCAGTTTTAAATACAGTTAGCAGATTCCGCAATACGTGTTGTAAAGCGATGTCTTGGATAAACCACTTTGAGAAAGTGATAGCCTTCAGGAACCAGCTGACATGTTGTTTCCTGTTGCATTTTACTGTTTAAATTGTCAGCTTTTGAAATGGCTCCTCTCCTGTTCACAGGCAAATCGTTAACTCACTTGTCTTGAAATCAGCTGCTTCTGCTCTGTCCCTAGTCAACCCTATAACTGAACTGTTTTGATAGAAGCCGACTCTGTCCACAGACAGGTCTCACCTCAATATATTGAGAGAAAGCAGCTTGTCTGGACCCATCCCAATAACACAGCAGAAACTGCTTTCGCCCCTGGCTCCTCCCAATAACTACATCATCTCGCTAAGCCGAACACAATGGGCGTGCTGCACCTGCCTCCTTGCCCCAACTTGGCGACGTGAGGAGGCCATTGAATTTGGCAAGATTCGTAACGCTCAAAGACATCTCGCGACATTCATCTGAACCTGGTGAGATGTCGCGATCTGGGTCTTGCCCTTGCTGGGTGAGATCCAGGTCAGTATAGTTAAATAAGCATTTTAATGTGTCTGTGCCGGATTCTCTGAAGCCAAATGATAAAGTTTCAAATCAGGGCCATGCATGTCTTGAAGGAGAGCATGGAAATAACAACACTCTTACTGCCAGTTGGAAGTGCTACCTGATAGTCATAATCAACATTTAAATTCCATCAACTCTGTTGCTGCAAGAATCATCACAAGTAAATGAGGTGACGTATTCTTCGAATTTGTGTTTAAGTGAATCTTCACACACTCCCCTACTTCCCCCCCCCCCCCTTTTACGGATCAGTGGGGAAGCACCCAGAGGTGACTGTGGCAGGAGAGCTCAAAGCCATGGTGTGCTCCTCCTGCTTTATGTGGGAAGCCAAGAACAATTCCAGTTCCCGGGGCCAGCATGTGTGCAGGAAGTCTCTCCAGCTGGAAGCCCGGGTTTTGGTGCAGGAGCGGCGACTCGGGACAATGTGGAGCGTCTGTGTGATGGAGAGTATCATGGATAGCATGAATAGAGATGGGTCCACAGGTAGGAGGGGAATGTGACCACCAGGCAGAGCAAGAGAGCTAGGCAGCCAGTTCAGGAATATCCTGTGGCCATTCTTCTGCAAAACAGATGTACCGTTTTTGATACTGTTGAGGACAAATGGCCTGTCAGGGAAACAGCAACAGCCAAATTTGCTGTTCTGCTGCAGAGGGGATTGTAAAAAGTGTGAGAATGCAATAGTTATCGGGGACTCATTTATAAGGGGAATAGATAGGCTTTTCTGTGGCCGCAAGACTCCTGGATAGTGTATAGTCTCCCTGGTGCCAAGATCAAGGATGTCGTGGAGCGGTTACAGGACATTCTGGAGGTGGCGGGTAAATAGCCAGTGGTCATGGTACACATTGGTACAAATGACAGTTGCAAAAAGGGGAGGCCCTGAAAGCTAAATATAGAGGGCGGGATTTTCCGATCCTGCGCCGGGTCGGAGCATCGCTGGCAATCGCTCCACGCCGCCCCGACGCCGGCACACGATTCCGGAGCGGAGAATCGGCGCCATTGGCGCCGGCGTGGTTGACGCGGCGCAAGTCATGGGCCGCTCTATGCGCCCCCCCCCCCTCACAACAGTGTGGACACTCTGCCGCGGGATTCTCGTTAAGTAGTTGAAAAATAAGATCTCAAAAAACTAGTGATCTCAAGACTATTATCAGTGCCGCGTGCTAATCAGAATAGAAACAGCAGGGTATACTGGATGAATACATGGCTGAAGAGATGGTGTGAGTGGGAGGGTTTCAGATTCCTGGGGCAATGGGACCGGTTCTGGGGGAGGTGGGACCAACCTCTCCAAGGGGGAGTAATTGCTCGAGTGGGTGGGGAGGGTTTAAACTAGAAAAGAATGAAGAAAGAAAGAAAATTACAGCATAGGAACAGGCCCTTCGGCCTCCTGGCCAGCACCAACCATGCTGCCCGTCTGAACTAAAACCCGTACCCTTCCGGGGACCATACCCCTCTATTCCCATCCTATTCATGTGTCAAGAAAAGGACAAGTAAAATGGCAGCGGGGTGGGAACCCATGTAAGGAGCCAGGGGAGAGGAAAACAAGGATAAGGGTGAAAGACAGAAAGGGGAATAAGAAAAGTGATAGGCAGTGAAATCAATGGGCAGAATCAAACTGGCCACAGTGAAAAATAATGGAACGGAACAAGGAATGTTAAAAAGCCTCAAGTCTTTGTAACTTACGCACACAGCATTCACATAAAACGGATGAATTAATAATGTACTAGATGTAAACAGGTGTGGCATAGTCAGGATTACGGAGACATGGCTGCAGGGTGACCAGGGATGGGAACTGAACATCCAAGGCTATTCAGTATTTAGGAAGGGCAGGCAAAAAGGAAAAGGCGGTGGAGTCGCATTGATGATTAGAAAGAGAAAATTAACAGTAGTGAGATTCTGACAATGTATAATCTGTATGGATAGATCCGACAAACACCGAAGGGCAAAAAACGTTAGTGAGGATTGGATATGGACTCTCAACTGCAGTGGTGATGTTGGGAATGGCATTAGAGACGCACGCGATAACGGGACATCTAAATTATGGGTGACTTTAATCTGCATACAAATTGGGCAAATCAAATTAGCAATAACACTGTAGAGCAGGAATTCCTGGAGTGATACGGGATGGTTTTCTGGAGCAATACATTTAACCAAATAGAGACCAGGCCATCCTAGACTGGGTATTGTGTAATGTGAACGTAATCATTGGCAAGCTAGTTGTTCGAGGTCCCTTGGGGATGAGCGACCATATGATAGAATTCTTCATCAAATGGAGGGTGACACTGTTCATTCTGAGACTGGGGTCCTGAACCTAAGTAAAGGAACCTACAATGGTTTGAGGCGGGAGTTGGCTATGATGGATTGTAATGTTACTTAAAGGGATGACAGTGGATAGGCAATGGCGAACATTCAGGGAGTACACTGGTGAACTACAACAATAATTCATTCCTGCCTGGCGCAAAAATAAAAAAATGGGAAAGGTGGCCAAACCATGGCTTATGAGGGACATTAGAGATGGTATGAGGTTGAAAGAAGAGGCATACAAACTGGGAGTACAAACTGCAGACCTGAGGATTGGGAGCAGTTTAGAATTCAGAAAAGGAGGACAAAGGGATTTATTAGAGTACGAGGGTAAACTTGTAGGGAATATAAAAACGGACTTCAAGCTTCTATTAGGTATATGAAGACATATGTAGGTCCCTTACAGTCAAAAACAGGAGAATTTATAATGGACAACAAAAATGGCTGACTAGAAAATAAGAGGACACAAATAGCATGCCAGAAATGTTGGGGACAGGCTTAGTGAGGGGGAGGAACTGAAGGAAATCAGAATTAGTAGGGGAACGGTGTTGTGGCAATTGAAGGCCAATAAATCCCCAGGGCCTGATATTCCACATCCCAGAGTACTTTAAGGAAGCTTTCTGAGAAATAGTCCCTACGAAAAGGAGGGTAGCCATTTAAAAAGGGAGATAGAAAGAAAACCAGGAATTATAGACCAGTCCACAAGAATTTGGAGCAGAGGCCGGCCATTCGGCCCATCGAGTCAGCTCTGCCATTCATTCAATGAGATCATAGCTATCAGATATAGTCCTTGACTCCACTTTCCTGCCTTCTTCATATAACCCTCGATTCCCTTACGGATTAAAAAAATTGCCTAAGTCAGCCTGACGTCAGTATTGGAGAAAATGCTAGATTCCATTGTGAAATGATTTAATAGCCCAGCACTTCGAAAACGGTGGAAGACTCGGACAGAGTCAGCATACGTTTACGAAAGGGAAATCATGCTTAACAAATTGACTGGAATTCTTCGAGGATGTAACCAGTTGAGTTGATGAGGGGGATCCAGTGGATGTGTTATATTTGGATTGTCAGAAGGTTTTCAACATAATCTGAGGATATGGGGTGCACATTTTGGACAGAAAGGAGGAGATATTTCTTCACCCAGAGAGTGGTCAGCCTGTGGAATTCATTACCACAGGAAGTAGTTGAGGGTAAAACATTGTACGTTTTCAAGATGGAGTTAGATATAGCATTCTCGGCTAAAGGGATCAAACAATATGGGGGGGGGGGGGGGGGGGGGGGGAAGCAGGGTCAGGTTACAGAGTTGGATGATCAGTCACGATCATGATGAATGGTGGAGCAGGCTTGAATTGCACAATGACCTCCACCTGCTCCTATTTTCCATGTTTCTATGATGTAAGGATTCTGGAACGGATTTGCAGCCTGTTGATCTGATTTACGAATGCTCCTTCCATGGCCAACGGAAGTCATGGGATTGGACCTGGACCCGGAGCTCTGGGTTCAGAGGTAGGGACGCTATCACTGTGCCACAAGTCCTCCTAAGAATCGACAGTGCTTTTATATTTGAATACTCTTTATGTAACCTAAATGAGAGGGACAGTACTGGAGAAATTCTTTCATGTTGGCAGGACAATGTAGAAGTTAGTTTTTAAAAAAGATAAATAGGATTCCTGCAGCTTTGCATACCCCTGGGAAGAATGGTGGCACCTGATGTGTTGGGTGTTCTGGATCACAAACCCTGGAAGTGGTGCTACTCTATTTTATTATAAGGTTACCTATATTAACATACTTGAACTGTGGGTAAATGCAATACCAGTTTTAATTGTTGACCCTTGCCTAGTCCTAACCAGGTGATGCACTCAGCACATGGTGAATGTCTGTGTTGCAGGCTGTGAGCTCTGTGCTCAGAGCTGGCTGCTACTAGAATGAGCGGGAACTCTCCTGTCCCCTGTATTTATAGTGCATGTGCTCTCACTGGTGATTGGCTGCGGTGTTGTGGATGCTGATTGGTCCCACTGCATGCCCATCAGTGTGTGTGTCTGCACCATAATATACTGGTGTATATTATGACATCCCCCTTTTATATAAAGAATATGTGCCTGCGTGACAATAAATATTGTGTAATGAATGTACCTGACTATGTGTGTGCGTGTTATTTACATGACTATGTACATGAGGCTAAGCTATTTACATAGAACATAGAACATAGAAAATACAGCACAGAACAGGCCCTTCGGCCCACGATGTTGTGCCGAACCTTTGTCCTAGATTAATCATAGATTATCATTGAATTTACAGCGCAGAAGGAGGCCATTCGGCCCCGAGTCTGCACCGGCTCTTGGAAAGAGCACCCCACCCAAACTCAACACCTCCACCCAACACCAAGGGCAATTTTGGACACTAATGGCAATTTATCATGGCCAATCCACCTACCCTGCACATCTTTGGACTGTGGGAGGAAACCGGAGCACCCGGAGGAAACCCACGCAGACACGGGGAGGACGTGCAGACTCCGCACAGACAGTGACCCAAGCCGGAATCGAACCTGGGACCCTGGAGCTGTGAAGCAATTGTGCTATCCACAATGCTACCGTGCTGCCCTTAAGAACAAATAAATCTACACTATATCATTTTACCATAATCCATGTACCTATCCAATAGCTGCTTGACGGTTCCTAATGTTTCCGACTCAACTATTTCCACAGGCAGTGCATTCCATGCCCCCACTACTCTCTGGGTAAAGAACCTACCTCTGATATCCCTCCTATATCTTCCACCTTTCACCTTAAATTTATGTCCCCTTGTAATGGTGTGTTCCACCTGGGGAAAAAGTCTCTGACTGTCTACTCTATCTATTCCCCTGATCATCTTATAAACCTCTATCAAGTCGCCCCTCATCCTTCTCCGCTCTCATGAGAAAAGGCCTAGCACCCTCAACATTTCCTCGTAAGACCTACTCTCCATTCCAGGCAACATCCTGGTAAATCTTCTTTGCACCTTTTCCAGAGCTTCCACATCCTTCCTAAAATGAGGCGACCAGAACTGTACACAGTACTCCAAATGTGGCCTTACCAAAGTTTTGTACAGCTGCATCATCACCTCACGGCTCTTAAATTCAATCCCTCTGTTAATGAACGCGAGCACACCATAGGCCTTCTTCACAGCTCTATCCACTTGAGTGGCAACTTTCAAAGATGTATGAACATAGACCCCAAGATCTCTCTGCTCCTCCACATTGCCAAGAACTCTACCGTTAACCCTGTATTCCGCATTCATATTTGTCCTTCCAAAATGGACCACCTCATACTTTTCAGGGTTAAACTCCATCTGCCACTTCTCAGCCCAGCTCTGCATCCTATCTATGTCTCTTTGCAGCCGACAACAGCCCTCCTTACTATCCACAACTCCACCAATCTTCGTATCGTCTGCAAATTTACTTACCCACCCTTCAACTCCCTCATCCAAGTCATTAATGAAAATCACAAACAGTAGAGGACCCAGAACTGATCCCTGCGGTACGCCACTGGTAACTGGGATCCAGGCTGAATATTTGCCATCCACCACCACTCTCTGACTTCTATCGGTTAGCCAGTTCGTTATCCAACTGGCCAAATTTCCCACTATCCCATGCCTCCTTACTTTCTGCAGAAGCCTACCATGGGGAACCTTATCAAATGCCTTACTAAAATCCATGTACATTACATCCACTGCTTTACCTTCATCCACATGCTTTGTCACCTCCTCAAATAATTCAATAAGATTTGTAAGGCAAGACCTACCCCTCACAAATCCGTACTGACTATCCCTAATCAAGCAGTGTCTTTCCAGATGCTCAGAAATCCTATCCTTCAGTACCCTTTCCATTACTTTGCCTACCACCGAAGTAACACCAACTGGCCTGTAATTCCCAGGGTTATCCCTAGTCCCTTTTTTGAACAGGGGCACGACATTCGCCACTCTCCAATTCCCTGGTGCCACCCCTGTTGACAGTGAGGACGAAAAGATCATTGCCAACGGCTCTGCAATTTCATCTCTTGCTTCCCATAGAATCCTTGGATATATCCCGTCAGGCCCAGGGGACTTGTCTATCCTCAAGTTTTTCAAAATGCCCAACACATCTTCCTTCCGAACAAGTATTTCCTCGAGCTTACCAGTCTGTTTCACACTGTCCTCTCCAAAAATATCACCCCTCTCATTTGTAAATACAGAAGAAAAGTACTCGTTCAAGACCTCTCCCATCTCTTCAGACTCAATACACAATCTCCCGCTACTGTCCTTGATTGGACCTACCCTCGCTCTAGTCATTCTCATATTTCTCACATGTGTAAAAGGCCTTGGGGTTTTCCTTGATCCTACCCGCCAAAGATCGTTCATGCCCTCTCTTAGCTCTCCTAATCCCTTTCTTCAGTTCCCCCCTGGCTATCTTGTATCCCTCCAATGCCCTGTCTGAACCTTGTTTCCTCAGCCTTACATAAGTCTCCTTTTTCCTCTTAACAAGACATTCAACCTCTCTTGTCAACCATGGTTCCCTCACTCGACCATCTCTTCCCTGCCTGACAGGGACATACATATCAAGGACACGTAGTACCTGTTCCTTGAACAAGTTCCACATTTCACTTGTGTCCTTCCCTGACAGCCTATGTTCCCAACTTATGCACTTCAATTCTTGTCTGACAACATCGTATTTACCCTTCCCCCAATTGTAAACCTTGCCCTGTTGCACGCACCTATCCCTCTCCATTACTAAAGTGAAAGTCACAGAATTGTGGTCACTATCTCCAAAATGCTCCCCCACTAACAAATCTATCACTTGATCTGGTTCATTACCAAGTTCTAAATCCAATATTGCCCCTCCTCTGGTCGGACAATCTACATACTGTGTTAGAAAAGCTTCCTGGACACACTGCACAAACACCACCCCATCCAAACTATTTGATCTAAAGAGTTTCCACTCAATATTTGGGAAGTTAAAGTCACCCATGACTACTACCCTGTGACTTCTGCACCTTTCCAAAATCTGTTTCCCAATCTGTTCCTTCACATCTCTGCTACTATTGGGGGGCCTATAGAAAACTCCCAACAAGGTGACTGCTCCTTTCCTATTTCTGACTTCAACCCATACTACCTCATTAGGGTGATACTCCTCGAACTGCCTTTCTGCAGCTGTTATACTATCTCTAATTAACAATGCCACGCCCCCACCTCTTTTACCACCCTCCCTAATCTTATTGAAACATCTATAACCAGGGACCTCCAACAACCATTTCTGCCACTCTTCTATCCAGGTTTCCGTGATGGCCACCACATCGTAGTCCCAAGTACCGATCCATGCCTTAAGTTCACCCACCTTATTCCTGATGCTTCTTGCGTTGAAGTATACACACTTCAACCCATCTCCGTGCCTGCAAGTACTCTCCTTTGTCAGTGTTCCCTTCCCCACTGCCTCATTACAAGCTTTGGCGTCCTGAATATCGGCTACCTTAGTTGCTGGACTACAAATCCGGTTCCCATTCCCCTGCCAAATTAGTTTAAACCCTCCCGAAGAGTACTAGAAAACCTCCCTCCCAGGATATTGGTGCCCCTCTGGTTCAGATGCAACCCGTCCTGCTAGTACAGGTCCCACCTTCCCCAGAATGCGCTCCAAATACCTGAAGCCCACCCTCCTACACCATTCCTGCAGCCACATGTTCAACTGCACTCTCTCCATATTCCTAGCCTCGCTATCAAGTGACACCGGCAACAAACCAGAGATGACAACTCTGTTTGTCCTGGCTTTTAACTTCCAGCCTAACTCCCTAAACTTGTTTGTTACCTCCACACCCCTTTTCCTACCTATGTCGTTGGTACCAATGTGCACCACGACTTCTGGCTGCTCACCCTCCCCCTTAAGGATCCTGAAGACACGATCCGAGACATCCCTGACCCTGGCACCCGGGAGGCAACATACCTTCCGGGAGTCTCGCTCGTGACCACAGAATCTCCTATCTATTCCCCTAACCATTGAATCTCCTATTGCTTTTCTATTCTCCCCCCTTCCCTTCTGAGCCCCAGAGCCAGTCTCAGTGCCAGAGACCTGGCCGCTAGGGCCTTCCCCCGGTAGGTCATCCCCCCCAACAGCATCCAAAACGGTATACTTGTTTTGAAGGGGAACGGCCACGAGGGATCCCTGCACTGTCTGCCTGTTTTTTTTTTTTCCCCCTGACGGGAACCCAGCTATTCTTGTCCTGTACCTTGGGTGTGGTTACCTCCCTGTAACTCTTCTCAATCACCCCCTCTGCCTCCCGGATGATCCGAAGTTCATCCAGCTTCAGCTCCAGTTCCCTAACACGGTCTTTGAGGAGCTGAAGTTGGGTGCACTTCGCGCAGGTATAGTCAGCGGGGACACCGGTGGTATCCCTCACCACCCAAATCCTACAGGAGGAGCATGCAACTGGCCTCGCCTCCATCCCTTCTTACCTGACAGAATATAGCTGCCCTGTGGACTAACTAGATCTCCGCCCTCCGACTCTGCTCCCAGTCAGCTGCACTCTCTGTAAACTCCCGGCTCTCTTCTCACTCTTTGCGGAAATGTCGGAAACAAAATGAAAGGAGCACCTTACTCCCTCCTCACCTAACTCCCTCGGTCACCAAACTCTCACTATCGCACTCAAATGTACCAAATTCAGCACTCAGTGCAAAAAAAAAAAAAACGGGAAGGTGTCTGGTGCAGAGAAATAGGGTGTCACACCAACAACGAAATGAACATTATATACAAACTACTGGAATTATGAAACAGGATAACAGAACAGATTAAAGAGTCCAACATTGTAAAACTCATAAGTCAAATCTCTGAGGTGGGCGCCGAATTCTGGTTGACCGTCAGGGTGGCACACCGCTCGTCGTCTGGATCGATGCTGTATACCGACAGCGGCTGGTGGTTTTGATTCGGGGACAGCCGGTTCTTTGTTATAACAGCGACTCGAAAAGGCTCCCTCAGGTCCGCGGTGTCACTGATCTGCGGGAAGTCGGAATCGGACTCGGTGACCGTGGGTTGAATTGCCCGAACGTTCCTGCGAGGCTGGCTGAAGCGATGCGAATTGGCAGGCTGAGCAGCTCGACAGCAGGCAGCATAGTGGCCAAGTCTGCCACATTGTAGGCAGTGTCGCGATTTTGCAGGACATTGCCACTTTAAATGGGCGATGCCACAGTTGCCGCACGTCGTGACGTCAGTACGCTCGTTATACCACCGCGCATGTGCGGTGCGGTCCTGCGTGGTGCGTGCCGTTTCAGCCGCCTGTATGTGGGAGTACCGGCTGGTGGCATTTTCATGTAGGACACGGGTCTCAATGGCGGTCGCTAGGGTGAGTTGCTTAATTTTGAGGAGCTGCTGACGCAGGGCATCCGACAGAACACCAAGTACGATCTGGTCGCGTATCATGGAGTCGGAGGTGGGCCTGTAGCCACAGGACTGCGCAAGGATGCGGAGGTGTGTTAAAAAGGATTGGAAAGGCACGTCCTTACCCTGCAAGCGCTGCTGGAACAGGTATCTTTCGAAGCTTTCATTGCCCTCTATGCTGAAGTGGGTATCGAATTTGAGGAGAACTGTTTTGTACTTTGGCTTGTCCTCGTCGCCTGTGAATGTGAGGGAGTTGAAGATGTGGATGGCGTGTTGCCCGGCCGTGGAGAGGAGCAGAGCAATCTTCCTGGTGTCCGAGGCGTTCTCCCTGTCCATGGCTTCGAGGAAGAGCTGGAAGCGCTGTTTAAAAATCTTCCAATTGATCCCGGGATTGCTGGCGATGTGGAGCGGCGGCGGCGGGTTGATGTTCTCCATACTTCAGGATGCCGGAATGCTGATTAGTTGCAGGTGGGTCTCAGAAGTGCTAGTATGCAACCACTCCTTGTACCATGATGTGTTGGGTGTTCTGGATCACAAACAGGTCACCAACACTGGAAGTGGTGCAACTGTATTTTATTATAAGGTTAACTATATTAACATACTTGAACTGTGGGTAAATGCGATACCAGCTTTAACTGTTGGCCCTTGCCTAGTCCTAACCAGGTGATGCACTCAGCACATGGTGAATGTCTGTGTTGCAGGCTGTGAGCTCTGTGCTCCGAGCTGGCTGCTGCTAGAATGAGCGGGAACTCTCCTGTCCCCCGTCTTTATAGTGCGTGTGCTCTCACTGGCGATTGGCTGCGGTGTTGTGTATGCTGATTGGTCCCACTGCATGTCCATCAGTGTGTGTGTGTGTGTCTGCACCATAATATACTGGTGTATATTATGACAGCACCGTGGTTAGCACTGCTGCCTAACAGCGCTGAGGACCGGGGTTTGATCCCGGCCTTGGTCACTGTCCGTGTGGAGTTTGCACATTCTCCCCGTGTCTGCTTGGGCCTCACCCCCACAACCCCAAAGATGTGCAGGGTGGGTGGATTGGCCACGCTAAATTGCCCCTTAATTGGGAAAAAAAGAATTGGGTACTCTTAAGCTTTGCATATCCTATGCAGTGTGATGCAGTATGCATAGAAAAGAGCAAAATTGCAACATAGGTCACATCAATTGTTTGAAGTGAAAGGCTCCAAAAGTACGGCTTCAACTTTGGAAATGGATCTCACAGAATTGATGCTATAGGACAGGGAAGTGACATGAGAGAGTCCTAGATATAAAACAGCAAGAAATATTAATTTGCCATAATGTCTTTTAAGTCCCATCCTGGCCCTCTTATTTGCTAGGTGATGGAGCAGATCTAGTTACGTTTTAATTAATTAGATTTTAAATTTTAATTACATTGTGACGACTTAAGTCAGTCAGTGACACTGGGGCAACCCAGTATGCTCAATGGTTCTCATTTGCCAAGGTGCATATGGGTCTTCAATGTCCTTTGTGAGCCCCACCCCCCCCCACCCCCCCGCCCGCCACCTCCCTGCATACTCTTCAATTCTGGAATCTCACTATCCCCTATATTCAGCATTCCACCATTTGTGACCATAGTTTTAACCATCAAGGCCTCAATATCTGGGATTTTTACCCCTCTAAACTGCCTACTTATGTTATAAAGTACCGTTTTGAGCAAGTTTTTTGTCACCTGCCATGATATATCTTTTGGTAGTTTAATATCAAGTTTATTCTGTAAAAAGGTCCTGTGAAGTACCTGGAACTATTTTCCACATTGCCACAAAGACGTGTGAGATGGAATCATTGGCTGGTTTGCTGGTTTCACAAAACCTTTTAAAAGGAACATTTCACTGAAACAAAGTCACCGAATGAAATGGCTACCAATCTGCATGTGCAGCCACATTCCATCACATTGCGACCAGGGTCTGTGGAAACCAAAAAGAGAATGACCTCCCTGGGAGGTGTGAAAAGCCTCTTTGCTTTCTCATCCAAATGGGAGAATAAACCATTCAGGAGTTAATTGTCAGAACATTAAAAGTTAATCATCTCGGCCATCACAATGGGACTGTGCCAGACATGAGCTGATCCAATTTCCTTGTAGAGTACCCAACTGAAGGCAGAGGTTATCTGTTAATACCTTGCGTGGAAGCTGGAGTTTGGGATTTGGTATTAAATATTCTAGCAGTTATGACTCTGCCATTCCCTCTCTCGACAATATTTAATCTCAGTTTTGAACCCAAAAAGTGGGTCTATATTCCTGCAACAGACAGAAACTCTGGACTGAAAGCTATTGGATTTCTACTGCTGTATTTTCAGGAGAAAAAAGGGACATTCTGCCGCAGCTTTAAACTAAGAACCATAGTCTCCAGATACAGCCAATGTTAATGGAATTTCCTTTCTTTAAAAAAAAAATCTACACTTTAAACTTGGCAAACTTTAAACTTCAAACTCTGTCCTCATAACGTTTATTTTCTTCTGCATGCTTGGAGATTCAGTGCAAGTTTGTGTGTGTTAATGCAAAGAGGACAATTGTACTTCAGCAGCTTATCTGGGTGGCTTTAGTGCAATAAGACTTGGATAACTATTCTTTCCTTTACTCTTTCATGGATGTGGGCAGCGTTAGTCAAACCAGCCCCAATGTTGCTCAGCACCAGTTGCCCTTCAACTAACAAGTTCATTTCAGAGGGCAGTTAAGAGTCAACTCCATTTACTTAGGCCACACAGGGTCTGGCTGACATATTTCCTTCTTAAAGTGCGTGGGGCGATATTCTCCGACCCCCCCGCCGGGTCGGAGAATCGCCGGGGGCTGGCGTGAATCCCGCCCCCGCCCGTTGCCGAATTCTCCTGCACCGGAGATTCGGCGGGGGCGGGAATCGCACCGCGTCGGTTGGCGGGCCCCTCCACGCGATTCTCCGGCCTGGGTGGGCCGAAGTCCCGCTGCTAGGATGCCTGTCCCGCCGGCGTGGATTAAACCACCTCTCTTACCGGCGGGACAAGGCGGCGCGGGCGGGGTCCTGGGGGGGGGGGGGGGGCACAGGGCGATCTGTCCCCGGCGGGTGCCGCCACGGTAGCCTGGCCCGCGATCGGGGCCCACCGATCCGCGGGCGGGCCTGTGCCGTGGGGACACTCTTTTCCTTCCGCCTTGACCACGGTCTCCACCATGGCGGAGGCGGAAGAGACTCCCTCCACAGCGCACACGCGGGGATGCCGTGAGCGGCCACTAACGCTCCCATGCATGCGCCGCCCGGCAATGTCATTTCCGCGTCACCTGGTGGGGCACCAAAGGCCTTTTCCGCCAGCTGGCGGGGCGGAAATTAGTTTGGCGCGGGCCTAGCCCCTCAATGTTGGGGCTCGGCCCCCCAAGATGCGGAGGATTCCGCACATTTGGGGCAGCGCGATGCCCGACTGATTTGCGCGTTTTTGGCGCCGGTCGGCCGATACCGGAGAATTTCGCCCATCATGATTCTTTGATAGTGTCATAGTCACCATCTCTGAAATTCGCTTTATATCCCAGATTTATTATGAATTGAATTTTTTAATCCCACTACCTGTCCTGGGAGGATTGGATTTGATTTTATTGTCACGTGTACCGGGGTACAGTGAAAAGTATTGTTCTGCGTACCAGTCCCGACAGATCATTCCTTACATGAAAAAATATAGGACATATATAAATACACAATGTAAATACATAGACACAGGCATCGGGTGAAGCATACGGAGTGTAGTACTGCTCAGGAGAGAAGATGCGTGGAGAGATCAGGTCAGTCCATAAGAGGGTCATTCAGGAGTCTGGTATCAGCAGGGAAGAAGCTGTTTTTGAACCTTTTTGAAAACATGTGCCCACAACGATAGCTGGACTAGTAATCCAGAGCTCCAGGCTTTATAACCATCGCACCACTATCTCCCCCCCATGCTCAATTCTTCCAAACTGCACACAGTTAAGTACCTACTGAATTATAAATGCAGAATCCAACCTCTGCTATAACCAAACATGGGCAGTGGGAAGAGGGGAAAACTAGTGCATTCCTCCCTCTCCTCATCTGAGCAAAGTTAAAAGCACTGATTAAATGAAACGCATGTGACCTTTTGAAACATAAAGCCTTTTCTAATGAGTTCAAGTACTTTTGATATTCCTTGCCTCTCTCTGCCCTCCAATATGCTCTTCAATATCTATCGCTTAGGTATCATTATCGAAGACTTGATGCCAAATCTTTCTTGATGACACTCCTTGAAAGTGCCGTGGGACATTTTTACTACCTTCAAGGTGCTATGTAAATGTAGGTTATGTGGTTTTCCATTCTCCGGTGAACCTCTCGACAGTAAGATCGACTGCGAGATGTCTGACACAGCTCATGGCGCTGCAGTGACGGAACCTGCACCAGAGCAGGGCCAAACACAGGTGCAGTGATCCACGTTTAACACCTGCTGTTTCCTTCAGTTTGTCACTCACCGTCAGCGTGACTGAGTGAGCTGGCAACTGGAGGCTTTTGAATCTGTTTTATAGGCTATAAAATGGAGGATTTTGGAAATCCATCAGGACGGAAACTCAGGTCAACATGTTTTCTCCTTTGCCCAACTATTTGAGAATGTTTGAGAGAGGGCCCGGCTGTAAAGGCAGAAATTCTTTGGGCATGGGATAGATGGAGTGAATAATGGGATTTGGGCCCATGGTTGTTTGGGTGAACCATGCCACCTTGCGCCCTTGAGGTCACTTTGTAGTCTCCACACCGAGTAAAATAAAGAAATGTCGTTTTGTTTACAACAATAAAAACACCGCCCTGTTCTGGCCGACCTTTTATACAGGAGGTTAATGGAGATCGCCTGCCCTAGCGGGGGAGCTTGTAGTCCGCAAGGAACACAGGGAAGATCATCATTCCCACCCTGGAGGCCACATGTGGCTATTACAGCCACATAATAATAATAATAATAATAATATGGGGCTGGTATAGCACAGTGGGCTAAATAGCTGGCTTACAATGCAGAACAAGGCAAGCAGCGCGGGTTCAATTCCAGTCCCAGCCTCCCTGAACAGGCGCCGGAATGTGGCGACTAGGGGCTTTTTACAGTAACTTCATGGAAACCTACGTGTGACAATAAGCGATTATTATTATTAATAATGATAATCGCTTACTGTCACAAGTAGCCTTTAATGAAGTTACTGTGGAAAACCCCTAGTCGCCACATTCCGGCGCCTGTTCGGGATTGCCAGTTATACAAACCTGTACGTGTTAGGTGTTCATGCACAAAATTGTAGGTAGTTGGGTGTAAAACGAGTCCATCAGGATATGAGCACCTAAACGGATTTCAAATATAATTTGTACAAAACCTTGCAGCCAGGCTTTAAATCTATTGATAATGTGGAGACCACGGGCGCTATTCTCCCCCCCGCACGCCGGGTGTGAGAACCGCTGGGGCACTGCGCGAATCGCGCCATGCCGCCCTGACCGTGATTCTCCCACCCCGCGGAAATCAGCGGCGTGCGATTCGCACCGGGCCGCTCGGAGCGGTGAGCGGCGATTCTCCGTCCGGATGGGCCGAGCGGCCGCTACGACACGAAAGGTTCCCGCCAGCGCCGTCCACCCCTGGTCGCTGCCGGTGGGAACTCTGTGGGAACGCTGGGGGGGGGGGGGGCGGCCTGTGGGAGGGGGGGGGGGGGGTTCTCCTTCACCGTGGTGGCCTCCGATGGGGTCTGGCCCACGATCGGGGCCCACCGATCGGCGGGCCGGCCTCTTCCCCTCCCCCACCCCCCGAGCCTACCTCCTTCCGTGCACGGCCCCAGAACATCGGCTCCATCTTGGTGAGGGGCCGGCATGCGTAAGACGTTCCCTGCGCATGCACAGGATGGCGTGGCCTAACTGCGCATGCGCAGGATTGGGCTGCCCCAATTGCGCATGCGCGGGTTGGCGCGGCGCCCATTTGGCTCTGCGTAATGAACTGGAGTGGCGTGAACCACTCCAGCGCTGGCTGGCCCTCTGTGGGGGCCAGAATAGGTCGTGTCCGGGCCTTGTTTGCGCCGTCATGAAACGCGACGGCGTTCACGATGGCGCGAACACTTGGTCTCAATATCGGAGAATCGCCCCCTACATCTCCCCCCTCTCTCTTCTACAATTTATATTTGAAATCAGTTTAGGTGCTCATAGGGAAGCAAAGATCAGTCAGTTGGATTCATGGCTCAATGATCGGTGTGGGAGAAATGTGTTCAGCCATGGGACACGAGGAACTGGCACCAATACAGTCGGAGGACGGGGTGGAAAGAGGAAGTTATACTGTGGGACATCCTTCAGATAAAACACACTGGGACCACTGGACTGACTAATTGTGTAACTAAAGTTGTACATAGGGCTTTAAACTAAATAATGGAGGGAGGAACGAGGGGAAATTTGGGAAGTTAGTGATGGACAAGGAGGGTAGCAATACAAGGGTAATGAGAGGGTGATAGGAATGTACAAACCCAGAGGGCACCATTAGGTCAGATTAGGGAAAATGGTAAAAGGACAGAGGGCTTGATTCAAGGAACAATGTCCCATAGCGAGGGCATTTAGTCACGTGTTTCCGGGCGCGTACTGAGAAACACATGGCTATATAACTCAACGCACGTTGCATAAGAGACCTCATTGCGGATCGCGTGGCAGAGGCCACACATAGCCCGTTGGGGAGCACCCCTCGCCGGAACTCCTCAATGTAGCAAGATCCCACCTGTAGTCCGAACGCACTATGGGAGGCTGGGAGGCTCTCCGCCCCGCATCGCCCAACACCCACACAGGGCACCCCCGGTCCTACCACGTGTGCACAAAAATGCCAGCTTGGCACCTTGACAGTGCCCATGTTTGCTGGCAGTTCCAGACTGGCACACAGGTGGCACCAGCAGTGCCAGGGCACCAATACTGCCCAAAGGGCATGCAGCTGGGGGCTCCCGATCCACTGTGCCATTCTGCCTGGCCCCCATTTGTGAAGACCAGTGCTGAACGACGCTCGTGAGATCTCGGAGGCAAAGGGATAAATCTCAAAGCCTCAGGTACCTCGGGAATCTGCACATTAGAGTGAGGTTTACTGCCTCGCTCCAATATGCAGCTTTACCACAATGGGCAGGATCATCATCAAGTTAGATCTCGTGAGGCGGAGCATGTCAGGTAGATCCCGGGAGCGAGGTCTCCCGGTTTTTATACTGCGCCGCGGCGCCTTGCTTTGGATCATGCCCAGAACGTACACTGCATTTGTATAGAATGAGAGAACTGATAGCACAAATAAATAGGAGTATAATATGATGGCCATTCGAGAGACAGTTGCAAAGGTGACCATGGCTGGGACCCAAAAATTCAAAGGTCTTTGACATTTCAGCGAGACAGGAAGGATGGAAGGAAGGAAGAATTTTTTCGGGTGGCTCTGTTAATGAAGAATGAGACCAGTAGTGTGAGAAATGAGCTCACTTCAGAGGATCAAAACTAGAATCAGTTTGGGTGGAGATAACAAATATCGAATAAGTCACTGGTGGGAGCAATTTGTAGCGCCTTTGAAAGTAGCTACAGAAGGATTGAGTATAAATAAAGAAATAATGGGGGCTTGTAAGAAAAATACTGCAATAAAAGATTGGTAATTTCAAATCTTCATTTGAATTGGATTAATCAAATTGGCAATGATTGCTGAAGTATGAGTTCAGAGTATATTAGTTCTAGAACCAACTATGGAACAGGCTATTGGACTTGGTAATGAGGCAGCATCATTGATGACCTCAGGGTAATGAATCTTCTTGGTAAGAATGATCATAATATGACAGCATTTCACATTCAGACGAGGGTGAGAAATGTGGGTCTGAAACTAGTGCCTTCAGGCAATTATACAATTATACAGTGTTAACTAAAGTGAAATGGAACCTTGGTTAAAAAAGATAAAGTGGCCGACATTTCAGGTGATATTGAATAACTCAAACAAATGTATGCGAGCATTGCTGAAGAAAAAAAGTCATGTGAGTGAAGTGTGCTGTCTTGAATTCATCAGGGCAAGATAAACCAACAAAAAAGGGAATTGTTATCCTGAATGAGAAGAGAGTGCTGGCTGGACTTCAATTAATCAAGGTGTTGCCATGGAGAAAATAAAACCGTTAACTTTTACCTGCTAAGCTGTTGCTCAAATTCAAAACAGGAAGGTCAACTGATTGGTTAAGGCTTTGCCTTGGGGAATGAACCAGGAAATGACTGTCCCCCAAGTTCTTGTTTATTTGAAAATAGCACATTGCGTAGACGTGCTCCTTCTGTCTGCAAAGACAGGGCTATGGGTGTGTGTGTGAATGGTTGTAGCTTCTAGCATATGTGCCTGAAATTCTTAGCACAAGTCACAATTGTTTAGCACGTGTTATCCAATTGTGGAATCATATCGAATGCTGGACACTTATTTTTTGCAAGCATGGGCTGGTTGGGTAGTGTCAGTACTTTGCCTGTTGCAAACAGCCAAAGGCATGTGCTGTTTGATATGATCCACCAGTCGTTGGGACGTGCATCCTACATACCTGCACTGAGATTCACATACCACATCACTCAAATATATATTCTATTGCTATTGAGGCAGATAGATAATGAGAAGGGTGCACCATCCATGGCTGAAAAAGACATTTACAATCCCACAAAGATATGTAGGCCAAATATTGGGAACATTTTCAGAATCCAGCAAGGGTGACGAACAAAAAAGGCAAAGAAATTGCAGTACAAGGAAAAACTAGCAAGAAATATAAAAAGACAGTAAAATCTCCAGTATATAAAATTAGAGCGTAAATAAGGTGAGCGTTGGTTCCTTAGAGGATGAGGAGGCATGGGGAAATGGCAGAGACAAGTATTTTGTATCTGTCATCGCAGTGGAAGACAGAACACAAATTGTAGAAAATCAAGAGGCAAAGGTGAGAAAGGAATTTAAAACAAATCATAATCACTCAAGTACAGGGAAGCCAATGGGACTCGAGCCCCCTGTACATGATGACCTGTATCCCAGGATCTTAAAAGAAGGGTTTGCAGTGATACCTTGGTTATAACCTTCCAAAATCCCGATGATTCTGGGAAGGCTGAATTGTAGCAGAATGTGGAGTGAAACTGCAGCTGAGGAAACTGTAAAGATTATTTTCTGTCATTTGAAATCCTCAGCAGAAAATTAAAAGCTTATTGGACTCGCGCTGCTGGCATTGTTCTGCATGACAAGCCAGCTACTTAGCCCACTGTGCTAAACCAGCCCCTTTGAAGCTTTAAAACGGGATCACATGGGAAATAGTTTGGGAAGCATCGATTAAGAGCCTTGGCAAGGAATGCTGACCAGTCAAACATAATCCTGTCCACAGCAGACATCTGGAAGAGCCACTTCATTTTAATGAGGAGGAGCGAGTGGTGTGGCCAATTCATCTCCGCAGTAGGCCTTGGATACAGAAGCCAAACGCAATGCTATGGTCTGCACCTCGCTAAAATTAGTTTCTTCTAATCTACTCTCATCAAAAGGGAATCAAAAACAATTCCGAAAAGTAAAGCCTGTGCATGACCGATGGCACAGTGGTTAGCACTGCTGCCTCGGTGCCAGGGAGCCGGGTTCAATTCCAGCCTTGGGTCACTGTCTGCGCAGAGTCAGCACGTTCTCCCAGTGTCTGCGTGGGTTTCCTCCCACAGTCCAAAGATGTGAGAGTTAGGTGGATTCGCCATGATAAATTGTCCTTTAGTATCCAAAGATGTGCAGGTTAGGTGGGGTTGGTTAGGTGGGGTTATGGGGTTACAGGGATAGAGCGGGGAGTGGACCTGGGTAGAATGTTCCATCAGAGAGCCAGTGTAGACTCGATGGGTCGAATGGTCTCTGTGCACCGTAGGGACTCTATGACCAAGGGAGGGGGAGGGTCATTTCTTGAGAGAAAAAGAGTTCTCTCATCAAAAGGGTAAATTCTCTTTTTTTTTTTAAATGTGGTAATCCAATTGGCAGATAGACAGAGTGCACAAATTGCAACGATAATGCTCAATTTTCAGAAACTGGGAACCACTGACAATGCTGGAAAGCGGAAACAAAAATATTCGAAATATTCAGCAGTTTAGGGCGGGTTTATGGAGTGAAAGGGAAGAGTTTAATTTGCAGTGTGAACCCTAATTAGAACTAAAAGAAACTGATATTAAATCATAAAAAGGAGACGGAGCAAATATACACCAACAAATCAATATATAAAAAGAGAGACAGAACAAGCAATTGCAATATCACGGATAATTTCAGTACGAGGTAAAGCATTGCGACATTTAGAGACAACAGGGTTAGAATGTAAGAATAAGAAGGACGTGGCCCCTTGAGCCAGCTCTGTGATTTAATACAATCTCCTACCTACAACTGCCCTAAAAACACCAATCTGACCATCCACAACCCTCTGGGGTAGGAATCCAAAGGTTCACAATTCTGAGTAAAGAGATTTCTCCCGATTTCAGTCTGAAATTATCAAGCCTTTATCCTGGAGGACAAGGCCCCCTAGCTCCGAACTGTCCAGTCAGCGAAACACAAAGTTGGCATCTCTCAAATTCTTTTTTCCTCTCTTCTCCAGGGTTTCTCTGTCCTTTCTGTGAAGTGGAGATTGGAACTGTGCCCAGGGTTGGGTGATATTTGATTTTGTTTTAGCCCACAAGTCAGATAATTGTAACTGGTCTCGTCTTTCACCTGAATTCAGGAAGGCCAAAAGGCAGAAGTCCTATTTATAAAACGTGAAGTCATTCATTCCCGAAACTTGGAAGTGAGCAGAGATGGGACAGCATTGCTATTGCAACTTCAACTTTCACTCCTTTTGACCCCAGCTCCTGTGTTTGGAGGGCAGGGTCTGTGAAATTACCAGTTAAAAACTCTACCGCCTGATTGCAAATGTTTTTTTTGTTGCAATGCGTGTCACTTTATTGGCAGGTTTTGAGGACGTAGTTTAATAGAGTCCAAATGTTGTAGATTCGAGTCCTGCTCCAGGGACTCAAATAATCAAGACTAAGTGTGCTCTTTCAAGTGAAGTGTTAACTCATCAGACCCTTCAGATGAATGTAAAAGATTGCATGGCACTATTTGAAAGAGTGGAGCTCTCCCTGATGCCTCAGGGAACATTTATCCATTAATCAAGGCCTAACCGCCACCCCCCCCCCACCCCACACACACAAATTAACAGACTGCTGCTGGTAGGACATTGCTGTGTGCAATATGGTGGTTGCATTTCCTAAAAGACAACATTTCAAAACATGTGGCGCGATTCCCACAAAAGGGAACACAGTGCTTAGTGAGCGGGTTTAGTCGCGTGATTCCCGACGCTAGGTGCCAAGAAACACATGGTTATTCAAAGCGAATCGCGTTGTAGAAGGGGCCTGAACTGGGATTGCACAGCCGAGGATGCACAAAGCTCCGTTTCTGACAGTGGAGAACTCCGCTCGTCAGAACTGCCCACTGTAGTGAGAGACTTAAAAATGGTGTCCTGATCTCAAGAGGCCCCCTCCCGAAACAATCGCTGACCTGTTGCCCCCACCCCAGACCCAACCCAAATGCACTATAGGAGGGTCCCCGCACTCCCCCCAACCCTCCCCCTCCCAAACACCCACTCTGGACAACCCCAGCCCGATCTCACATGCACAAAATGCCAGCTTGGCACCTTGGCAGTGCTAACCTGCACATTGGCACAGCTAGGGTACCCAGGTGGCACTAGTGCCAGGGCAATACTGCCCAAAAAGGATCCAGCTGGGGGCCTCCGATCCCCTGGGAGACCTCCACACGTAGACTTACATTAACACCGAGATCTCTGCTATTGGGCAAAGTGGACGTCGGCTGAGAAGTGGTGGTGGGGGGGGGGGGTGACATCTGTCACATGAACAGTTGCAGATGAGCTACAGTGGATGTGCGAGGAATGCGCAAGAAACGTGACAATGCCATGACAGCAGGCCCCCCAGTAGGAGTAGCTACACGCAGCAGCATTCACCAACATTGTATTTCCAGCCAATGTGGAACAAAGGTGTCACTCAATGACAGCATACCTGATGATATCGGAAATCGCAAGGAAATTGAAGGTCAGAAAGCATTGTCTTTTTTTCTGGAAATATTTTTATTCAAAATTTTTACATATTTTCAATAAACCTCCCACCCCCCTTACAGAAAAAAGAAAAACAAAGAACACATAAATAAACATCTTACAACTACATCACGAATTCCCCCAATATACAAACCCCCCATTAAGCAATAATAAACACAGTAGAAAACACAAAGTACACCCCCCCCCCCCCCCCCCCTCTGGGCTGCTGCTGCTGCTGACCACCTCCTAACGCTCCACTAGAAAGTCTAGGAACGGTTGCCACCGCCTGAAGAACCCTTGCACAGACCCTCTCAAGGCAATTTGACCCTCTCCAATTTAATGAACCCTGCCATGTCGCTAATCCAGGCGTCCACGCTTGGGGGCCTCGCATCCTTCCACTCTAACAGAATCCTCCGCCGGGCTACCAAGGACGCAAAGGCCAGAATACCGGCCTCTTTCGCCTACTGCACTCCCGGCTCATCCGATACCCCAAATAGTGCTAACTCCCAGCTCGGTTTAACCTGGGTGTTCACCACCTTAGACACCGTCCTCGCAACACCCCTCCAGAACCCATCCAGCGTCGGGCACGCCCAGAACATGTGGGTGTGATTTGCTGGGCTCCCCGAGCACCTCCCACACCTGTCTTCCACCCCAAAGAACCTGCTCAGCCTCGCCCCTGTCATATACGCTCTGTGAAGAAACTTAAATTGTATCAGGCTCAGCCTGGCGCAAGAGGAGGAAGAATTAATCCTACCCAGGGCGTCCGCCCACCCACCCTCATCTATCTCCTCCCAAAGCTCCTCCTCCCATTTACCCTTTAGCTCCTCAACCGAGGTCTCCTCCTCCTCCTCCTGCATCTCCTGGTAGATCGCCGAGACCCTGCCCTCTCCAACCCACACCCCCGAGAGCACCCTATCCTGGATCCTGAGTGCTGGAAGCAGCGGGAACTCCCTCACCTGCCGTCTGACAACCGCCCTTACCTGCATGTACCTGAAGGCATTTCCGTGGGAAAGCCCAAATTTTTCCTCCAGTGCCCCAAGGCTCGCAAACGTCCCATCTAAAAACAGGTCCCCCATCCTTCTAATTCCTGCCCTGTGCCAGCTCAGGAACCCTCCATCCATTCTCCCCGGGACGAACCGATGGTTCTCTCAGATCGGGGACCAAACCGAAGCCTCTACCTCACTCCTGTGGCGTCTCCACTGCCCCCAAATTTTCTAAGTCGCCGCCACCACCGGACTCGTGGTGTACCTAGTCGGCGGGAGCGGCAGCGGTGCTGTCACCAGCGCCCCCAGACCCGTGCCCACACAGGACTGCATCTCCAGCCTCTTCCACGCCGCCCCTCCCCCTCCATTACCCACTTGCGTATCATCGCCACATTGGCAGCCCTGTAATACCCACACAGATTAGGTAACGCTAACCCTCCTCTGTTCCTACTCCGCTCCAGAAACACCCTTCTCACCCTCGGGGTCTTTTTCGCCCACACGAATCCCATGATGCTCCTACTGACCCGCTGAAAAAAGGCCTTGGGCATCAGGATGGGGAAGCACTGGAATATAAAAAGGAACCTTGGGAGCACCGTCATCTTCACCGACTGTACCCTGCCTGCCAGGGAGGGTGGCAGTATATCCCACCTTTTAAACTCCTCCTCCATCTGCTCAACCAGCCTCGTCAAGTTGAGCTTGTGTAGGGCCCCCCAGCTCCTGGCCACCTGGATCCCCAAGTACCGAAAACACCTTTCCGCCCTCTTCAGTGGAAGCTCTATCCCCTTTCCCTGGTCCCCTGGGTGTACCACGAAGAGCTCACTCTTCCCCATGTTGAGCTTATACCCGGAAAAGTCCCCAAACTCCCTGAGGATCCGCATAACCTCCGGCATCCCCCCCACTGGGTCCGCCACATACAGTAACAGGTCATCGGCATACAACGATACCCGGTGTTCCTCCCCACCCCGGACCAGCCCCCTCCAGTTCCTGGACTCCCTTAGAGCCATAGCAAGGGGGATAGGGGGCACCCCTGCCTCGTCCCCAGGTACAGCCGAAAGTATTTCGACCTCCTCCGATTCGTGGCCACACTCGCCACCGGGGCTTCGTAAAATAGCCTAACCCAACTAATGAACCCCTCCCCGAACCCAAACCTCCTCAACACTTCACAAAGGTACTCTCACTCCACCCTATCAAAGGCCTTCTCCGCGTCCATCGCCGCCACTATCTCCGCCTCCCCCTCCACTGTAGGCATCATGATTACGTTAAGGAGCCTCCGCACATTGGTATTCAGCTGCCTTCCCTTAACAAAACCCGTCTGGTCCTCGTGAATCACCCCCGGGACACAGTCCTCAATTCTGATAGCCAACACCTTCGCTAACAGCTTTGCGTCCACGTTGAGGAGAGAGATTGGCCTATACGACCCACACTGTAATGGGTCCTTGTCCCGCTTCAAGATCAGAGAGATCAGCGCGCTGGACATAGTCTGGGGTAGGGCCCCCCCTCCCTCGCCTCATTGAAAGTCCTCACTAATAGGTCCATGTACTTCCGGTAAAATTCCACCGGGAACCCATCTGGCCCCGGTGCCTTCCCCGCCTGCATACCCCCCAGCCCCTTAGTCAGCTCCTCCAGCCCTACCGGTGCCCCAAGCCCAGCCACCTGCTCCTCCACCACCCTCGGGAACCTCAGCCGATCCAAAAATCGACGCATCCCCCCTCCTCCGTCGGGGTCGCTCCTGGAGTAGTCCCTCCTTGGGGACCTCTGCATACCTCCTATCCACCCTTAAAATCTCCCCCACCAATCTCTCCCTCTCTCTCCTCTCCTTCTTCTCCATGTGGACCCTAGTGGAGATTAGCTCTCCCCTAATTACCGCCTTCAGCGCCTCCCAGACCACCCCCACCTGCACCTCCCCATTATCGTTAACCTCCAGATAGCTTTCAATGCATCCCCGGATCCGCCCGCTCACCTCCTCATCCACCAGGAAGCCCACATCCAGGCGCCACAGTGGGCGCTGGTCCCTCTCCTCCCCTAGCTCCACCCAATGCAGGGCATGGTCTGAGATGGCTATGGCCGAATACTCCGTGCCCTCCACCCTCGGGATTAGTGCCCTGCTCATAACGAAGAAGTCTATCCGGGAGTAGGCTTTATGGACGTGGGAAAAAAAAATAAAATTCCCTGGCCCCCGGCCTGACAAACCTCCATGGGTCCACTCCTCCCATCTGGTCCATAGACCCCCTCAGCACCTTGGCCGCCGCCGGCCTCTTACCCGTCCTGGACCTGGAGCGGTCCAATGCTGGATCCAGTACCGTGTTGAAGTCCCCCCCCCCCCATTGTCAAGCTCCCCGTCTCCAGGTCCGGAATCCGGCCCAACATGCGCCGCATAAATCCGGCATCGTCCCAATTCGGGGCATATACATTCACCAAGACCACCCGCAGCCCCTGCAGCTTACCACTCACCATCACATACCTACCTCCATTGTCTGCCACGATGTTCAGCGCCTCAAATGACACCCGCTTCCCCACCAAAATCGCCACGCCTCGATTCTTTGCGTCCAACCCCGAGTGGAAAACCTGCCCTACCCACCCCTTTCTCAGCCTAACCTGATCTGCCACCCTCAAATGTGTCTCCTGGAGCATGACCACATCTGCCTTCAGTCCCTTCAGGTGCGCGAACACACGGGCCCTCTTGACCGGCCCGTTCAGGCCCCTCACATTCCAAGTTATCAGCCGGATCAGGGGGCTTCCAGCCCTCCCCCCGCCTGCCGATTAGCCATCCCCTTTTCTAGGCCAGCCACGTGCCCGCGCCTCCCGCACTCTCCATTCCCCCCAGCGGCGGACCCCCGCCCCGACTCTCTCCGAGCTCCAGCTCCCCTTTGGCCAATGCAGCAGCAACCCATGTACCCCCCACCGCCCCCGCCCCCCCCCCTTAGCTTTGTTGCTCCCCCCATAGCACTCCCTTAAGTCAGCTGTCCCCAGCCACTACCGCCACTCCATCGACCCCCCAGTGTGGTAGTCTTGCCCCCCCCTCCCCTCCCATCAGCGGGCGCTCCTCTTCAACACCGCCCTTCCCCCCCGGCCCCTCCCCCTTCATTCCCGAGCGTGGGAAAAAGCTTGCGCTTTCCATCAGACCGGCCCCGCCCTCTCTGGCGCAGCTCCCTGTTGCGACCCAATCCCAGCTCCCCCACCTCGTGCCTCTCATCTCCCTTCCCCCCAACGGGGCCCCGTCCTTCCAACCACCGACGCCCACACTCTCACAAAACCCCCACTTCGAACCAATTCACCCTACCCCACCCAGCACCCAAGGAAACAGTACAGAACAGAACAGAACATCCCCCAAAGCACAGTAACCACAGTAGCCCCCCGCGACCTCCCCTCACAACCGACCCTCAGTCCGTGTCCAACTTTTCGGCCTGAATAAAGGTCCACGCCTCCTCCGGCGTCTCAAAGTAATGGTGCCGGTCCTTAAACGTGACCCACAGTCGCACCGGCTGCAGCATCCCGAATTTCACCCCCTTCCGATGCAGAACCGCCTTAGCTCGATTGTACCCGGCCCTCTTCTTGGCCACCTCCGCGCTCCAGTCCTGGTATATACAGACCTCTGCATTCTCCCACCTGCTGCTCCGCTCCTTTTTTGCCCATCTTAGGACACACTCCCTGTCCACCAAGCGGTGGAACCGCACCAATACCGCCTGCGGCGGCTCGTTAGACTTGGGCCTCCTCGCCAGGACTCAGTGGGCCCCATCCAGCTCCAGGGGCCTCGGGAAGGCACCCACGCCCATCAACGTGTTCAGCATCGTGACCACATATGCTCCAGCCTCCGACCCCTCCACTCCCTCCGGGAGACCCAGAATCCGCAGGTTCTTCCTCCTCGACCGATTCTCCATGTCCTCGAACTTCTCCTGCCATTTCTTATGCAGCGCCTCCACCTTCACCGCCAGGCCCAATATCTCGTCCTCATTCTCTGAGGCCTTCTGCCGCACCTCCCGGATCGCCGCCCCTTGCGCCTTCTTGGTCTCGACCAGCTTGCCGATCGAAGCCTTCATCGGCTCCAGCAGCTCTGCTTTCAATTCCGTGAAGCAGCGCTTGAGAAACTCCTGCTGCTCTTGCGCCCACTGCGCCCACGCTGCCTGGTCTCCACCCGCCGCCATCTTGGTTTTCCTCCCTCGCACTTTTCGCTGCACCAGAATTACTTTTTTCACCGCTCCACTCCTGGTCCAATCCATACAGTGCCGGGGAAATGGTACTGTCACCTTCCCACACTGGGAACTGTCGAACAAATGCCGCTGGCGCCCCTAAAAAGAGCCCAAAAGTCAGTTTCTGGCGGGAGCTGCCGAACGTGCGACTTGGCTCAGCATAGCCGCAACCGGAAGTCGTCAGAAAGCATTGTCATGTAGTAATTATGCTACCGGCCTCGTAACATCAAGACAGCAGGGGGTCAAATCCTGCCTCGACAAGTTGTGAAAATGAATGCAACAAATCACAATCGCTTGTGAGCAGACACCAGGAAAACACCAGGAAAACTGGATTGTTATAAATACACGGCTGCTTCATTGATACCCTTCAGGAGGATTCTCAGCAGGACTACAGAACTTAATATTGTTGCGTTCAAAGCGGCAAGGTGGACAATGTGTGCTTTTGCTCAAGTTACCCACATCAAGAAAATGATTCAGCCCATCGCAGTTCCCCCCAGCATTAGGTTCGAAAATGATTCACTTGTCGACGGGGAGGAAGAGGAGGCCGAACCTTCCGAGGCATCCAGCGAGAGGGGTCTGGATTTTAGAGGAATGAGATAATCCATTTCTTGCATCTCCCGCTGGTTTTCAAATCCCTCCCCATCTCCAAGGTTTTGCCTGGTTCCACAACCCTCCCAAATATCTGTGTTCATTTATTTCAGGCCTCATCAGCATCCCACAGTTTTACCAATGCCAGCGTGTCTGCAGCTAAGGCTCTCTGTAAACTCTACCTCCTTGACGAAGCTTCTGGATAGGTTTCCTAACACATCTATCTGGGACTGTGATCATAGAATTGCTACAGTGCAGAAGGAGGCCATTCGGCCCATCCACTGAGGTGAGACACAGCCAGAGTGGGAATTGGAATTTGGTAATTTGGGCGGAGTGGGAGGAGGTGCCGTTTCCCTTTTTGTTCTGTTTTCTTCGTTTGGCTTTGTAACTGGTAATCTGCAGGGAGAGATCCAGAGTGCATTCCGGGAAGCAGGGAGGAAACCAGGGAGCCCCCTGGGAAGGTAGGTAACATAAAATCTTACTCCCAGGTTCCAGCGACTTCATTTTTGGGAGTGGGAGAGAGAGAGAGAGAGCTAAGTGACATAAAAACCTACCCCCAGGTTCCAGCAGCCTTCATTCCCGCGAGCGGGAGAGAGAGCCGGTGATATTCTGCTCTTCTGAGTGATGGGCGGGGGGGGGGGGGGGGGGGTGCGACGACTGAAAAGTGACGTCACAGGAAAGCTGTGACCTGATTGGCTGGTAGGGAAGGGAATCTGCACTAAATTTAAAAATTAAACGTTGTTAAACTAATTAAACTTAATTACTTAATCATAATTTAGAGGGGTATCTAAGCCAGAGATCGGAGAGTACTGTATTTAGCTTTCACATTTCTATTAGAAATCTAGTGCTAGGAAACATAAAGTTAACAGTAACATTAAAAAAAAAATTTTTTTTTATTTTTTTTACTAATTAATTAACGCAATGTCAATTAGAGGGGTGCAGTGCTCTGACTGTGAGATGTGGCAGGTCCGGGAAGCTTCCAGCATCCCGGATGGCTTCATCTGCAGAATGTGCACCCAACTGGAGATCCTCACAGACCGCATGGCTCGGTTGGAGCAGCAGTTGGATGCACTTAGGTGCATGCAGGTGGCGGAAAGCGTCATAGATCGCAGTTATATAAATGTGGTCACACCCAAGGTGCAGGCAGAGAAATGGGTGACCACCAGAAAGGGCAGGCAGTCAGTGCAGGAATCCCCTGTGGTTGTCCCCCTCTCGAACAGATATACCCCTTTGGATACTGTCGGGGGGGATAGCCTATCAGGGTAAAACAGCAGCAGCCAGACCAGTGGCACCATGGCTGGCTCTGATGTTCAGCAGGGAGGGTCAAAGCGCAGAAGAGAAATAGTCATAGGGGACTCTCTAGTCAGGGGCACAGATAGGCGCTTCTGTGGACGTGAAAGAGACTCCCGGGTGGTATGTTGCCTCCCTGGTGCCAGGGTCCAGGATGTCTCAGAATGGGTAGCGGGCATCCTGAAGGGGGAGGGCAAACCGGCAGAGGTCATGGTACATATTGGTACTAATGAAATAGGCAGGAAGAGTGATGAGGTCCTGCAGCAGGAGTTCAGGGAGCTAGGCAGAAAGTTAAAAGACAGGATCTCAAGGGTTGTAATCTCGGGATTACTCCCTGTGCCACGTGCCAGTGAGGCTAGAAATAGGAAGATAGAGCAGCTAAACATGTGGCTAAACAGCTGGTATAGGAGGGAGGGTTTCTGTTATCTGGACCACTGGGAGCTCTTCCAGGGCAGGTGTGACCTGTATAAGAAGAACGGGTTGCATCTAAACTGGAGAGGCATAAATATCCTGGCCGCCAGGTTTGCTAGTGTCACACGGGAGGATTTAAACTAGTATGGCAGGGGGGTGGGTACTAGAGCAATAGCTCAGAAGGTGAAAAAATTGAGGGAGAACTAGGGAATAGGGACAGTGTGGCTCTGAGGCAGAGCAGACAGGGAGATGTTGCTGAAAACAGCGGGACTGGTGGCCTGAAGTGCATATGTTTTAATGCAAGAAGGATAACGGGTAAGGCAGATGAACTTGGAGCTTGGCTTAGGACTTGGAACTATGATGTTGTTGCCATGACAGAGACCTGGTTGAGGAAAGGGCAGGATTGGCAGCTAAACGTTCCAGGATTTAGATATTTCAGGTGGGATAGAGGGGGGATGTAAAAGGGGTGAAGGAGTTGCGCTACTGGTTAGGGAGAATATCACAGCTGTACTGCAGGAGGACTCCTCAGAGGGCAGTGAGGCTATATGGGCTGAGATCAGGAATAAGAAGGGTGCAGTCACAATGTTGGGGGTTTACTACAGGCCTCCCAACAGCCAGCGGGAGATAGAGGAGCAGATAGGTAGACAGATTTTGGAAAAGAGTAAAAACAACAGGGTTGTTGTGATGGGAGACTTCAACTTCCCCAATATTGACTGGAACTCACTTAGTGCTAGGGGCTTAGATGGGGGAGCTTGTAAGGAGCATCCAGGAGGGCTTCTTAAAACAATATGGAGATAGTCCAACTGGGGAAGGGGCTGTACTGGACCTGGTATTGGGGAATGACCCCGGCCAGGTGGTAGAAGTTTCAGTAGGGGAGCATTTCGGGAACAGTGACCACAATTCAGTAAGATTTAAAGTGCTGGTGGACAACGATAAGAGTGGTCCTAGGGTGAATGTGCTAAATTGGGGGAAGGCTAATTATAACAATATTTGGCGGGAACTGAAGAACATAGATTGGGGGCGGATGTTTGAGGGTAAATCAACAGCTGACATGTGGGAGGCTTTCAAATGTCAGTTGAAAGGAATTCAGGACCGGCATGTTCCTATGAGGAAGAAGGATAAATATGGCAAATTTTGCGATCCTTGGATAACGAGAGATATTGTAGGCCTCGTCAAAAAGGAGGCATTTGTCAGGGCTAGAAGGCTGGGAACAGACGAAGCCTGCGTGGAATATAAGGAAAGTAGGAAGGAACTTAAGCAAGGAGTCAGGAGGGCTAGAAGGGATCACGAAAAGTCATTGGCAAATAGGGATAAGGAAAATCCCAAGGCTTTTAACATGTACATAAAAAGCAAGAGGGTAGCCAGGGAAAGGGTTGGCCCACTGAAGGATAGGCAAGGGAATCTATGTGTGGAGCCAGAGGAAATGGGCGAGGTACTAAATGAATACTTTGCATCAGTATTCACCAAAGAGAAGGAATTGGTGGATGTTGAGTCTGGAGAAGGGTGTGTAGATAGCCTGGGTCACATTGAGATCCAAAAAGACGAGGTGTTGGGCATCTTGAAAAATATTGAGGTGGATAAGTCCCCAGGGCCTGATGGGATCATCATAGAATTTACAGTGCAGAAGGAGGCAATTCGGCCCATTGAGTCTGCACCGGCTCTTGGAAAGAGCAACCCACCCAAGGTCAGCATCTCCACCCTATCCCCATAACCCAGTAACCCCACCCAACACTAAGGGAAAATTTGGACACGAAGGGCAATTTATCATGGCCAATCCACCTAACCTGCACATCTTTGGACTGTGGGAGGAAAGAAACCCACGCACACACGGGGAGGATGTGCAGACTCCACACAGACAGTGACCCAAGCTGGAATCGAACCTGGGACTCTGGAGCTGTGAAGCAATTGTGCTATCCACAATGCTACCGTGCTGCCCTTATCGATCTACCCCGCAATACTAAAGGAGGCTAGAGAGGAAATTGCTGAGGCCTTCACAGAAATCTTTGGATCCTCACTGTCTTCAGGTGATGTCCCGGAGGACTGGAGAATAGCCAATGTTGTTCCTCTGATTAAGAAGGGTAGCAAGGATAATCCAGGGAACTACAGGCCGGTGAGCCTTACGTCAGTGGTAGGGAAATTACGGGAGAGAATTCTTCGAGACAGGATCTACTCCCATTTGGAAGCAATGGTCATATTAACGAGAGGCAGCTCGGTTTTGTGAAGGGGAGGTCGTGTCTCATTAACTTGATAGAGTTTTTCGAGGAGGTCACAAAGATGATTGATACAGGTAGGGCAGTGGATGTTGTCTATATGGACTTCAGCAAGGCCTTTGACAAGGTCCCTCATGGCAGATTGGTACAAAAGGTGGAGTCACATGGGATCAGGGGTGAGCTGGCAAGGTGGATACAGAACTAGCTAGGCCATAGAAGGCAGAGAGTAGCAATGGAAGGGTGCTTTTCTGATTGGAGAGCTGTGTCTGCAGGGATCAGTGCTGGGAACTTTGCTGTTTGTAATATATATATATATATATATATATATATATATATATATATATATATATATATATATATATATATATATATAGGTGGAATTGCAGATAGCGATGAGGACTGTCAGAGGATACAGCAGGATTTAGATCGTTTGGAGACTTGGGCGGAGAGATGGCAGATGGAGTTCAATCCGGACAAATGTGAGGTAATGCATTTTGGAAAGTCTAATGCAGGTAGGGAATATACAGCGAATGGTAGAACCCTCAAGAGTTTTGACAGTCAGAGAGATCTAGGTGTACAGGTCCACAGGTCACTGAAAGGGGCAACACAGGTGGAGAAGGTAGTCAAGAAGGCATACGGCATGCTTGCCTTCATTGGCCGGGGCATTGAGTATAAGAATTGGCAAGTCATGTTGCAGCTGTGTAGAACCACACTTGGAGTATAGTGTTTAATTCTGATCGCCACACTACCAGAAGGATGTGGAGGCTTTAGAGAGGGTGCAGAAGAGATTTACCAGGATGTTGCCTGGTATGGAGGGCATTAGCTGTGAGGAGCGGTTGAATAAACTTGGTTTGTTCTCACTGTAACGACGGAGGTTGAGGGGCGACCTGATAGAGGTCTACAAAATTGTGAGGGGCATAGACAGAGTGGATAGTCAGAGGCTTTTCCCCAGGGTATAGGGGTCAATTACGAGGGGGCATAGGTTCAAGGTGAGAGGGGCAAGGTTTAGAGGAGATGTATGAGGCAAGTTTTTTTACACAGAGGGTAGTGGGTGCCTGGAACTCGCTACCGGAGGAGGTGATGGAAGCAGGGACGATAGTGACATTTAAGGGGCATCTTGACAAATACATGAATCGGATGGGAATAGAGGGATACGGACCCAGGAAGTGTGGAAGATTTTAGTTTAGATGGGCAGCATGGTCGGCACAGGCTTGGAGGGCCGAAGGGCCTGTTCCTGTGCTGTACATTTCTTTGTTCTTTTTTGATCCATGTCCCACTCTATCCCTGCAACCCCGTGACCCAAGCTTCACATCCCTGGACATTAAGGGGTAATTTAGGATGACCAATCCACCGATCCTGCACATCTTTGGGCTGTGGGAGGAAACAAGAGCATCCAGAGGAAACCCACGCAGACACGGGGAGGACGTGCAGACTCCACACAGACAGTCACCTGAGACTGGTGCTATGAGGCAGCAGTGCTAACCACTGTGCTTCCGTGATCTCTGTTAATATTTTGTTTGGTAATGTTCCTGTGAAGTGCCTTGGGGTATTTTGTGATAAAGGTATTTCGCCAACACAAGTTGCAGTTGCACGGATCACTGATGTGTATGGGAAAAAAAAACACCCCGGCCACATCAATCCTTAATTTGGATTCTTCGTATGGTCAGTTGGAACTGAAGGACAAGCACTTTACCACTTCTGCTAGTCACTTGTTTTCAGCTGCAAGATTTCATTTAAAAAATAAATAAATTTGGAGTACCCAATTATGTTTTCCAATTAAGGAGCAATTTAGCGTGGCCAATCCACCTATCCTGCACATCTTTTGGGTTGTGGGGGAGAATGTGCAAACTGCACACGGACAGTGACCCAGGGTCGGGATTCGAACCCAGGTCCTCAGCACCGTAGGCAGCAATGCTAACCACTGTGCCACCGTGCTGCCCCCGCTGCAAGATTTCTTAACTGCGGAGACCATCTGCTTCCTTGCTTTTATAGATATATTAAATCATTGGCGAGGCTCAGAATTTATTTCTCTTGCTGCAGAGTAAATCATAACTATGCTACATAAATTAATTTAAGTTCAATATTAACTCTACCAGTTATACACTTCACTCCACCATATTTGCCCTGTGTTAATGTGCAATAACATTCATCTTCTATGCTTCCAACACAAATTCTTTTAGAATGAGATGTTTCAATTATTACAATGAGCAAGATTTATGTGGTAATTTGCTATGATTTTCAGAAATTAAGCAAAATAACTTCTAATAAATGCTTGCTTTCCAATGAGTTTGACATTTTATATGCAGGCGTGGAAAGATTTGAAATGTCAGCTTTGAAGGAATTAGAGGGGCGGCACATTCCAAAACATGGTGACACACACTCACCTTGCTCGGGACCCATGCCGGATTCTCCTGGGGGAAAATAAATTGACCTGGCTGCAGTTTGTGACAATCTGCAAGAAAGGGGACAAATCCAGCTGAGGAGGTGCGAAGGATCTCTCTCTGCTTTCCGTTGCAGAAAGATCGTTGCAAGAACCGACACTGGAAGGGCTACTCCCAGAGTCTCAATGTGCGTTTAGGCCATCAAGAGATGCACAACCGATGCTCACCAATGGCCAAGATAAAAAGGTCATGAGCAACATCAATCCTTCAACATGATGCTCATTGATTTGACAGAAGGTTTTAATACTCTGTAATCGTGACGCACTCTGGAAGATTCTGAAGTATGGATATCCTCCAAAATTCGTGACCACCAATGATCCTTAACAACAGATCCATCAGAGGCCCTTTTGTGCTCAATGCAGAAGTAAAACAAGGTTGTTTTGTTGTTCCAACTCTTTTCGACCTTCCTTGCTACCGTGCTCCACCTGACTACAGACAAGCTCCCGATCGGAGTGCAGCTTATTTATCAAATGGATGGCAAAATATTTAATCTCAGATAACTCCAATCAAAAACGAAGATTAACCCAGCCTCAGCCATTGAGCTTGCCGATGATGCTGCATCTGAAACTGATATCTAGGGAATTGTTAGTGAAGCATAGAAGACGGAACTTAGGTTCACACTCAGAAAACCACAGCCTTCCATCAACAAGCTCTAAAATGCACGTGTTCCATCCCATTGATCAGGATTCAGGATGAGAGCCTGGAAAATGTGGAACACTTCCAGCACCTTGGGAGGTTTTATCTTTCATAGAAAGCTGACATTGACGGAGAAATCCAGCATTAGCCGAAATCTGCTGCGGCAGCCTTTGGCCACCTGAGAAAGTGAGCGTTTTAAGGTTGTGACATTAAAACTTGGAATTGAGCGACATGGTGATTCAGTGGGTTAGCACCGCTGCCTCACGGCACCAAGGACCCAGGATCGATCCCGGCCCTGGGTCACTGTCCGTGTGGAGTTTGCACATTCTTCCTGTGTCTGCGTGGGTCTCACGCCCACAACCCAAAGATGAGCAAGTTAGGTGGATTGGCCACGCTAAATTGCCCCTAAAATTATGAATATAATATAAAAATATATTTTAAAAAATAATAAAATTCGGACTCAGGGATTCAAGTTTCACTCTGGAGCCTTCTGCATTTTTTCTAGGTTGACAATCCAATGTGTAGCATAAAGGGTGATCAGGAGAACATGATACTGATATAACTGGGATACAGTGACATTTATTTAAAATTCATTTACGGGATGTGGGCCTCACACTGGTTAGGCCCAGCATTTATTGCCCATCCCTAGTTGCCCTTCAGAAGGTGGTAGTGAGCTGCCTCCTTGAATCACTGCAGTCCTCGAGGTGTAGGTACACCCACAGTGCTGTTAGGGAGGGAGTTCCAGGATGTTGCCTCAGTGACAGTGAAGGAGCGGTGATATATTTCCAAGTCAGGATGGTGAGTGACTTGGAGGGGAACCACCAGGTGGTGGGGTTCCCAGGTATCTGCTGCTCTTGTCCTTCTCGATGGTAGTGGTCGTGGGTTTGGAAGGTGCTGCCTAAGGAACCTTGGTGAGATCCTGCAGTGCATCTTGTAGATGGTACACACGGCTGCCACTGTTCATCGGTGGCGGAGGGTTTGAATGTTTGTGGAAGGGGGAGCAGTCAAGTGGCTGCTTTGTCCTGGGTGGTGTCGAGCTTCTTGTTGGATCTGCACTCATCCAAGCAAGTGGGCAGTACTCCATTACACTCCTGACTTGTGCCTTGTAGATGGTGGGCAGGCTTAGGAGCGGGTCAAATGGTGAGTTACTTGTGGGAATTTAGCCTTTGACCTGCTCTGGTAGCCACAGTATTAATGAGGCTAGTCCAGTTCAGTTTCTGATCAATGGTAACCTTCAGGATGTTGATTGTGGGGATTCAGCGATGGTGATGCCATTGAATGTCAAGGGACGATGGTTAGATCCTCTCTTGTAGGGGATGGTCATTGCCTGGCACTTGTGTGGTGCAAATGTAACTTGCCACTTGTCAGCCCGAGCCTGGATATTGTCCAGGTCTTGCTGCATTTGGGCATGGACTGTTTCATTATCTGAGGAGTCACAAATTTGTGCAGTTATCAGCGAACAACCCCACTTATAATGGAAGGAAGGTCATTGATGATGCAGCTGAAGATGGTTGGGCCGAGGACACGACCCTGAGGAACACCTGCAGTGACGTCCTGAAGCTGAGATGATTGACCTCCAACCACCACAACCATCTTCCTTTGTGCCGGGTATGTCTCCAACCAGCGGAGAGTTTCCCCCCCCGATTCCCATTGACTCCAGTTTAGCTCGGGCTCCTTGATACCAAACTCGGTCAAATGCTGCCTTGCTGTCAAGGGCAGTCACTCTCACCTCACCTCTGGCATTCAGCTCTTTGGTCCATATTTGAACCATAATGAGGTCAAGAGTTGAATGACCCTGGCGGAACCCAAACTGAGTGTCCGTGAGCAGGTTATTGCTGAGCAAGTGCTGCTTGATAGCACTGTTGATGACTTCTTCCATCAGTTGGAGAGTAGACGGATTAGGGCGGTAATTGGCCGAGTTGGATTTGTCCTGTTTCTTGTGTACAGGACACACCTGGTCAATTTTCCTCATTGCCGGGTAGATGCCAGTGTTTTAGCTGTACTGGAACAGCTTGGCTAGGGGTGCGGCAAGTTCTGGAGCACAAGTCTTCAGTACTATTGCTGAAATATTGTCAGGGCCCATCGCCTTCGCAGTGTCCAGGGCCTTCAGCCGTTTCTTGCTATCACGTGGAGTGAATCGTATTGGCTGAAGACTGACATCTGTGATGCTGGGGACCTCCGGAGGAGACCGAGATGGATCATCCACTCGGCACTTCTGGCTGAGGATTGTTGCAATGCCTCAGCCTTGTCTTTCGCACACATGTACTGGGCTCCTCCATCATTGAGGATGGGGATATTTGTGGAGCCTCCCCCTCCAGTGAGTTGTTTAATTGTCCACCACCATTCACAGCTGGGTGTGGTGGGACTGCAGAGCTTAGATCTGATGCATTCATTGTGGAATCGCTTCGCTCTGTCTATTACTTGCTGCTTATGCTGTTTGACACAGAGTCCTGTGTTGTAGCCTCACCAGGTCGACACCTCATTTTTCGGTCTGCCTGGTGTTGCTCCTGGCTCGCTCTCCTGCACTCTTCATTGAACCAGGGTTGATCCCGTGGCTTGGTGCTAATGGTAGAGTGGGGGATATGCCGGCCATGAGTTTACAGATTGTAGTAGAATTCTGCTGCTGATGGCCTGTCAGGGCAGTGTTCCTTTAAGAAATGTTTTTGTCTTATCACATTGCATTGTGTGGGTGCAGCTGGCCTGTGGCTCTGATAGTTAGCTTTACTTTCGCTTTGCGTTTGAGCTGGTCTGTACTGCACAGGTTGAAAAGATTTCCATAGCGGTTTAATACAACTGAGTGGCTTGCTAGCCACGCTAGTCAACCACATTGCTGTGGATCTGGAGCCACAATTAGGTCAGATCAGGTAAGGACGGCAGATTTCCTTCCCGAAAGGTGAACCAGATGGGTTTTTACAACAATCGACAATGGTTTCATGGTCACCATGAGAGTTTTAATTCCAGATATTTTATTAAGTTTAAATTCCATCATTTGTCAGGGTGGGATTGGAACCCGGGTCCCCAGGTCATTATCCTGGGTCTCTGGAATTCTAGTCCAGCGCCAATACCACTATGCCATTGCCTCCCCTCACATGACTAAGAGACCGATCTAGCGGGATGTGGAGATGCCGGCGTTGGGCTGGGGTGAGCACAGTAAGAAGTCTTACAACACCAGGTTAAAGTCCAACAGGTTTGTTTCGATGTCACTAGCTTTCGGAGCGCTGCTCCTTCCTCAGGTGAATGAAGAGGTATGTTCCAGAAACACATATATAGACAAATTCAAAGATGCCAAACAATGCTTGGAATGCGACCATTAGCAGGTGATTAAATCTTTACAGATCCAGAGATGGGGTAACGCCAGGTTAAAGAGGTGTGAATTGTATCAAGATCTAGTGGGAAGCAGACGTCCAACCTTGTGTAGACTATGGAGATAGGTTTATAGGCCTGCAAATAAAAAGTATGTTAGTATGATTTTTACAAATAGTGGTCATAGAATCCCTACAGTGCACAAGGCCATTTGGCCCATCAGATCTGCACCGGCCTATTGAAAGAATGCCCTACCTAGGCCCAGTCCCTCCCCTATCTCTGTAACCCCACCCAAACTTTGGACACCAAGGGGCAATTTAGCATGGCCAATCCACCTAACCTGTACATCTTTGGACTGTGGGAGGAAACTGGAGCACCCGGAGGAAACTCACGCAGACACTGGGAGAACGTGCAAACCCCACACAGGCACCCCAGGTCGGAATCAAACCTAGGTCCCTGATGCTGTGATACAGTACTATGCCACCAGGTCCATGGCAGCATCCTTAGGGTCACAGGTAATCACCTTTGCATTGTATTCGACACACCTTCATCGGTCTGGTACCATTATTGTATAAGCATTTTAGTTTGAGCTTCTTGCTATCGCGATAACTCATGATCAGCTGTTCCAGGTAAGTCTGTGACTGTGCTATTTGTCCGACTACATTTAGAATCAAAGCCAGATAATTATATCAGTGAGGCCTATTTATATGGAAAAATGTCCTGTAATCTCACGGACTTGTTTTTTCACTTTTGCACAGATGTGCAAAATGCAGCCCGAGAGAATTATTTGACAATTAGCTGCTGCATTTGAAGTAATCAGAGGGGCTGTTAATGATCTGGTGAAGGAGGTGGCTTGTCAACTTCAGCCAGTTTTAAAATTCTATGTGCATATTATAAATATTTATGGTACTATTGATGTCAGAGCTGATTTTTCTTTCAGTCAAGCCGACCAGAGGAGGATTTCTCGTTGAGTCAGATAACCCTCCAGGAACAGTTCCGGCAGCTCCACTCTGGCTTTTTAATGTCCATCAAATTTCACAGGAGCCCAGCAGCTGTTGAACCAAATATAGCACATTCACCGCAGGAAATTCCAACACATGGTTGGGTGTGGGGAGAAAGCAGGAATGTGGCATGGAGACTGAGGAGCAGGCATATTTAATGACGGAGCTTTGCTATGGCCAGTTTATACAAAGTCTCTCAACATTACTGGCATTTGGGGGGGGAGGGAAACGACATGGTGGCGCAGTCGTTAACACGGCTGCCTACGGCACCAAAGACTCGGGTTCAATCCCGGCCCCCGGTCACTGTCCATGCGGAATTTGCACATTATCCCCGTGTCTGTGTGGGTCTCACCCCCACAACCCAAAGATATTGGCCACACTAAATTGTCTCTAAATTGGGAAAAAAATAATTGAGGTATTTTAACTTAATATAAAGAAACATTGCTGGTAACGTTACATCTGCTTTCAAAGAAATATCACAGTATTGGAGCCAGCTACAAAAAAAAAACCTTCGACAAAGTCAAACTTGCTGAACTGATGCGGAGAGAAAATACTCCAATTAAGAAAGAGGAACTGGTCAGGTGATGTGCTTGAGCTGCTTGATGTGGGAGCTGGCAGATCCCATTGCGAGCTGCAGCGACCACATCTGCAGTAAGTGTTGGCTGCTCGAAGAGCTCCGGCTCAGAGTTGATGAGCTGGAGTCTGAGCTTCAAACACTGAGGCACATCCGGGAGGAGGAGACTTAGCTGGACACTGTGTTTCAGGAGGCAGTCACACCTGTCAGAGTAAGTAGTTTAAATCCTGCCAGTGGCCAGGGACAGCAGGGTGTGACTGCAAGTCAGGCAGGTAAAGGGAACCAGCAGTCAGGAACTCAGGAGCCTCAGCCCGTGACTCTGTCCAACAGGTATGAGGCACTTGCTCCCTGTGTGGATGGCGAACAGGGCTGCAGGAAGGATGAGTCAGCTGACCAAGGCACCATGGTTCAGCAGGCCATTCAAGGGGAGGGAGTAAATAGGCAAGTTGTAGTTGTAAGGGATTCTATTATCAGGGGGATAGATGGTATCCTTTGTGAGCAGGATAAAGAGTCCCGCATGGTATGTTGCCTGCCCGGTGCTAGGGTGCGGGACATCTCTGACCGGCTTGAAAGGATACTGGAGAGGGAGGGGGAGGATCCAGTTGTTGTGGTCCAACAACATAGGCAAGTCTAGGAAAGAGGACCTGTTTAGAGATTATAAAGAGCTAGGATTCAAATTAAAAAAACAGGTCCTCAAGGGTCATAATCTTCGGATTACTACCCGAGCCACGTGCAAATTGGCATAGGGAGGCAAGAATAAGGGAAGTTAACACGTGGCTGAAAGAGTGGTGTGGGAAAGAGGGGTTCCTTTTCATGGGACACTGGCATCAGTTTTGGGACAGGGGGGACCTATACCGTTGGGATGGTCTCCACCTGAACCGAGCTGGGACCAGTGTTCTGGCGAAAAGAATAAATAGGGTGGTCAATAGGACTTTAAACTAAAGATTTGGGGGGGGGGGGGGAAGGGAAAGTCAGGGAACCAAGAGGTGAAGTAATCAGTGGGAAGCGTAGCTGCTGAGGAATACAAAAAAGCACGAAAAGACAGAACTCAGGAGAGGTTACGATAGCCCCCATCCCACAAAATATGACACAGTGTATGGAAAGGCTCAGTAAACAAAGGTCCACCACACTAAGAAAACAAAAAGGGACGGTCAATAGAGAATTAAAAGGTGCTATATTTAAATGCGCGCAGTGTACGGAACAAGGTAGATGAGCTTGTGGCCCAGATTGTGACTGGCAGGTATGATGTGGTAGGCATCACAGAGACTTGGTTGCAGGGGGTTCAGGATTGGCATTTAAACATCCAGGGATTCACAACCTTTCGAAAAGACAGAGAGGTGGGCAGAGGGGGCGGGGTTGCCTAAGAAGAACATAAGAACATAAGAACTAGGAGCAGGAGTCGGCCATCTGGCCCCTCGAGCCTGCTCCACCATTCAATGAGATCATGGCTGAACTTTTGTGGACTCAGCTCCACTTTCCGGCCCGAACACCATAACCCTTAATCCCTTTATTCTTCAAAAAACTATCTATCTTTATCTTAAAAACATTTAATGAAGGAGCCTCTACTGCTTCACTGGGCAAGGAATTCCAGAGATTCACAACCCTTTGGGTGAAGAAGTTTCTCCTAAACTCAGTCCTAAATCTACTTCCCCTTATTTTGAGGCTATGCCCCCTAGTTCTGCTTTCACCCGCCAGTGGAAACAACCTGCCCGCATCTATCCTGTCTATTCCCTTCATAATCTTATATGTTTCTATCAGATCCCCCCTCATCCTTCTAAATTCCAACGAGTACAGTCCCAATCTACTCAACCTCTCCTCGTAATCCAACCCCTTCAGCTCTGGGATTAACCTAGTGAATCTCCTCTGCACACCCTCCAGTGCCAGTACGTCCTTTCTCAAGTAAGGAGACCAAAACTGAACACAATACTCCAGGTGTGGCCTCACTAACACCTTATACAATTGCAGCAGAACCTCCATAGTCTTAAACTCCATCCCTCTAGCACTGAAGGACAAAATTCCATTTGCCTTCTTAATCACCTGTTGCACCTGTAAACCAACTTTTTGCGACTCATGCACTAGCACACCCAGGTCTCTCTGCACAGCAGCATGTTTTAATATTTTATCATTTAAATAATAATCCCTTTTGCTGTTATTCCTACCAAAATGGATAACCTCACATTTGTCAACATTGTATTCCATCTGCCAGACCCTAGCCCATTCACTTAGCCTATCCAAATCCCTCTGCAGACTTCCAGTATCCTCTGCACTTTTTGCTTTACCACTTATCTTAGTGTTGTCAGCAAACTTGGACACATTGCAATTGGTCCCCAACTCCAAATCATCTATGTAAATTGTGAACAGTTGTGGGCCCAACACTGATCCCTGAGGGACACCACTAGCTACTGATTGCCAACCAGAGAAACACCCATTAATCCCCACTCTTTGCTTTCTATTAATTAACCGATCCTCTATCCATGCTACTACTTTCCCCTTAATGCCATGCATCTTTATCTTATGCAGCAACCTTTCGTGTGGCACCTTCTCAAAGGCTTTCTGGAAATCCAGATATACCACATCCATTGGCTCCCCGTTATCTATCGCACTGTTAATGTCCTCAAACAATTTCACTAAATTAGTTATGCATGACCTGCCCTTTATGAGCCCATGCTGCGTCTGCCCAATGGGACAATTTCCATCCAAATGCCTCGCTATTTCTTCCTTGATGATGGATTCCAGCATCATCCCTACTACCGAAGTTAAGCTCACTGGCCTATAATTACCCGCTTTCTGCCTACCTCCTTTTTTAAACAGTGGTGTCACGTTTACCAATTTCCAATCCGCCGGGACCACCCCAGAGTCTAGTGAATTTTGGTAAATTATCACTAGTGCATTTGCAATTTCCCTAGCCATCTCTTTTAGCACTCTGGGATGCATTCCATCAGGTCCAGGAGACTTGTCTACCTTTAGCCCCATTAGCTTGCCCATCACTACCTCCTTGGTGATAACAATCCTCTCAAGGTCCTCACCTGTCATAGCCTCATTTCCATCAGTCACTGGCATGTTATGTGTCTTCCACTGTGAAGACCGACCCAAAAAACCTGTTCAGTTCCTCAGCCATTTCCTCATCTCCCATTATTAAATCTCCCTTCTCATCCTCTAAAGGACCAATATTTACCTTAGCCACTCTTTTTTGTTTTATGTATTTGTAGAAACTTTTACTATCTGTTTTTATATTCTGAGCAAGTTTACTCTCATAATCTATCTTGCTCTTCTTTATAGCTTTTTTAGTAGCTTTCTGTTGCCCCCTAAAGATTTCCCAGTCCTCTAGTCTCCCACTAATCTTTGCCACTTTGTATGCTTTTTCCTTCAATTTGATACTCTCCCTTATTTCCTTAGATATCCACGGTCGATTTTCCCTCTTTTTACCGTCCTTCCTTTTTGTTGGTATAAACCTTTGCTGAGCACTGTGAAAAATCACTTGGAAGGTTCTCCACTGTTACTCAACTGTTTCACCATAAAGCCTTTGCTCCCAGTCTACCTTAGCTAGTTCTTCTCTCATCCCATTGTAATCTCCTTTGTTTAAGCACAAAACACTCGTGCTTGATTTTACCTTCCCACCCTCCATCTGTATTTTAAATTCCCCCATATTGTGATCGCTCCTTCCGAGAGGATCCCTAACTATGAAATCCTGAATCAATCCTGTCTCATTACACAGGACCAGATCTAGGACCGCTTGTTCCCTTGTAGGTTCCATTACATACTGTTCTAGGAAACTATCGCGGATACATTCTATAAACTCCTCCTCAAGGCTGCCTTGACCGACCTGGTTAAACCAATCGACATGTAGATTAAAATCCCCCATGATAACTGCTGTACCATTTCTACATGCATCCGTTATTTCTTTGTTTATTGCCTGCCCCACCATAATGTTACTATTTGGTGGCCTATAGATTACTCCTATCAGTGACTTCTTCGCCTTACTATTCCTGATTTCCACCCAAATGGATTCAACCTTATCCTCCATAGCACCGATGTCATCCCTTACTGTTGCCCGGATGTCATGCTTAAATAACAGAGCTACACCACCTCCCTTACCATCCACTTTGTCCTTCCGAAAAGGTTGATACCCTCAGATATTTAACTCCCAGTCGTGACCATCCTTTAACCATGTTTCAGTAATGGCCACTAAATCATAGTCATTCATGATGATTTGCGCCATCAACTCATTTACCTTATTCCCAATACTATGAGCATTCAGGTAAAGTACACTTATGTTGGCTTTTTTACCTCTGTTCTGAATCTTAACACCTTGATCAGTAACCTCTCCTAAGTTATATTTCCTCTTAACCTTTCTCCTAATTTTCCTTGTCGTTGAACCCATATCTTCATGTACCAACCTGCCGCGTCGCTTACCATTAATGTTTTTACTTCCCGTTTTATTCCTTTTAGTATTCCTGGTCCTATTCACTGAACTCCCCTCAGTCACTGTACCTTGTACTGTCGCCCTTTTTGAGTTTTGACTATGGCCTCTCTGCCTTACACTTTCCCCCTTACTGCCTTTTATTTCTGTCCCTGTTTTACTACCTTCCAACTTCCTGCATCGGTTCCCATCCCCCTGCCACATTAGTTTAAACTCTCCCCAACAGCTCTAGCAAACACCCCCCCCTAGGACATCGGTTCCAGTCCTGCCCATGTGCAGACCGTCCGGTTTGTACTGGTCCCACCACCCCCAGAACCGGTTCCAATGTCCCAGGAATTTGAATCTCTCCCTCTTGCACCATCTCTCAAGCCACGCATTCATCCTCTCTATCCTGACATTCCTACTCTGACTAGCTTGTGGCACCGGTAGCAATCCTGAGATTACTACCTTTGAGGTCCTACTTTTTAGTTTAACTCCTAGCTCCCTAAATTCAGCTTGTAGGACCTCGTCCTGCTTTTTACCTATATCGTTGGTGCCTATGTGCACCACGACAGCTGGCTGTTCACCCTCCCCCCCCCCCCCCCCCCTCCAGAATGTCCTGCAGCCGCTCCGAGACATCCTTGACCCTTGCACCAGGGAGGCAACATACCATCCTGGAGTCTCGATTGCGTCCGCAGAACCGCCTGTCTATTCCCCTTACAATTGAGTCCCCTATCACTATAGCCCTGCCATTCTTCTTCCTGCCCAGCTGCGCAGCAGAGCCAGCCACGGTGCCATGAACCTGGCTGCTGCTGCCTTCCCCTGGTGAGCCATCTCCCTCAACAGTATCCAAAGCGGTATATCTGTTTTGCAGGGAGATGACCGCAGAGGACACCTGCACTGCCTTCCTACTCTTGCTCTGTCTTTTGGTCACCCATTTTCTATCTCCCTCAGTACCTTCCACCTGCGTTGTGACCAACTCGCTAAACATGCTATCCACGACGTCCTCAGCATTGCGGATGCTCCAAAGTGAGTCCATCCGCAGCTCCAGAGCCGTCAAGCAGTCTAACAGGAGCTGCAACTGGACACACTTCTTGCACAGGAAGGAGGCAGGGACAGTGGACGTGTCCCTGAGCTCCCACATCGCACACGAGGAGCATGACACGGGTCTGAGATCTCTTGCCATGTCTTAAACCTTCGGTTAACTTCAACAACTACAATTTCAACAAAAAAAACAACAAAGAAAAAATAAATGAACATACCAATGAAAAGAAACAGAAAAACAGAAACACTACTTACCAGTCACTTACCAGGGACAAAAAGCACTTCCTCTCCACCCAGCTTTAAATTCCCACCTAGATTCAAATTCCCAAACTCACTCTTAGCTGTGTCTCACTCCTGGCTCTGTCTTCTCTGGCTCTTGTTAATTAGGAATTAAATTAAATCAATAGCACTAAACGACATAGGGTCAGATGATGTGGAGTCTGTGTGGGTAGAGTTGAGGAACCACAAAGGAAAAAAAACCATAATGGGAGTTATGTACAGGCCTCCTAACAGTGGTCAGGACCAGGGGCACAAAATGCACCACAAAATAGAAAGTGCATGTCAGAAAGGCAAGGTCACAGTGATCATGGGGGACTTCAATATGCAGGTGGACTGGGTAAATAATGCTGCCAGTGGACCCAAGGAAAGGGAATTCATTGAATGTTTACAGGAGGGCTTTTTGGAACAGCTTGTGATGGAGCCCACGAGGGAACAGGCCATTCTGGACTTAGTGTTATGTAATGAGCCAGACTTGATTAAAGATCTTAAAGTAAGGGAGCACGTAGGAGGCAGTGATCATAATATGGTAGAATTCAATCTCCAATTTGAAAGAAAGAAGGTAGAATCAGATGTAAAGGTGTTACAGTTAAATAAAGGTAACTACAGGGGCATGAGGGAGGAACTGACGAAAATCGACTGGGAGCAGAGCCTAGTGGGAAAAACAGTAGAACAGCAATGGCAGGAGTTTCTGGGAGTAATTGAGGACACAGTACAGGAGGTTCATCCCAAAGAAAAGAAAGGTTATCAGAGGGGGGATTAGGCAGCCATGGCTGACAAAGGAAGTTAGGGAATGCATCAAAGCAAAAGAGAAAGCCTATAATGTGGCAAAGAGTAGTGGGAAGTCAGAAGATTGGGAAGGCTACAAAAACAAACAGAGGATAACAAAGAGAGAAGTAAGGAAAGAGAGGATCAAATATGAAGGTAGGCTAGCCAGTAACATTAGGAATGATGGTAAAAGTTTATTTCAATACATTAAAAACAAACGGGAGGCAAAAGTAGCATTGGGCCGCTCCAAAATGACGCTGGTAATCTAGTGATGGGAGACAAGGAAATAGCTGAGGAACTAAATAAGTACTTTGCGTCAGTCTTCACAGTAGAAGACATGAGTAATATCCCAACAATTCCAGAGAGTCAGGGGGCAGAGTTGAATATGGTAGCCATCACAAAGGAGAAAGTGCTAGAGAAACTAAGAGGTCTAAAAATCTCCGGGCCCAGATGGGCTACATCCTCGAGTTCTAAAAGGAGATAGCTGAAGAAATAGTGGAGGCGTTAGTTATGATCTTTCAAAAGTCACTGGAGTCAGGGAAAGTCCCAGAGGATTGGAACATCGCTGTTGTAACGATCTAGATGACGGGACTGGGGGCATTCTGGCTAAGTTTGCCGATGATACAAAGATAGGTGGAGGGGCTGGTAGTATGGAGGAGGTGGGGAGGCTGCAGAAAGATTTAGACAGTTTAGGAGAGTGGTCCAAGAAATGGCTGATGAAATTCAACGTGGGCAAGTGCGAGGTCTTGCACTTTGGAAAAAAAGAATAGAGGCATGGACTATTTTCTAAACGGTGACAAAATTCATAATGCTGAAGTGCAAAGGGACTTGGGAGTCCTAGTCCAGGATTCTCTAAAGGTAAACTTGCAGGCTGAGTCCGTAATTAAGAAAGCAAATGCAATGTTGTCATTTATCTCAAGAGGCTTGGAATATAAAAGCAGGGATGTACTTCTGAAGCTTTATAAAGCATTAGTTAGGCCCCATTTAGAATACTGTGAGCAATTTTGGGCCCCACACCTCAGGAAGGACATACTGGCACTGGAGCGGGTCCAGCGGAGATTCACACGGATGATCCCAGGAATGGTAGGCCTAACATACGATGAACGTCTGAGGATCCTGGGATTATATTCATTGGAGTTTAGGAGGTTGAGGGGAGATCTGATAGAAACTTACAAGATAATGAATGGCTTAGATAGGGTGAACGTAGGGAAGTTGTTTCCATTAGCAGGACCTGGGGGCACAGCCTTAGAATAAAAGGGAGTCACTTTAGAACAGAGATGAGGAGAAATTTCTTCAGCCAGAGAGTGGTGGGTCTGTGGAATTCATTGCCACAGAGGGCGGTGGAGGCCGGGACGTTGAGTGTCTTTAAGACAGAAGTTGATAAATTCTTGATTTCTCGAGGAATTCAGGGCTATGGAGAGAGAGCGGGTAAATGGCGTTGAAATCAGCCATGATTGAATGGTGGAGTGGACTCGATGGGCCGAATGGCCTTACTTCCGCTCCTATGTCTTATGGTCTTATGGACCTAGCCATCATTTACAGGGTTAAAATATTTCCACCAGTATGTATACAGGTGTCAATTTGTGATCATCACCGACCACAAGGCATTATTGGGGTCATTGTGAGAGGATAAGCCTATTCCTCTTTAAACTCCAAACCAGCTGTCTGCTGCTCAACACAGACAGACAGCCAGGGTGTTCTCAGAGTTGGGGAGTCTCCTGATAACATTTTGAGTGACTGTGCGGTGTTACTCAATGGACTCTGTTCAGGGATAGGGTAATAAAAAAAACTTTAAAAGCAGAGGGAAAATGTGGTAGCATGGCAGAATGTGCAGAGCACAAACCCGAGCTCCTGGAGCGGCGGATGAGCGCTGGCCAGTTGACGCCCAGCGAGTCAAGGAGGATGGTGGCATTCTTTATATGAAGAAACAAATTTGGTAACTTTGAGTAGTTGCTGCACCTCGCAGCTATTACAGAGCTGATGACTAGAATCATACAGGGCCTTGGTGAGGCCACACCTGGCCAGATATTGTGGGCAGTTTTGGTCTCTTTATCGGAGGAAGAATGTTCTTGCTCCAGTGAGAGTGCGGTGAAGGGGTGAAGGTTTACCAGACAGATTCCTGGGGTAGCGGGACTGACGAATGTGGAGAGATTTGTTTGAGGATTGCATTCGCTGGATCTCGGAAGAATAAGGGGGTGGGCGGGGATCTCATAGGAACCGATAAAATTCTAACAGGACTAGACAAGGTTGATACAGGAAGTATGGTGGGTGTGTCCAGAACCAGGGGTCATGGTGGGTGTGTCCAGAACCAGGGGTCACCGTCTGAGGATCCGAGGTAGATCATCATTTAGGACGGAGCTCAAGAGAAATGTCTTCACTCAGAGAGTGGGGAGCCTGTGGAATTCATTACCATAATAGTTGAGGCCAAAACACTATGGGCAGGATTTAACTAAATGATGTTTTGTGCACTGAGGAGCTCCGCTCACTGGACCTTCTGTGTCGCGAGAGATCAGGACGCTGTTTAAAAATAGCATACCGATCTCTGGAGGCCCCAAAGTGATCCCCGACACCCGTGCAGGGCATCCCTGGCCGGATCACCACCACACAAAAAATGCCAGCTTGACAACTTGCCAGTGCCACCTGGTCACCTGGGCACTGCCACCTGGTCACCTGGACAGTGCCAGGGTACCACCTTGCCCAAAGGGCATGCAGCTGAGGACCTCCGATCCCTTGGAGACCCTCACGAGTGCCATTCCATCTGGTCCCCGTTTGTGGAGACCAGTACTGAATGTCGTTCACCCGAGGTCTCCGAGGCGAAGGGAATAGATCACAACGCCTTGGGTACCTGCACATTAAAGTGAGACTAGCTGTCTCACTCTAATATGCAGATTTGCTAATAAGTGATCCCGCCCACAATGGGCGATATTTACATTGCAACGTCTCGCGAGATCTTGTAAGCCATGTAGATTCTGGAAATGGGGTCTCCCGACTTTTCAGACGCAGCGTGGTCATAAAATTGCACCCTCTAGATCTTGAAGAGGCAGTTAGATTTAACTCTTGGGGCGCAGAGGAACAAAGGATATGGGGGGGGGGGGGGGCGGTGGGGAGAGGCAGGATCAGTCATGATCATAATGAATGGCGGAGTAGGCTCGAAGGGCCAAATGGCCTCCTGCTTCTATAATCAGTTCAAAAAAAACCCAGCAAAAACAAAATCCATGGAATTTTTTAAAACACGATAATGCATCTCGAGGATTTTGGATTCGGAGGTACCCTCAATAATGACGCTTAGAGATTAAACTGTAAAGAAGGCTTTATTAGACTAATAACTATACTACAGCTAGAGACGAGAGCTGACTGTTCCACAGACCATGAGGCAGGCCTTTATGTATGGCTCCCAGATGGGCGGAGCCAGAGGCGGAGTCCCCAGGGTTCCAAGCCCGGTCTTAAAGGGGACATCACCTTACATGATGATAAGGCAGTAACCGTTTATCACAGATTCTTTTTGGAAGGAAGGATGAGCCAAGATGGACTGAATAACCTCCACCTGTGATAAAGTTCCCGAAATGAACAATTCTGCAAATAGTTAGAGAGAGGCCCTGGTGACTAAGTGCCTTGAACAATTGCCCATTCTGTTCTTTAGCGAGACTGAGATCTATTCATTCGTATCTGATCATTATGGACCACTAATAGTTCAGACAAGCATCTACTTTCTTAGTCTAGCCCCAGATAGGAGCCGCCAGTCCCCCCGAAATTATTGTTTACTAGAGAGTTCATGTTAAGGGATGTACGAACTGATCCCACACTCCCAGCAGGGAGCTACATTCAAAGGCACTGCAGATTAAAGTGCTGGCAGAAGAGTGTGTAGCCCTATCTCTGACCCACGTTGCTGTTCAGCGCACACAGCTGGGAGAATGGGTTTGGTGAACTTCCCTTAAATGTGATGCTGTCAAACGTGATTGGAAATCTCCTCACTCCTTGGAAATGAAAAATGTTCGCTCTCTCAGCCCTGACTCAGTGGGCAGTTTCGGAGTCAGAAGGATTTTATTACAAACATACAAACTAAGAGTAGGCCACTCGGCCCCTCAAGCATACTCTGCCATTCAATAAAAGCATAGTTAATACAATTTTAACCTCAACGTTACATTGCTGCCTACTCTGACAACCTTTCATCCCCTTTATCAAGATTCTATCTACTTGTGCCTTAAAGATATTCAAAAACTCTGGCTCATCGACTTTGAGGAAGAGAATTCGAGAATTCCAAAATCTCAACACTTGAAGAAAAGAAAATTTCTGAAGTTGGTCTTAAATATGTGACTAATATTTAACCAGTGGTTCCCTAGTTCTACATTCTCCAACAAGAAGAAACATCCTCTCCACAATCACCCTGTCAAAACCCCTCAGGATCTTGTACGTGTCAATCAAGTCTCCTCTTCTAAACTCGTACCAGCCTCCCCGAACAGGCGCCGGAATGTGGCGACTAGGGGCTTTTCACAGTAACTTCATTGAAGCCTACTCGTGACAATAAGCGATTTTCATTTAATTTTCATTTCAAAAGATTAGTTTGTCCAGCTTCACAGCAGCCTGCTCATTCCAGGTAACAGTTCAATAAACCTTCTCTGAACTGCTTCCAATCTATTTCCATCTTTCCTGAAACAAAGGAGAGCAATCCTGTACACAACACCTCAGATGAAGTCTCCACAATGCCCTGTTCAACTGAATTTTATTCTTCCAGTCCTGTAATTGCCCTGCAATAAACAATGACATTCTATTAGTTTTGATGATTACTTGCTGCACCCACATTCGAACCTTCAGCGATTCGTGCATGGCGACACCCAGATCCCACTGTTGCCTCTTCACAACTTAATTTCCAACCTATCTTTGTGTCACCAGTACATTTAGTAATCATTCCTGTTCCATCATTCTCCAAATCATTTATATAAATTGTGGCCCCAGCACTGATCCCTGTGACATACAACTCGGACTAGAAACAATCCATTTGTGCCTTCTGTTTTTTGTTAACTTCTTCTATCCATGCCGATATGTCATCACGTATAACATGAGCTTTTATTTTCCACAATAACCTTTGACGTGGCAGGTTATCAAATGCCTTCTGAAAATCTAAATACAGTCCATCCAGCAGTACCCCTTTATCTACATTGGAGGTGGTCGTGCAGTAGTATTGTCACGAGACTATTAATCCAGAGGCCCAGGGTAATGGTCTGGTGACCTGGGTTTGAATCCCAGCAAGGAAATTTGAACAAAAAATTCTAATGGTGACCATACAACCATTGCCCATTGTCGTAAAACCACATCTGGTTCACAATGTCCTGTAGGGTTGGACATCTGCTAGCCTTACTTAGTCGGACTCCGGATCCATAGCAATATGGTGGATTCTTAATTTAGCTTTATTGTCAGGTGTACCAAGGTACAGTGAATAGTATCCAGACAGAGTTTTTCATGCATGAAATCGCTTATTGTCACAAGTAGGCTTCAAATGAAGTTACTGTGAAAAGCCCCTCGCCGCCACATTCCGGCGCCTGTTCGGGGAGGCTGGTACGGGAATTGAACCATGCTGCTGGCCTCCCTTGGTCTCCTTTCAAAGCCAGCGATTTAGCCCTGTGCTAAACCAGCCCCAGTGGTTTAGAGTAGATACTATAAATACACAATGTAAATACAGAGACACAGGCATCGGGTGAACATACGGTGTGTAATGCTACTCAGCGGAGATGATTTGTAGAGACATCAGTTCAGTCCATAAGAGGGTCATTCAAGAGTCTGGTAACAGCGGGGAAGAAGCTGTTTTTGAATCTGTTAGTGCGTATTCTCAGACTTTTGTATCTCCTACCGATGGAAGAGATTGGAAGAGAGAATAACCTGGGTAGGAGGAGTCTTTGATTATACTGCCCGCTTTCCCAAAGCAGCAGGAGGTGTAGACAGAGTCAATGGATGGGAGGCGGTATCAAGTGATGGACTGGGCTGTGTTCACGACTCTCTGTAGTTTCTCACGGTCTTGGGCTGAGTAGTTGCCATACCAGGCTGTGATGCAGCAAGATCGGATGCTTTCTATGGTGCATCTGTAAAAATTAGCAAGAGTCAATGTGGACATTGTGTGCCAATGTATGGCATTGAGGGGGAGCGACAACAATCTCTTCCTCAATGCCAGTAAAACTAAAGAGCTGGTAATTGACTTCAGGAAGCAAAGTACTGTACACACCACTGTCAGCATCAACGGGGCCGAGGTGGAGATGCTTAGCAGTTTCAAATTCCTCGGGGTGCACATCTCCAAAAATCTGTCCTGGTCCACCCACGTCGACGCTACCACCAAGAAAGCACAACAGCGCCTATACTTCCTCAGGAAACTAAGGAAATTTGGCATGTCCACATTGACTCTTACCAACTTTTACAGATGCACCACAGAAAGCATCCTATCAGGCTGCATCACAGCCTGGTATGGCAACTGCTCGGCCCAGGACCGCAAGAAACTTCAGAGAGTCGTGAACACCGCCCAGTCCATCACACCTGCCTCCCATCCATTGACTCCATCTACACCTCCCGCTGCCTGGGGAAAGCGGGCAGTATAATCAAAGATCCCTCCCACCCGGCTTACTCACTCTTCCAACTTCTTCCATCGGGCAGGAGATACAGAAGTCTGAGAACACGCACGAACAGACTCAAAAACAGCTTCTTCCCAACTGTCACCAGACTCCTAAATGACCCTCTTATGGACTGACTTCATTAACACTACACCCTGTATGCTTCATCCGATGCCGGTGCTTATGTAGTTACATTGTATATGTTGTGTTGCCTTATTATGTATTTTCTTTTATTCCCTTTTCTTCTCATGTACTTAATGATCTGTTGAGCTGCTCGCAGAAAAATACTTTTCACTGTACCTCGGTACACGTGACAATAAACAAATCCAATCCAATCCAATCCGACATGCCGAACTTCCTTAGTTTCCTGACGAAGTATAGGTGGGCAATTGGGGATGGGCCCAGCCTGCGACACCTACGCCCCTCGAATGAATAATTTCCAAGAGCCACGTCGAATAGTCCATCATAGATAGTAGACTGGCAGAGAGTAAACAAAACTGGGACTTCTTTCAGGTTGGCAAGATAGAACTATGGTGTTCCTCAGGAATTAGTGCTGGGACCTCAACTGTTTGTAATTTATATAAATGACTTGGATGAAGTGATGCATGGGATGGTTGCTATATTTACTGATGATACAAAGATGAGTAGGAAAGCAAGTTGTGAAGAGGACATAAGTAGACTACAAAGGAAATAGTGGGTAAGATCTGACAAATCGATATCCTGGGGGTTGAAGCCGAGCTGTGATAGAGGATCCGGACCTGGACTAGCCATAATAATACTGTGGCTACCAGGGCAGGTCAAAGGCTAGAAATCCTACAGTGAGTAACTCACTCCTGACCCCCCCCACCCCCCCCCCCCCCCCCAAAAGCCTGTCCACCATCTACAAGGCACTAGTCAGGAGTGTAATGGAATACTCTCCACTTGCCTGGATGAGTGTAGCTCCAACAGCACTCAAGCTCGACACCATCCAGGACAAAGCAGCCCCGCTTGATTTTTCCCCCTTCCACAAACATTCAAACCCTCCACCACCGACGCACAGTAGCAGCCGTGTGTACCATCTACAGGATGCACTGCAGGAACTCACCAAGATTCCTTAGACAGCACCTTCCAAACCCAACCACTACCCACTACCAAAAGCAGGGATGTACTTCTGAAGCTTTATAAAGCATTAGCTAGGCCCCATTTAGAATACTGTGAGCAATTTTGGGCCCCACACCTCAGGAAGGACATACTGACACTGGAGCGGGTCCAGTGGAGATTCACACGGATGATCCCAGGAATGGTAGGCCTAACATACGATGAACGTCTGAGGATCCTGGGATTATATTCATTGGGGTTTAGGAGGTTGAGGGGAGATCTGATAGAAACTTACAAGATAATGAATGGCTTAGATAGGGTGGACGTAGGGAAGTTATTTCCATTAGCAGGGGAGACTCGGACCCGGGGGCACTGCCTTAGAATAAAAGGGAGTCACTTTAGAACAGAGATGAGGAGAAATTTCTTCAGCCAGAGAGTGGTGGGTCTGTGGAATTCATTGCCACAGAGGGCGGTGGAGGCCGGGACGTTGAGTGTCTTTAAGACAGAAGTTGATAAATTCTTGATTTCTCGAGGAATTAAGGGCTATGGAGAGAGAGCGGGTAAATGGAGTTGAAATCAGCCATGATTGAATGGTGGAGTGGACTCGATGGGCCGAATGGCCTTACTTCCACTCCTATGTCTTATGGTCTTATCTAGTGGACAAGAGCAGCAGATACCTGGGAACCCCACCACCTGGCGGCTCCCCTCCATGTCACTCACCACCCTGACTTGGAAATATATCGCCGGTTCCTTCATTGTCGCTGGGGCAATATCCTGGAACTTCCTCCCTAACTGCACAATGGGTGTACCTACATCTCAAGGAGACAACTCACCACCACATTATGAAGGGAAACTAGGGATGGGCAACAAATGCTGGCCTAACCAGCGACACCCACATCCAATAAATGAATATAAGAGTTAAGTATAATGTGGGAAAATGCAAAATTGTTCATTTTGGCAAGACATGGGACGTGGAATCCCACAGAAGACGGCCATTCGGCCCACCAAGTCTTTGTCGACACTCTGAAAGAGCACCTTACTCCGCTGCCCTATCCCCATAATCCCACCTAACCTGCACACCTTTGGACTGTGGGATGAAACCAAAGCACCCGGAGGAAATCCACGCAGATATGGGGAGAACGTGCAAACTCCACACAGGCAGTGACCCAAGACCGGGATTGAGCCCGAGTCTGTGGCGCTGAGAGGCAGCAGTGCCAACCACTGTGCCACGCATGAATAATTTAAAAAAAGAGAAGCATAATATCTAAATGGGGAGAGATTGCAGAGCTCTGAGGTGCAGAGGGATCTGGGTGTGTTCGTGCATGAATCACAAAAGGCTAGTAGGCAGGTTCGACAAGTAATTAGGAAAATGAATAGAATGATATTGTTTATTACAAGGGGAATAGGATACAAAAATAGGGCGGTTATGCTTCAGTTAAACAGAGCATGAGTGATACCACATGTGGAGTACTGTTTTAGTTGGTCTCCTTATTTAAGGAAGGATGCAAATGCATTGGAAGCAGTTCAGAGAAGGTTGACTAGACTAATACCTAGATGGGTTGCTGGTCCCGAGGAAGGGTTAGACAATCTGGACTTGCATCCGCTGCAGTTTAAAAGAGGAAGATGCAAAATTATTGAAACATACAATTCTTGAGACGTTCCAGGCGCTGTGAGGCAGCTGTGCCAACTAATAATGGTCCAGGTACAAAGTCCCTGTAAACCAACAGGTCAACTGTGGTCAAACACATCACACTGAGAAAGCAAGTGGCAGATGCCACCCTATATACATTTGTTTTTGCTACACTTCTGTGGATTTCCTCTCAAATCCCCCAGATGCTGGTCACACTCGAGCCAACTGGTCCCATCTCAAGTTCTTACAAACTGCTTGAAATCTTCTCCCAGCTAATGCCTTTACCAAGGATCCACTTCCAGGATTTCAATCTCTCCTTGGTGTTCCTCTGCCTTGGATTGCCGCGTGCATTCAAGCTTCCATACACCGAGTTACCCAGTCACACCAACAGAACACTCCTGTTTCACAGACTGTATAAAGGCATCATCAAACCTACTTCAGATGTTTCCTTTCCCACTTGAAATCAGGTTGCTGCAGCTGTCTCTTTAACTTATCGCTTTCCTTGCTCGACTCTTAATTGTTCTTTGTTCCTTTAACTTAACTGTTTACCGGAGACATTTTGTCCCAACTCCTGCTTTCTGGATTTTTTTTGTTTTTTGGGGGAAGTCGGAATTTCCCAACTCCCTGGTCTTGTCCAGCTTCTTCTGGGTCCAAAACTCAACTAGGGTGGCCCCTAGTTGCTAAGCAACAGTCTAGTCTCTCTAACTCTGCTGACTTTCATAATGCAAACCCTTTGAACTGCAATGTAGGAACAGTTTGAAATCAAACCAAAACTGACAGACATGCAGGCACATGAGCCATCTTGAAGTTTAAACCCTTTCTTATGGAGAAACAATCAAGCTGTACCTTCTCCAATATTCACAAATATAAAACTGCCTCATTCCAGTGAATTAGCATCATCATAAATCATTTTTAAATCTTCGTGGCAAGAGAGGAGGAGCTGGATGACTTCAAGGTTGAATTTTCTTAGCTCCGTGTTTTTAAAGGTAACAGGAGGAGCTGCATCCAAACTTTCCGTGTCCTGCGCAAGTCCATTGCAAGCAACCCTCGCGATTGGACCCAAGATGACCCACGCCATGCGTTGACTGAACAAATAAGAAGAGGGTTTGAAGGCCAAAAAACAGCAAAGAGCATCTACATCCCATGCTCAAATTTGCGGTAAAAGCTGACATTTTCTTCCACAGAAGGAAAAAAATAAGGCCTCAAGATGATGGAACTGTAAAGGTGTTCAAGCAAGTAACTGCAGTGAGGCAAATGTTCCGATTGACTGCTGCTCACTGGTCTTGTGCTAAGTGAAAATCAGTAGACTGAATTGAACTAAATTATGTAAAAGGATTTGAAAATTATTTTAGCATGGTTATAAGAAATGGATCGCGAGTGGGGCTGGTTTAGCAGTGGGCTAAACAGCTGGCTTGTATTGCAGAACAATGCCAGCAGCGTGGTTTCAATTCCCGTATCAGCCTCCCAAACAGGCACCGGAATGTGGCGACTAAGGGCTTTTCACAGTGATGCACGATCAATGACCACTAAAGCGAGGTTGTAGTCCAACTGAAGGCTTTAATAAGCTAGATGTTTCCCCCAGCAGCTCAGGTATAGAAAGAAGGCTGCTGGGGCGGCACGGGCTCTTATACCCTGCCTTGCAGGGCGGAGCTACCATACAGCTTGACCAATAGGAAACATACAATATCTGCCAATGGTGTTCCAGCATCACCAGGTACCGTAATACCTCTACACAGACTACCACACACAGTAACTTCATTGAAGCCTACTTGTGACAATAAGCGGTTATTTTTATTATTCAGCTGATTGCTGGTTGCTACAGCTTCACATCGTTAACGGTTGATTAAATGATGTGACTTCTGTGTGCCCAATGGTCAATGTGACGGCCAACCCAAAACGGGTATCCCCAGTGGGGTATGTGGCCAATGTGGGGGGGTGGTGACGACTAGCTGAAACAGATTTACTCTTGAACCAGTGAGAAAGATCAACCCCTGGTAGAATGGGCTGAGTAGGCAATGTATGACCAGGTCAAATTGACCTCTAACAAGTCGTCAAACGCTGGCAGTTGTAACATTGGAATCCAACTTGCCCACAGTTTTTTTATTCATAGGATGAGAGCCACCGGCAAGAACGACATCCATTACCCAGCCCCAGCTGTGCTCCAGAATGATGTGAATTAAATATCTGGAATTAAAAATCTAAGGATGACCATGAAACCATTGTCGATTGCTGCAAAAACCCATCTGGTTCACTAACATCGTTTAGGGAAGGAAATCTGCTGTCCTTACCCGGTCTGGCCTACATGTGACTCCAGACCCACAGCAATGTGATTGACTCTTAACTGCCCCCTCCAGGGCAATTAGGGATGGGCAATAAATGCTGGCCCAGCCTGCGACACCCACGTCCCATAAAACAAAAAGGCCTCTTACTGCTAGTAGTTATGACTGATTGTGCTAATTTCCAGGTGGGAAAATGTGCTAATATCTCGGTGGAGAATTGTAAGAAAACCATAAGGCCAGATTTATTCATAATTTATCAGTTCAGGGTTTCACCTTTTGGCTCCTGGAGAGTGAAATCAACCTCTAATCACCACTTAAACTAGAGGCAGATGATTTGCTCAATCACCATTTCAGGTCCTACTTGCTTGCCTCCCCCCGCCCCCCGCCCCCCAATCCAGGAATTGTGTGTAAAATGCAGTCACCAGCTTTTTGATTATAGAGTTTATATAGAGAAAGAAGTCCTGCTGAATGCAAGATTTCAGGGAGCAGCTCGGTGACAGGTTACGCACAGCTTGCTGCTTTTACAAGGTTGGCCTTTGTACATTTGACTTTGAGTCTTACTTGGAGTCAGAAACAGCAAATTGAAATTGGTTTCTGGGAAAAGAGGCCATACTATTTTTGATGTAACAAAGATGAAATAACATATCTACAATGTATGACAAGGTCAAATTGACCTTTAACAAGTCGTCAAACGCTGGCAGTTCTAACATTGGAATCCAACTTGCCCACATTTTTTTTATTCATAGGATGTGAGAGCAAGATCGCCATCCATTAGCCATCCCCAGCAGTGCTCCAGGAGGCTGCGCGGAACTGCACAAGAGTGCCTCGCTGAGCCTTTTCTAGAATCAACTGCTTTAACATGGGTCTGGAGTCACAGAGGTCAGGATGGTAAGATCTGCGGATACCTTTCCCCAAGACACGGGTGAACCAGACGGGCTTTTACAACAATTCAGCAATTCCATATATCATAATTACGGAGACCAGCTTTTTATTCCAGATTTACTTAATTGACTGAATATAATATTGCCCAGCTGTCACAGCGGGATAGGAACTTGTGTCGTCAGATCATTAGTGCAGTAACACTACTATGCTTTTTGACTCAGTGGGGGCACATTTACATATTTTATAAATCAAGGGGGATAATCAGCAAATTTTGGAAAGGTTTGCACAACAAACTGAATTTCCCCCCAAAAAATTGGGGCTCTATGGAAAAAAACCACGATTGCTGACGAGAGTACTGCAGTGTCAGAGCAATCAATTCAGTTTTTGAAAAGTAATAAAAGTGACAGAGTGTGAGAGGGTCGGCGTGTGTGGGTGGGTGAGTGTGATTGGGTGTGTGGGTGGTGAGAGTGAATGAATGAAAACCGGAGACTGAGTTAGGCAGACTCCCACTCCTCACTCCTGCACAAACCCCAACCCTAGCCTGAGGCCATGGTCCCAACCCCCGAGTCCCACCATTCTCTTCCCATGATGATAACCCCTCCCCTTCCCATGACCCCACCCCCCCTTCCTCCCATCCCACTCTTCCCATAATCCCTCAATGTTTTTGGACATAATAAAAGCGGTCAACCAATAATATGGTCCATGTGATCTTGTGAATGGGTTTTGAAGACCGGATTGGAGGGAACTTTTCCAATGTTTTTCCACGCCTTATTGATCCTTGACTTTTCTCTCTGGTGCCCCTCTCCCGAGATTCCGTCTCCCGAGATTACATGCCTACTTCGATCACAATGATCCTGATATAAATCAGTATTTGGTAGGCATGATGGACCAGTTGATCTTGGCCTGCCCATCTTTCTTCTATATTTGTATGAAGGCCTTTTTGGCAAAATAGCAGAGTGTCAACATTCAGATGGTCAACGCCATCGAATTTCACCAACAGCTATTTACAGTGCGATGCAATCTTACATTGTTAAATATGCGAGACAGAAACAAGCTCTTTTCACCCTTACCTTTCACTCTACTTTCCTTCAAGAATCTACTACTCTACTGCCATAACTGCAGCAGATGATCAGCACAAAACTCCACACTCTCTCTCACAGGGAGAGTCCAAAGGTGAATTTGGGAGGTTTTGGGAAAGTCCTCTACTTAAAAAATGAGTGGGATGAAACTAGCTGAACTGATGGGAAGTCTAACATTTGTGGCTCATTTTGTTGACAATAGAAATGGTGTCACTGCCTGTGGAAGAGAGGGTGTAAGGACTCCTCTGACAACGGACTACATTGTGTTATAAGCAATACTGCTTGTTTTGCGAAGATGCAAATGAAACGTATCTGGTCTCCAAAACCGTCATCTAGGAACATGAAGTCAAAAATATTTAGATCAGATTTACTGATGAGATTTACTGAAAGGTGAGCGGCTAGAATTTAATTTGAATCCTGGCCTCTTCCTGGTACTATTTTGATTTCCTGGGTGCAATCAGTAAATCAAAACTCTATCAGTGTAAATCTGGGTTCTGGTGTGACTTGAAGATGTCGATAGTCATTGCTTATTTTTTAAATTCATTTTTGCAGGATGTTGGTGCTGCTGTTAACGCCAAAATCTATCTATTTCCCCATTGCTCATTGCCTTGGGGAAGGTAGTGGTGTTGGCTAGGTGGGGAGTTGAGATTTTAGCCCCAGTGACAATGAAGGAACTGTGAAGTCAGGATGGTGAATGAATAGGAGGGGAACTGTCTGCATCCCTCTGGGACAAGTGACACACACACACGCACGCACGCACGCACGCACACACGGGACTATCACCCCAACATAAAATATAGATCTTGCCACAAAGTATGTGGGCCATCACAATTTGTATCCTTAATTTGCAGTATAATATTTCACCTTTCATTATTACAATGAAAACAAGGCTGTTCTTCAACAAGCGAGATAAATCCCCTGGATGTGACACTTAGTCAATTTCATACATTCTAGGGTTAAATAATTGTGAATTCTTTACCTTCTCGGAATTGAATCACGAGAAACTGTCAACAATTAGCAGATCATACAGTAATGGGCAATTTAAACTTTTAAATTTACCAAGACCACAATAATCCTATCTTTGCTGAAGCCATTGCGATGAATGTAGAAATTATGTATTATATTTTATATTTGTGGCAGTAATGTTATTAAAAGCCTGTGTTAAAATACATACATACAGACAGACAGTGTGTCTGCTAAAGCTGTAATTGAATCATAAAAAGGTGAGGTCATGATAATTTCTAACCATTTTCTTGTTTACATAAGAGGGCGAATGGAACATTATTATGATTGGTGGGATTCCATGGAGGGTAGATATAATTGAGAGGTTGCATTTAGTCCTACTTAAGCAGATCATGTGACAATCTTACTGGGATACAGATGATGCAATTCATGGAGGAGTCAGGTATGTTTGTAGTTTTGCAGCTTGCCACACAATTGAGTCTGACAAGACAGAAAGATTTTAGGTTGAACAGGTATAGAATCTGCTCTTGGAAGGAACTCTATCCAAACATCTACACAGCTAAGCAAGTAATCTGTTTATTAACTTCATTTATAAGTGGCATTTGAACTGCATTGGGTTGCTTAATTGTAGTTAGAAGTAGACATAGATAGTAAGTTAAAACTTTTCCTTGTGCTTAAGAATTGTAAGTGACAATTGTGAAGCTATTTTCTTTAATGTTAATGTAGTTTAAATTAAAGTTTGTTTCAACATAAAATATACCTATTGGTCAGTATTATCACTTCTGCGGTGAAGTTACCTTTCTTCAATTTTACAAATTAAAACAAAAATTTCTTTAGGATTCTTGCCTGGTTCCATAACAAATGTTGGGGTCTGCTTTCCTAACATTATTGAAATTCTATTGAAGCCCAGCATGGAAACTTTCAATTAAGCAAATAGATAACTTGGGAAGGAAAATTGTGCTGCCATCCAGTTCTTCAATTGGTCATTAAACATTTTTTTTTTTCATGAACATGTGAACCAACTGGAGAAGACTGGGAGCCGCACACAGTTCCGGAGCCATGAGCTGCCGACGCCTGTTCTCGGTGCTAAATTCATGGGTTTGTTGTGTACTGATGAAGTCTTGGCGTTTCTGCGGGGCACCTTGTATATGGTAGACATTGCAGTCACATTGGAGCTGGTGGGGGAGGGAGGGAATGTTTAAGCTTTTGGATGGGATGCCAACGAAGCAGGCCGCTGTGCCCAAGATGGTAGCGTTTCTTGTTGGAGGTGCACGTCTCCAGAAAAGCGGACAGTATCCCATCACACTGAGGAAGCAGTGAGGCGAGACGCTTCTGCACGCTATCCAGTTCTTGTGGCCACAGTATTCTAATCATTTTAAAAAAAAATTTAGAGTACCCAATTCATTTTTTCCAATTAAGGGGCAATTTAGCGCGGCCAATCCACCTACCCTGCACACCTTCGGGTTGTGGGGGTGAAACCCACGCAAACACGGGGAGAATGCGCAAACTCCACACGGACAGTAACCCAGAGCCGGGATCGAACCTGGGACCTCGGCGCCGTGAGGCAGCAGTGCTAACCACCCACTGCGCCACCGTGCTGCCCTCACAGCATTGTAATCATGACACTGATGGTGAGGAATTCCATGCGTCTAATGCAATTGGATGACAAGGTTCTCATTAGGAGATGGTAATTGCAAGCACTTCTGTGGAATGAACGTTACTTCCCACTTATCAGCTCCAGCCTGAAATATTGACCAGTTCCTAACGATGCAGTCCATGGCTATTTGCCTGACCAGAAGTTTTGCAAATGGTACTGAACACTGATTGCAGTGAGCATTAGCACATTCAGATCTTTATAATGCAGGGAACATTACTTCTGAAGTAGTTAAAGGTGGCTAGGCCTCGGCCACATGCGAGTCAAACTGATGAACTCCATGCATCAGTCTCGGCATTCTGCTACACTTTGCCAGTCAGGACTTTAATTCCAGTCATGCTTTGACAAGGAGTTGGCCTACGGATGGACTTTGGGGCAGTCGAGGGAGGGTGGGAAGGACAAGAATGGCCAGGGCCAGCAGTGCTGGCAAGGCCTGAATTTATTGCCCATCCCTAATTCTCCTTGGGATGATCTAGTGGGAAGCTTTTGGCTCCACAGAAATAAAATGTTAACGTTCTGGTCAGTGGTAGTTCCGCTTTACGATAACTACAGTTCGGTAACTGAGCACGTGCGATGCAAACTCCACCCATCTGCTCAGCAGGTTTGCACAGGGAGCTTTATGCTGCCGATCTGCATATTCCGCATCACCCAATGCTGTAACAAGGTTGGTGTTCTGTACATTCCACCTCCATTGTCAGCTGGGGGTGGATCAGGAAGGAGATAACAGGACCTGAAATTCATCCCAGCAACCTTAATAATTCTGTCCAAAAATTAGGTGAAATGACGTTGAACTTTCTGTCAACATTTACGATCACATCATTAATCAGGTCTACTCAATACATGCATGTCAGGCAGACCTGGCAAATAATTGTCCCATTTCTTAAAATGTGGGACATTTGAAAAAAATGAAACCAATCAGACAGGGCCTCCTGCTGCTTCAAGGAGCGCATTTCCTTTGTTAAAATCAACGAAAAACAGTTCGGACCTAATCCAGAGATGCAGAAAATCTGCCCAATGTACATACAAGATTAAAATTACATGAAATACTGTAGTTGACTGCAGGGAGTATCGTTAAAACAAACAACTTTTTTTAAAGCGCATCAAGTGACTTTTAGAGCATCAAATTAATGCAGAGGGAATTATAGAATTTACGTGCAGAAGTTGTTTCTTCGGTTCCCAAGAATGCTCATGTCCTTGCTCCATTCTTTTCCACTTTGTGGCGCCCCATAGTTGGAATCCAGCTGGAGTCAGATCTCTCCCCACAACCCACGTATTCCACTATTCAATTTTTGTTTAACAAACAATAATAATAATCTTTATTATTGTCACAAGTAGGCTTGCATTAACACTGCAGTGAAGTTACTGTGAAAAGCCCCTAGTCGCCACATTCCGGCGCCTGTTCGGGTACACAAAGGGAGAATTCAGAATGTCCAATTCACCTAACAGCACGTCTTTTGGGAGGAAACCGGAGCACCCGGAGGAAACCCACGCAATCCGCACAGACAGTGACCCAAACGGGAATCAAACCCGGGTCCCTGGCTCTGTGAAGCAACAGTGCTAACCACTGTGCTACCGTGCCACCCAGGAACCCGCTGGCGATGGGATCGAGGTTCGCACCCACCGCCACCAGGAGGATGCAGATGTGTCTTAATGCTAACCACTGTGCTACCGTGCCACCCAATTAGTACACCAGGCACCATATCGTCGGGGCCCACATGATTCTCTGATCTTTTGTGGACTCAGTTCCACTTTCCCGCCCGAAAACCATAACCCTTTATTCTTCAAAAACTATAACATAAGAACATAAGAACTAGAACAGGAGTAGGCCATCTGGCCCCTCGACCCTGCTCCGCCATTTAATGAGATCATGGCTGATCTTTGTGGACTCAGCTCCACTCTCCGGCCTGTACACCATATCCCCGAATCCCTTTATTCTTTAGAAAGGCATCTATCTTTTTCTTAAAAACGTTTAAAGAAGGAGCCTCAACTGCTTCACTGGGCAAGGAATTCCAGAGATTCACAACCCTTTGGGTGAAGAAGTTCCTCCTACACTCCGTCCTAAATCTACCTCCCCTTATTTTGAGGCTATGCTTTCCCCGACCAGTGGAAACAACCTGCCCGCATTTATCCTATCTATTCCCTTCATAATTTTATATGTCTCAATAAGATCCCCCCGCATCCTTCTAAACTCCAATGAGTACAGTCCCAGTCTACTCAACCTCTCATCATAATCTAATCCCCTCAACTCTGGGATCAACCTAGTGAATCTCCTTTGCACTCCCTCCAGTGCCAATATGTCCTTTCTCAGGTAAGGAGACCAAAACTGAACACAATACTCCAGATGCGGCCTCACCAACACCCTATACAATTGCAGCATAACCTCACTAGTCTTGAACTCCATCCCTCTAGCAATGAAAGACAAAACTCGATTAGCCTTCTTAATCACCTGTTGCACCTGCACACCAACTTTTTGTGACTTGTGCACTCGCACACCCAGGTCTCTCTGCACAGCAGCATGTTTTAACATCTTACCGTTTAAATAATAATCCATTCTGCTGTTATTCCTCCCAAAATGGATAGCCTCACACTTGGCAACATTGAATTCCATCTGCCAGACCCTAGCCCATTCACCTAACCTATCTAAATCCTTCTGCAGACTTCCGGTATCCTCTGCCCTTTTTGCTTTACCACTTATCTTCGTGTCGTCTGCAAACTTTGACACATTGCACTTGGTCCCCAACTCCAAATCATCTATGTAAATTGTGAACAACTGCGGGCCCAACACTGATCCTTGAGGGACCCCACTAGTTACAGGTTGGAACCAGAGAAACACCCATTTATCCCCACTCTCTGCTTTCTGTTAGTTAACCAATCCTCTACCCATGCTACCACTTTACCCTCAATGCCATGCATCTTTAGTTTATGCAACAACCTTTTGTGTGGCACCTTGTCAAAAGCTTTCTGGAAATCCAGATATACCACATCCATTGGCTCCCCGTTATCTACTGCACTGGTAACGTTCTCAGAAAATTCTACCAAATTAGTCAGACACGACCTACCCTTTGTGAACCCATGCTGCATTTGCCCAATGGGACAATTTCCCTCCAGGTGCCCCGCTATTTCCTCCTTAATGATAGATTCCAGCATTTTCCCTACAACCGAAGTTAAGCTTACCGGCCTATAATTACCCGCTTTCTGCCGACCTCCTTTTTTAAAGAGTGGTGTCACGTTTGCTACTTTCCAATCCTCTGGGACCACTCCAGAGTCTAGTGAATTTTGATAATTATCACTAGTGCGTTTACAATTTCCCTAGCCATCTCTTTTAGCACTCTGGGATGCATCCCATCAGGGCCAGGAGACTGGTCTACCTTTAGCCCCATTAGCTTGTCCAATACTGCCTCCTTAGTGATTACAATCATCTCAAGGTCCTCACCTATCATATCTTTATTTCCATCAGTCACTGGCATGTTATTTGTGTCCTCCACTGTGAAGACTGACCCAAAAAACATGTTCAGCTCCTCAGCCATTTCCCCGTCTCCTATTATTAAATCTCCCTTCTCATCTTCCAAAGGACCAATATTTACCTCAGCCACTCTTTTTTTGTCTTATATATTTGTAGAAGCTTTTACTATCTGCTTTTATGTTCTGAGCCAGTTTACTTTCATAGTCTACCTTACTCTTCTTTATGGCTTTTTTTAGTAGCTTTCTGTTGTCCCCTAAAGACTTCCCAGTCCTGTAGTCTCCCACTAATTTTTGCCACTTTGTATGTTTTTTCCTTCAATTTGATACTCTCCCTCACCTCCTTAGATATCCACGGGCGATTTTTCCCCCTTCTACTGTCTTTCGTTTTTGTCGGTATGAACCTTTTCTGAACACTGTGAAAGATTGCTCGGAAGGTTCTCCACTGTTCCTCAACTGCTTCACCATGAAGTCTTTGCTCCCAGTCTACCTTAGCTAGTTCTTCTCTCGTCCCATTGTAATCACCTTTGTTTAAACACAAAACACTAGTGCTTGATTTTACCTTGTCATCCTCCAACTGTATTTTGATTTCCACCATATTGTGGTCGCTCCTTCCAAGAGGATCCCGAACTATGAGATCATTAATCAATCCTGCCTCATTACACAGGACCAGATCTAGGACCGCTTGTTCCTTTGTAGGTTCCATTACATACTGTTCCAGGAAATTATCCCGGGCACATTCTATAAACTCCTCTTCAAGGCTGCCTTTACTAACCTGGTTAAACCAATCGATATGCAGATTAAAATCTCCCATGATAACCGCTGTACCATTTCTACATGCATCCGTTATTTCTTTGCTTATTGCCTGCCCTACCATCCTGTTACTATTTGGTGGCCTATAGACTACGCCTATCAGTGACCTTTTTGCCTTACTATTCCTGATTTCCACCCAAATTGATTCAGCCTTGTCCTCCATAGCACCAATATCATCCCTTACTATTGCCCGGATGCCATCCTTAAACAACAAAGCTACACCACCTCCCTTACCGTCCATTCTATCCTTTCGTATAGTCTGATACCCTTGGATATTTAACTCCCAGTCGTGACCATCTTTTAACCATGTTTCAGTAATGGCCACTAAATATTAGTCATTCACGATTATTTGCGCCATCAACTCATTTACCTTATTTCGTATACTACGAGCATTCAGGTAAAGTACACTTATGCTGTTTTTTATGTCTTTGTTATGAATCCTAACACCTTGATCAGTAACTTTTCGCAATTTATTTTTCCTCTTACCCTTTCTCCTAATTTTCCTTGTCTTTGAACCCCTATCTCTGCATAATAACCTGTCACGTAACCTGCTGCTTTGATCTCCATTAACCATTATACTGTCCATAGCTTTACATTTCCCTTCCCCCCCCCAACTTGCTAGTTTAAAGTCCTTGTGACCAACCTATTTATCCTATTCGCTATAACACTGGTCCCAGAATGGTTCAGGGAAGACCGTCCCAACGGTACAGGTCCCTCCTGCCCCAGTACTGATGCCAATACCCCATGAAATGGAATCCCTCTTTCCCGCACCACTCCTTTAGCCACGTGTTAACTTCTCTAATTTCTCAACCCTATGCCAATTGGCACGTGGCTCGGGTAGTAATCCAGAGATTATAACCCTGGAGGACCTGTTCTTTAATTTAGTCCCTAGTGTTTGATAATCCACAAACAGGTCCTCTTTCCTAGTCTTACCTATGTTGTTAGTCCCAACGTGGACCACAACAACTGGATCCTCCCCCTCCCTCTCCAAAATCCTTTCAAGCCGATCAGAGATGTCCCTCACCCTGGCACCGGGCAGGCAACATACCATGCGGGACTCTCGATCTGGCTTACAAAGGATGCCATCAATCCCCCTAATTATAGAATCCCCTACAACTACCACTTGTCTTTTTGCTCCCCCCTCTTGAATGGCTTCCTGTACCACGGTGCAGTGGTCAGTCAACGCATCCTCCCTACAGCCCTCTTCCTCATCCACACAGGGAGCAAGTACCCCATACCTGTTGGACAAGGTCAAGGGCTGAGGCTCCTAAACTCAGGATCCCCCTACCTGCCTCCCTTGCAGTCACACCACTCTGTCCCTGACCACTGACCGAATTAACAGTACTTATTCTACCGGGTGTGACTGCCTCCTGAAACAAAGCGTCCAGGTAATGTTCCCCCTCCCTGATGTGCCGCAGTGCGTGCAGCTCGGTCTCCAGCTCATCAATTCTGAGCCAAAGTTCCTCGAGCAGCCAACACTTGCTGCAGATGTGGTCACTGACGGTCTCAATGGGATCCATCAGTTCCATCATCAAACAGCAACAGCACATCACCTGTCCAGCCATATTCAACTAGTTAATTAATTTAAATAATATTTTTATTTTTATTTTTATAGAACCTGAAGGATAAACCCGAACACCAACAAAAACACAGCCCTCTCTCGCCACTCACCCGAACTCAGTCACTCACCTAAACTCAGATGCACTCTGTTCCAATCAGCACTCACCTAAACTCAGATGCACTCTGTTCCAATCAGCACTCACCTAAACTCAGATGCACTCTGTTCCAATCAGCACTCCGTGTCTAAAGGCACTCCTGCCACACCTTTTGTGCACTCACCTCTCCCAGCACTGTCCCGGCTCTCTCCTCCCGCGCTTTTTAAATCTCCAGGCTCTCTCCTCCGGCGCTGTTTTCGCTGACCCGGCTCTCTCCTCCCGCGCTTTTTAAATCTCCCAGCTCTCTCCTCCGGTGCTGTTTTTGCTGTCCCGGCTCTCTCCTCCCGCGCTTTTTATATCTCCCGGCTCTCTCCTCCGGCGCTGTTTTTGCTGTCCCGGCTCTCTCCTCCCGCGCTTTTAAAATCTCCCGCGCTTTTAAAATCTCCCGGCTCTCTCCTCCGGCGCTGTTTTTGCTGTCCCGGCTCTCTCCTCCCGCGCTTTTAAAATCTCCCGGCTCTCTCCTCCGGCGCTGTTTTCGCTGTCCCGGCTCTCTCCTCCAGTGCTTTTTAAATCTCCCGGCTCTCTCCTCCGGCGCTGTTTTTGCTGTCCCGGCTCTCTCCTCCCGCGCTTTTAAAATCTCCCGGCTCTCTCCTCAGGCGCTGTTTTCGCTATCTTGATCTTGAAAACGTTTAATGAAGGAGCCTCAAATGCTTCACTGGGCAAGGAATTCCATAGATTCACAACCCTTTGGGTGAAGAAGTTCCTCCTAAACTCAGTCCTAAATCTACTTCCCCTTATTTTGAGGCTATGCCCCCTAGTTCTGCTTTCACCCGCCAGTGGAAACAACCTGCCCGCATCTATTCCCTTCATAATGTTATATGTTTCTATGAGATCCCCACGCATTCTTCTAAATTCCAACGAGTACAGCCCCAGTCTACTCAACCTCTCCTTGTAATCCAACCCCTTCAGCTCTGGGATTAACCTAGTGAATCTCCTCTGCACAACTCCATCCCTCTAGCAATGAAGGACAAAACTCCATTTGCCTTCTTAATCACCTGTAAACCAACTTTTTGCGACTCATGCACTACCACACCCAGGTCTCTCTGCACAGCAGCAGGTTTTAATATTTTATCATTTAAATAATAATCCCTTTTGCTGTTATTCCTACCAAAATGGATAACCTCACATTTGTCAACATTGTATTCCATCTGCCAGACCCTAGCCCATTCACTTAGCCTATCCAAATCCCTCTGCAGACTTCCGGTATCCTCTGCACTTTTTGCTTTACCACTCATCTTAGTGTCATCTGCCAATTTGGACACATTGCCCTTGGTCCCCAACTCCAAATCATCTATGTAAATTGTGAACAATTGCGAGCCCAAGACTGATCCCTGAACGTTCTTACTTTTGCATTCTATGCTTCTATTTGTAAAGCCAAAATAAAACAATTTTCTCATCTAGATCTGTCAAAGATGTGTATGCAAATCCGTTAGGTCACCAAATTATATAATTTTAAGATCCAAGATTCTTTCCACATAAATTTACATCTATTCTATTACTCCACAGCAGAACCTACTGGTACAGATTGGCCATTAACAGTCACCTCGTTACCCAGCAGAACCCTACCAAAAACACAGACGAAGATCTTCACCTCAAAAGGAATGAGCACTCCACCCAAAATGCATTACTTTATACTTCTCTGCATCAAATTTTATCCACATGGTGTCTACGGATTTCACCACCCCCAAAGTCTGCAACCATCCTCCTCATTATCAACTACGTTTTCCAGATCTAATATTCTGTGCAGATACAGAAAATGGGTAAAACCCAAAGAAACTATTTTCATAAATACCCACGAAAGAAAAACGGGCACTGTATATTTTAAAATAGAAATTGAAATTGAAATTGTGGCAATTACTGGCTGCTTTGCGAGTAACCTTCATGGCAGACATGAAGAGAATTTTAAAATCAGTCTGGATCTGGGATTAAATGTATTGTGCACTCTCACTTTTCATCTGAAAGGTTAAGCATCTTCCTTTCATCAGTTGACCCAATAGCCATAAGCTATGCTTCCACATTTACTCAATATGATTTATGACAAGGGTTTCCTTAACCCGGTCTCAAAACAAATCAAAATTAGCACAGTTTCGATTGGAATCTGTATTTTCAACAATATACCAAAAACAAATTCACTGGCACAGTATTTGAACGGACATTACTTGTCATGCATTTTGGCTAGTAGGACAATGGAATGGATGTTGCTAGGTGACTGTTGCTCTGAGTTACTGTTCTAACTGCAGTGCTAAATAAGCTCGGCTAACAAAAAGTCTTTTTTTAAAAAATATATATATATATATATATATATATACACACCATCTTAGTTACCATTTAATAGCATTTTTGGTTTGAAGCATGGATATTCAAAACTTGAAAATATATATCCACACACATACTCATTATCCTGCTCCTTAATCCTAAAGCTATTCTTTAGATACAAATGCTTAGATGAATTAGAATTTTAATAGCCAAGAAATTCAGAAATGAAGATTCAAAATTGAAATGTTCACCTAAATACTGCACCCAATGGTCTTGGGAAATACACAAATTCCTGTCTCTTCTCTGCAAAAAAAATGTGGCTTAAAAAAGTGCAACTTAAATTAGTTGGCAATCGACTAAATTGCTGAGACATTGGTTACGGCATTGAGTTCAAGTTGTATCATATCAGCAAGCAAAGCAACTCAGATTTTAAATTGGTGTGAAATCAGCCACTGGCCAAGTGGGGCTGCTGTGACAGTAACATGTGGCTGGCTAGTTTGGAGTACAAGAACAGCAATAAACCATTCAGCCCCTTCCACCATCCAATTAAATCATGACTGGCCTGTAAAATCAGCTGCAGTCACCAAATGGGCAGCCATCTTCAGCTTTCCAGTGGTGGGTGGGCAGCTCAGGACCTGGATGGATGGGAGTGTAAAGCGATTGTAGAATCATAGAATTTACCATGCAGAAGGAGGCCATTCGGCCCATCGAGTCTGCACTGGCCCTTGGAAAGAGCACCCTGCCTAAGCCCACATTTCTACCATATCTCCGTAACTCGCCCAATCTTTTTGCACACCGAGGGCAATTCATTATGGCCAATCCACCTAAACCTGCACAGCTTTGGACTTTGGGAGGAAACCGGAGCACCCGGAGGAAACCCGGAGGATTGGGGCAGTTTCTCAAATGTGCGGACAGCAAGACAGATTTTCCTTTTGAGGGTGGAGGTGGGGTGGAGAAGGAGCAGCGTTTTTTTCTATTTGCGGGGCCATTTGACTCTTTAACAGCTCCTTTAAGAACAGCTGGTTGGCCCACCCCATGCTTGGTACAGGTGGTGATGGTGAGAATGTGCACGATACGCACACCACCTATTTATTGAATCACAGAATGGCCTTGGTGCTAAAACCAGCCCGTCAGGCATGCACTCTCTCTCTGCAAGACCCCACCCGCACCCAGCCCTTCCCCCACCATTCTGAAGCTCTCTCTTCAGGCGCTTATTCAAGGCCGTTTTGAAAGCCACCGATGCAACGGCCTCCACCACACAGTCCATCCCAGATTGTAACATTTGGCTACGTAAAATAGATATCCCTCACTTTGCCTTTTAAAAAAAACCAACTGATCTGCTCTGGTTCTCGATGGTGAAATTCTCTCCCCCATCTATCCAGTCCAGATCCCTCATGGATTTTGAGCACCTCCATCAAATTTCCTCTCCATCGAGGATAACAGCCCTAGCTTCTCCAATCTGCTCTTGGAAGGGAACTCCCTTGTTCCCGGAACCATCACCATGAATCTTTTCTGCACCCTCTCAAAAGCCTACACATCCCTCCTGAAGTGCAGTGCCACAATTGGACAGAAATACTCTCGTTGAGGTCAAACTGGTGTTTCATAAAAAGGTTCATCTTCCTTGCGCCTATAAACCTGGGTCCTGCAACCAGCATAGGAGCTCAATTTGAACAGTTAAGCCTGCCTGCCATTCAGTTCGGGTGGACAGGCAGGTGGCAGGTTTACAGGCCTGGCTGGGAGCCTACTCCGACAAGCCTCGGGTGTTAATGGTTCCCCCACGATGATGATGGCTGCCTATTACTGAAGTGACAATATTGCTACAATGGTTTTTTAATTCTGAGCTATGATTGGCAAGTTGCAAGTTCCGCCCAGGCAGCATACTGTAGAGAGAAAAGAGACAGTTGAAGCTTAGGAAATGTCACAGGAATGCCAGTAAAAAGGAAAATTAACAATTTATACTCCGTGTACTGATTCCCTGTTTTCCTGCAACCTGCATACACCTTGGGGACAATTTTCTGGCCATTGCGCTTGGTGCAAATCCTGCTATGTCGGGAGAATTCTGGGAGAAGCCTCAAATGGGATTAGCGCTGGGCACCAAACTTTGCAATGGTCCTGGGCCCTCCCAGCAGACGCAATTAGGTTCACCCACCAGCAAAGGCATGAACCTGATCACCATTCATTTAAATATTCAAAATCAGCTTAACGCCAAACCTTCCGGGGAACATGCGATGCTCCCAACCGCTGGTGTGGCATGAAGCCTGCGGAAATCACTACTGGTCTCCTCAAAGGATGATGGAGACACAATGACCATGCCGGGGGGAGGGGGCTGTGCACGGGATGGCTTGGAGGCCATTGTATGGGCTAGGTCCTGATGTCTGTGGGCGAGGGCCTGTCATTTTAATTTGAGATCATAGAATTTACAGAGAAGGAGGCCATTCGGCCCATCAAGTCTGCATCTGCCCTTGGCAAGAGCACTCTGCTTAAGCCCAAGCTTTCACCTCTCCCCGTATCCCAGTAACCCCAACTAACCTCTTTGGACACTAAGGGCAACTTAGCATGGCCAATCCTCCTAACCTTCACATCTTTGGACTGTGGGAGTGCACCGGAGCACCCGGAGGAAACCCACGCACACACGGGGAGAACGTGCAGACTCCGCACAGACAGTGACCCAAGCCGGAATCGAACCTGGGACCCTGGAGCTGTGAAGCTACTGTGCTAACCACTGTGCTACCATTCTGCCCTCGGGGACCCTTTAAAAATAACACCCCCATTTCGGAGGAGCCAGACCTGGCCCCGCCGCTCTCAATTCTGACGCAAATTACACACCCCTTCCCAGAAAAGTGAGCAAGTGGGGGTGGATTGCGTTCGGGATTGCGCCGACCCACCAGACGGTAATCACACCGCCTTCTCCCACTGGTGATGACACTTGCACCCCTTATTTTCCTGTGCAACTAAAAGTTTATGAATGAGTACATTCTGAGATCAGAGTACAATACAATTGGATCATTGAATAATCTACAATTTATGTACTTTGTCATCAACTCCCTCTTAAAAACTTGTTACCAACATATGGATTATTTAATGGTCCACACATTGTCCTGACTCTATCAGGTTGTAGTTATTGCTTCAGTCAAGCTGCCTGATGGAAGAATTGTATTCCAGTGTGACCAATGGGATTTTTTGGTTCTGGTTCTGTTATTCGTCATCCCACTTCAAATTAACACATTCCAATCACAAATGTATTTGTCAGATACAGGAAATGCACTTTTAATGTCACTGACAACAAGCTGGCTAAAGTTGAGTGCTTTATAGAACCTTCCAGTTTTGCTGGAGGCATGTTTAATGTTTGTCGTCACCACGTCAACAAATAATTCAACAGTGCAGAAATCCTAAAATAATCTGCAGCGTAGCAGCGGAAGAGACTGAAAAAAAAATCTGTATCCAGTTCAGCAGCAAAACGCAAGGCATAATTTCATTTAACCATGAGGAGAAACAGGGCAAGGCTTTCTAATGCAATAACGGTCTGAAGAAAACTCGATTGTCTCAGAGAACCAAATTAAAATGGATAATCATTTTATTATAACACAATGTACTCCCTCACATCGCATGTGAATACGGAAATCTCAGCTCACTGTTCACTGGCAAAGTCAGATCACAGTAAGGGTTACCTGGTGCGTGACGTAATCAATACGGAACATGAGGGGGCTGAATAAATAGCAGGATGTTGGGCTTCAAGAAATAAAACAAACTATACAGTGCATCAGCCACAAGGTACTGGTTTAAACATCAATTTAGCTACAGACATAATCAAGTGCACATTAGTCGATATAAATAGAAAAATGTAAAGGGATAGTTAATTAGGTTATATAATTCCGCAACAAAAGACAGGATAATACAAAGTCTCATTTACAAGAAAGCAAACAGAATTCAAAAGGCTGGAAATGCGGTGCATAACACAATTAAATTAAAAGCCTTTACCAGGCTTAGGTTTCCTACCAAGCTATTAGTGGTTCTACCAGGTGGACAGAGGACATTGCTGATCTCAACACAGCAATCAGGAAAACAAAATGCAAACCATTTCAGAAATTAACTAGTTGCATGAAATCCACACCCTCCAACATAATTATTAAGTGTATTTAGGCATGGAGCATTGATAACTTTGCTTGTTATTTCTAATCCATTCCTTTCTAAGGCACGTGCCCAACTGGATTCCCGACAAGAAAATGGAACTTCTCCATGCCTCACTAAAATTCCAAAACGAGAGTGATGCTCATCCACTGCCAACATATTCTCATTACACATCCTCCATTCTTATGCCAACAATGCTTGCTTCAGGTATTTCTTGTAGACAGCATTTACAATTACAGACGTTCTGATGGCTGAGGTTCTGTAATGAGCGAATCCGAGATCTAACATTTTCCTCTAAGTTCACCCTTTCGTGGAGGCAGCAGTTTAAGTTTTTATATCCTGTTTCCTCCATTGGCCATAGGCGCCACTTTGCCAGGATGAGGACAGCTCCAATACCACTCCGGAAGCACAGCACAACCCAGGAGAAAGGCGCTTGAGTGGCGCCCCCATCCACCACCTTAAACATTCACCCCCACCCACTTCGACAGCAGTGCATATCATTTACAACACCAAAGCTCCTCGTAACAGGGCCTTCCAAACCGGTGACATCTCACCACCTCCAAGGACAAGAGCAACAGACACATGGGAACATCATTGCCTACAAGTTCCTCTCCAAACCACAAACCATCCTGACTTGGGAACTATAATTGCCGTTCCTTCCCTGTTGCCTGGTCAAAATCCTGGATCTCTCTCTAACAGCACAATGGGGGTACCTACACTCCAGTGATTCACCACCACCTTCTCGAGGGCAATTACTGATGACCAATAATATGCTGGCCTTTCCAGTGACACACACATCCCATGACAAAAATAACTGTGCCTTCCTCAGGAGGAAAGAACAAAAAGGGCAACTTTAAAACCTATTTTTTAACCAATTAATCTTTTGCATTGAATTCTCAAATTGAATTAAAAATTTATATCAACTTTGCAGCAATGGCAAGTTACTTTTATATTTAATTGACATGTTAATTGAATGGAAGTGTTTGACGTGGAAATTTTAATGCGTTTCCGCTCTCGTAAAGTAGGGAAAAATCTACAGGAACTCAAACTGGTCTGACTAGAAACAGCCAGCAACAAGGTGCTAAATAGCATCTATTAGCTATGAAAGCATTGGTTGGAACCTGTCATGCTGCCCCATCCTGAACTACACATGACACCAGTCCCACACCATGCTGCCGGTACTTGGGGCTCTATTAAACTACTCAGTTGTAAAACAAGCTTTTCAAACAGGTGTCTCACTGTTGGACCATCAAGATATAGGAGCAGAATTAGGCCATTCAGCCCATCGAGTCTGCTTCGCATTCGACCATGGCTAATATGTTACTCATCCCCATTCTCCTGCTTTCCCCCGTGACCGCTTGATGGGAGGTTAAGTAGCGATGCCAGCATCACCCTCATCCAAAGGCAGGTAGAATGGGCCACCATTTCAGTCTGTCCGCCATTCTGCGATAATGGCATGAAATTACCCCATCCTTAAGTGGGTCTTTTATAAAACATACACACACCATATGCAATGTCTGCTCACAGAAAAAGCACACTATTAATCCAAATCAAATCTCCAACTTTATGTTCGTCACTTGACGCCACTGCTATATGCAAAACTTCAAACCAAGATGTCCAATTCTCCTACCACAGGCAAAACATGATTAAGAGTTTTGCCTCGGGGCTATAGAAAACAAATCAACACGCACTCCCAAAATTCTGACGTTCTAACAAGGTTATTAAAGTTTGCATCTGGAGAGGAAGCTGGCAAGAGTGGCAGCTGAAGGATCCCATTGCACAAGAACAACTTTCACTTGCACAGCACCAGAGGGAAATGCAATGACAACATGATGTTACAGTAAAGAGTGGAGCTCATCATTGGCCTACCTCTATTAGGAAGTCACCCGTTCTCAATCCTGCCTGCCATGCCACTCCTCCTTCATCCACTGACTCTAAGTATTGGAGGGCAGGAAAGGCTGGAGTTGGTGTAAATTCCTCAATTGGTGTATCAGCTGCAGCAGAAAGACAAAATTAAATGAGAAAATGCTGCATTCCAGATCAGAGACAGGTTTAATGATAATTAAACACAAACCAAAACAAGTTCGCATTTTACAAGGAAACCTTCCATTTAAAAAAAGGAACAACAATTTATCTGACGGAGCTATGGGAAGGAAAGCAGAACAAAAGGTTCTCAGGTCCGAGGGCCAGACAGTGGCTGCAGAAGGATTTGCACAGCTCGAACCTGCCAAAGGAAAAAGGGTTTGACTGCTCACCTTTCGCCCCACGCAGCACAAAGCCAAATCCCTCATTGTCCTTCTTCTGTAGGACCACTGTCTTCTCCTCAATGATGCAGTCGCTGTAAAAAGAATCCAGAAGATAGCGCCCATTACTCGAGCCCAGCACAGCTGCTGCCTTCAGGAGTCTGTGCATCATTCTAGAGGACATCAGCCAACTGGATCAGGGGTGCATTGCAAAAAAAACAACAAAACCACCAAAGGGCTGGGGTGGGGGGTGAAACCGGCAATAAGAGGAGGTGGTGTGGCTTAAAGGGACAGGGTGGCCGGTTTGCTCTGAATGAGTGAATGAATGAATGATCACATGTCAGCCGCGACTCTGAGGATTGGAAGCTACGTGCGATTTCAGGAGCAATCTGATCAATATCCTCCCACTGTGCGCGGAGCACAGGCATCTTCCAGGGGAAGCAAGCTGGGGGAAAGTGAGGGAGCATTCCTCTCCCCCCTGTCCTCAGCTACCAACACTGCTCTGCTCGGGTTTAATTCTTGTGCTGTTGCATCGAAATGTTTCTCTCCTGTTGTTGAGAGCTGCAAGAATCTCGCATGATCATTTGACAGCCACACTGCTAATAACGTGGTTGCAGCCTTGGCGTCATCGAGCTGGGTTTTTCCCCCCCCAGAAGTATCTTTACATAATTGAATTAACATCAGGAAATGTGCATGGGGGGGGGGGGGAGCATAAATCAGTACATTTCCCCCAAAATAAATACATGAATTAACAAACTGCCCAAGTAATCAGGCCGGTTCCTTATGCAAAATAATGAGACTGAGATGAAAGTGAGTTTAAATCAGATGTAAATAAACACCAAAGGCAGTCTGCACATCCTTGCAGACGTTAACCCTTAAAGGACAATCACTGGCGGTGCCTCTTATTTCTGTATCGGCGACACTCACAAGACATTTCTGTCCATCTCTTGTGCAAGGCAGTTGAAGAAACGTTATCAGCATTTATTCATCCAGCACATTTCAGAAGAGACATCTACAGTGTGTTTTCTCTCTCAGTGTGGAAAGGCTGTCACAGACCCTTGGTGGGTTAACCGACCAGCAAACACAAAGCAGTAAGTTTTTAAGGGTCTTGATTTCCTTACCTATCAAAGGTGTTAATTTGCACTAATTTCAACTGAGCACAAAGACATTGGGCAGCATTGGGTGATGTGTTAATCAAATACCTCTGAGCCCTGCAGAGTGCCTGAGTAATACAGGCCATCAGTTATACTATTTATCATGCCTTACAGCTCATGGAATACTTTCGAAGTGTACTGACTGCTGTAATGCAGGAAAACGATGCAGCCAATTTGCACACAGCAAGGTCGCACCAATCTGATAATGAGTGTGTTTTAATAATAATAATCGCTTATTGTCACAAGGAGGCTTCAATGAAGTTACTGTGAAAAGCCCCTAGTCGCCACATTCCGGCACCTGTTCGGGGAGGCCGGTACGGGAATTGAACCACGCTGCTGGCTGTGTTCTGCATTACAAGCCAGCGATTTAGCCCACTGTGCTAAACCAGCCCCCTGGGATTTTATGATGTTAATTGATGGAAAAAATATTGGCTTGGATATTGGCAATACACCCACCCCTTTGCTCCTCTTCAATACAGTGCCATGGGATATTTACAACACCAGGTCAGGCAGACGAGGTCTCGGTTTCATCCAAAAGATGGTGCCTCTGGCAGTGCAGCACCAGAGTGTCAGCTTTGATTCTTGTGCTGAAATCCTGGACTGAGGCTTGAACATACAGCTTTGTAACTCCGAGGCAAGCCATTGAGCGACAGCTGATACCTAATGGCTCTTTGGTTTAATAAATGTTTCTGAAGAACTGCATATATTGTGGGACAAATTCTGTTTTAATGCAGGTCAAATGCATTCTCATTTGTTTTGTTTGGCCCCTTGTTCCGCACTGTAACCAATCACTGTTTGTCAATGTACCATTTGTCAATGTTCTCTGTCGATTATTCTTTTTGCCTACTATGTACGTACTGTGTACGTTCCCTCGGCCGCAGAAAAATACTTTTCATTGAACTTTGGTACATGTGACAATAAATCAAATCAATTCCAATTCAGAGCCAGCATGGCTGAGCTGGAAGTATTTCCTATGTCACAGGTCATGGTTTGGCCCTGCTCCAGAAACGTGAACACATAGTCAGGGCTGGCACTTCAGAGCAATACTGCGAGCATGCGACATTGTCGGAAATGCAGGCTTTCGGACCAGATGTTAAAACCAAGGCCCTATCGACCCCCCGTTTGGGTGGATGCAAAAAAATAAAGGTCTTCTGACAGAATTGGAAGGGGAACATTGAGCTCTTTGTGTCCTGGCCAACGCCTCTCTCTCAGTCAACACCATCAACAGCAGCTCTGACTGGTCATTAACCTCACTGTTGTTTGTGGGCCCTCTGTGTGTTAACTGGATACCACGTTTAGCCTGAGCTGAATGATAGCTTCACTTCAAAGTAGTTTGTGGATTGCAAAGCAGTTAGCACACCACGAGGACATGAAAAACATTCTATAAATGCTCCTTTTAAAAATGTACCATGTTGATCCTGACAAAGGAGGTGCATATATAGTGAACTTCAAACATTATGTTTGAAGTCCTTTGTATTGGACTATATTGTAAATCATGTATTTCCAATATCTACGAGTGCTGCTGGGAAAGGAGGCCTCTTGCATTTTATGCAACAAGATTGGGCAAGGAGTCAATCTGCTCTGTTCAATTATGCAGCAACATGAGAAAAAAAGTTAATGGTTGAGTTTTGACCTGCACATATTTCCAGCAATCAAAGGTTAGAGTTATCAATGTGGTGAGGCCACCCTCCCAAAACCTTTTCCTTTACTCTATATTATTTAATAATAACAATAATAATTGCTTATTATCACAAGTAGGCTTCCATGAAGTTACTGTGAAAAGCCCCGAGTTACCACATTCTGGCACCTGTTCGGGGAGGCTGGTACGGGAATTGAACCGGCGCTGCTGGCATTGTTCTGCATTGCAAGCTAGCTATTTAGCCCACTGTGCTAAACCAGCCCCCATTTCAAGTGCTATTGGTTGAAAGTTGATGCTTCAGGGCGGCATGGTGGTGCAGTGGTTATCACTGCTGCCTCACGGTGCCGAAGACCCGGGTTCGATCCCGGCTCCACTCATTGTCCGTGTGGAGTTTGCACATTCTTCCCGTATCTGCATGGGTCTCACCCCCACAACCCAAAGATGTGCAAGCTAGGATTGGCCATGCTAAATTGCCCCTTAATTGGAAAAAACCCGAATTGGGTACTACAAATTTATATTTAAAAAAAGAAAGCTGATGCTTAATATGGGAGTGTGCAAGAACTATCCATTCAAGTTCAGGTCTAAACTACCTAATCTGTAGACATCTTAAGCTGAATAAGAACAGAAAGTCAAAAACTCTTCACTGCTGCCAAGGCACTGAATACAGAAATAGGCCATTCGGCCCACCGAGTCTGCACCGACCCTTTGGAAGACCTCCGGACCTAGGTCCAATCCCCCGCCCCAAAAGCTCACCCTGAGGGGCAATTTAGCATGTCCTCTCCACTTAACCTGCACACCTCTGCACTGTGGGAGGAAACTGGAGCACTCGGAGGAAACCCACGCAGACACGGGGAGAACGTGCACACTCCACACAGACAGTCACTTGAGATGGGAATTGAACCTTGGTCCCTGATGCTGCGAGGCAGCAGTGCTAACCATTGTGCCACCTTGCCACCCCCAGTCGATCTTGAAATGTTTTGGCACAGCCATTTCTGAATGTAATATTTTGTAGAAATATTTGGTTCATCAGCAAGTGGCACGGTAGCACAGTGGTTAGCACTGCTGCTTCACACGCCAGGGTCCCAGGTTCGATTCCTGGTTTGAGTCACTGTCTGTGCAGAATCTGCACCTTCTCCCCGTGTCTGCGTGGGTTTCCTCCAGGCGCTCCGGTTTCCTCCCACAAGTCCCGGAAGACGTGCTGTTGGGTGAATTGGACTTTCTGAATTCTCCGTGTACCTGAACAGGCGCCGGAATGTGGCGATTAGGGGATTTTCGCAGTAACTTCATTGCAGTGTTAATGTAAACCTACTTGGGACAATAATAAAGATTATTATAATTCGATGGTGGGAATGATTGGATCCTGTTACGACAACATATGGGCAAAAAGATCCAAATCTTTGAGGTTATATTCTGCATTGAGAGATCCAAACTGTGACCAATGGGATTTTGGCTCAGGTGACTTTGCAACTGCCTTAAGCTAGGCCGAGGCACCTTGCTTATGCGAATACCAGGAATAATGCTAATAAGAAAGGTGACTTTCTTCTTTCTTAATATGCCCCTCCTGTGGAGCCAGAAGAGCCTCTCCCAGCTCCACAGTGATCCGGGGGACAATTGCTGGCGGATCTCACTTCCTTCTTCCATTTCCAAAACATGTTCTCTGCAAACCAGCCCAGATGCCCCAGGCTGATGCTAACTGTGGATTGCCATCAGCAGAGAAACCAACTCCCAATCAATAGAGAAGCCAGCTGCCTTTGCCCAATCGGTTGGCATCCGTACCTCGTTATGACAATGGCTCTGAGGACCAAGGCCCAATTTTGGATCAGCCTCAGACCTTTGGTTTCTGGTGAACATTCCAAGAATATTTAGGGCCCATTGAATGGGCCTAAACCAATTTCTGACCTTGTGATTGACAAGTGATTTCAAAAACCAATTTATAAAACATTTTTTTTAAGAGTACCCAATACTTTTTTCCCGATTAAGGGGCAATTTAGCGCGGCCAATCCACCTACCCTGCACATCTTTGGGTTGTGGGGGTGAGACCCACGCAGACAGGGGGAGAATGTGCAAACTCCACCTGGACAGTGACCCAGGGCCGGGATCGAACCCGGGTCCTCGGTGCCGTGACGAAAAACAATTTCTAACTGTAATGGAGACTGGAAAAGTTGGAGGTGTTCCCAGTTCTGATGAAAAGTCACCATTCCAAAACATCTGTTTCTCTCTTCATAGTTGCTGCCAGACCTCCTGACTATATCCAGCAATTTCTGTTTGCATATTACAGAAGTTGGGCTTGTTCTCCTTAGAACAGAGAAGTTTAAAGGGATAATTTATAGATATTTACAAAATCCTAATGGATTTTGATGAAGTAACCTAATTGACAAAGGACCCCACAGGAGAGATAATGACATTATTATACAGCGAGTTATGATGATCTGGAATGATACGCTGCCTGATAAGAGAGCAGAAGATTTAACAATAACTTTCAAGAGAAAATTGGATAAATCTGTAAAGGGGAAATTTTTCAGGGGATTGTGGCATGTGAGAGGACCTTTAAGAAATGGGTGTGTATATAAATATCTGTAGTGAGAGTACCTTTAAGAAATGGGTGTTTATTACTGCAGTGATGTCAGAGAATGGATGGAGCTGGGCTGTCTGTCAGCTTTTTACTTTCGTTTTAGGCTGTTTGCTGCAGGGTGTGTTTTAGTTTAGTTTTCAGTGTAGGAGCTGAAGCCAGACAGAGCAGGTGTACTGCTGTTCTCTCTGCCATGAAAAGACTATCTCTTGATCATTTGGTGAATTCAGAATTATAAATGTTCTCCGTAGTGAATGTAAACCTAATGTGCTTCTGTTAAAAGGTGTTTCTTTTGTCTTCTGGATGTTGTTTGGGAAGTTATGAAGCATTACTTAGTGTTGTAGTCTTTGGGGGTTGTATTTGAATTGATGGTTGCTAAGATGTTCACTGTATGTTTTAAAAAGGTTAACTTGTGTTCATAGAATAAACATTGTTTTGCTATAAAAAATACTTTTCCATTTCTGCTGTCCCACACCTGTAGAATGGGCCGTGTGCTCCCCATACCACAATCTATTATAGGTTGTGGGTCAGGTGAACTCCATGATACACTTTGCGGTTCTCTCAACCCTGACCCATAACAATTGAGTGGGGAGTGGAAATAATTGGATCATGTTTTCAAAGGGCCAGCCTAGTACAATGGGCTGATTGGCTGCCTACGGCACAGTAAGGTCATTGATTCTACAAAACCACTGTTCATAGAGACCATGGGCTGGACTTTACAAACAATCAAACTGCCCCCCTGCCTCAGCACCCTCCACATTTACATTCAATATAGGTAACGGTCTAACCAACAGAAATCAGAGTCCGTTCTGGACGGGATTATCACCCCGCTATCTAACCGCTCTCTGATGGTATTTTGGAACCCGTGGGGAGCTCCTCAGTGCAGGAAGAGATCCACATACCATTTTTAAATGGCACCCCGATCTCTTGACCCCCCTCCCCAACGCGAAATGGATCCTCCTACATCCCAACTCACCTGTTGGGGGGTACCCAAGCCCCCCACACCACATACCGGAGGGCACCCCCGGGCCTGATCCCTGGGGTGGGAACAATGCCAGCCTGGCAGTGCTGCATGGGCACCCAAGCAGTGCCGGGCCTGCACCCAGGTGGCACTGTCTGGGTGTCCAGGTGACACTGCCAGGGTTCCAGCCTGGCCAGAGCCTGACCACCTGATTGCCTGGGAGACCCGCCCGCACCCCCCTCCCCCCACCCCCACTGTGCCGGTCCCCATTTGCGGGGACCAGTACTATCGCCGCTCGGCTGGGGTCTCCTCGGTGAGGCCGCTGGATGCCGGCTGGCTGTTTGATCCGGAGTGAGAATGACTAAGTTGGTTTTTGAACTCACTTAACCGTGCAAGGCTGTGTCCCGCCCATTGTGGGTGGGACCCAGATCGCGACATCTCCTGAAACCTGGTTAGATTCCGGCGTGACACGGCCGGTAAATCGCACTCATCAAATGATGATATTGTGCTGGCAAAGGGGCTGGTTTAGCACACTGGGCTAAATCGCTGGCTTTTAAAGCAGACCAAGGCTGGTACGGTTCAATTCCCCTAGTTAGCTGGACGATGCTTGATTGGATGTGCCGAAACGGAGGGGATGGGAATGAGCAGATCTCACACTTCCCGATGCCCCTTCCTTATCCCCACTGGAAACGGTAAAATCCAGTGACATATTAACTCGGGAAAAAATTCACAGTTCTGGGACGAGGCTTTATGGTGAAGAATCAACTTAAGCAGATGTCCCTTAAAACTTGCAAATGCACTGAAAGCTGCTATTCATTTTCTACAAGTTATGGACAACTTCCTGTCTCAGAATCTTGCTGACACTGTTTTACAGTGTGTGTGTGTGGGACCGGTGAGGGTGTGTGTGTGTGGGGCGGGGGTGTGTGTGTGTGGGGGGGGGGGGGGGGGAGGAGGGTGTGGGGGGAGGGTGTGTGTGTGGGGGGGGTGTCGGGGGGAGGCTGTGTGTGTATGTGTGTATGGGGAGACGGTGTGTGTGGCGGGGGAGGGTGTGTGTGTGTGTGTGTGTATGGGGAGGAGTGGTATATGGGTGTGTGTGTGTGGGGGGAAGGTGTGTGTGTGTGTGTGTGTGTATGGGGAGGAGTGGTATATGGGTGTGTGTGTGGGGGGAAGGTGTGTGTGTGTGTATGGGGCAGAGAGGTGTGTGTGTGGGTGTGGGGAGGGTGTGTATGTGGGGAGGTGGGTGTGTGTGGGTGTGGGGAGGGTGTGTGCGGGGAGGAGGTTGGGTGTGTGGGGGAGGAGGGTGTGCGAGAGGAGGGTGTGTGTGGGTGTGGGGAGGGGGTGAGCGGGGAGGAGGGAGTGCGGGAGGAGGGTGTGCGGGGGAGGAGGGTGTGTGGGGGAGGAGGGTGTGTGTGGGTGTGGGGAGGGGGTGAGTGGGGAGGAGGTTGTGTGTGTGTGGGGAGGAGGGTGTGCGAGAGGAGGGTGTGTGTGGGTGTGGTGAGGGGGTGAGCGGGGAGGAGGTTGTGTGTGTGTGTGTGTGGGGAGGAGGGTGTGCGGGAGGAGGGTGTGTGGGGAGGGGGTGAGCGGGGAGGAAGCTGTGTGGGTGTGTGTGTGGGAGGAGGGTGTGCAGGAGGAGGGTGTGCGGGAGGAGGGTGTGTGTGGGTGTGGGGAGGGGGTGTGCGGGGAGGAGGTTGTGTGTGTGTGTGTGTGTGTGGGGGGGGAGGAGGGTGTGTGGGAGTAGGGTGTGTGGGAGTAGGGTGTGCGGGAGGAGGGTGTGCGTGTGTGTGTGTGTGTGGGGAGGAGGGTGTGTGTGGGTGTGGGAGGGGGTGTGCGGGGAGGATGTTGGGTGTGTTTGTGGTTGTGTGTGTATGTGTGTGTGGGTGTGTGTGGGTGTGTGTGTGTGGGTGTGTGTGGGGGGTGAGTGGGGAGGAGGTTGTGTGGGTGTGTGTGTGTGTGGGGAGGAAGGTGTGCGAGAGGAGGGTGTGTGTGAGTGTGCGGGGAGGATGTTGGGTGTGTGTGTGTGTGTGGGGAGGAGGGTGTGTGTGGGTGTGAGGAGGGGGGGATGCGGGGAGGATGTTGTGTGTGTGTGTGTGTGTGTGTGTGTGGGGAGGAGGGTGGGTGTGGGGAGTGTGGGTGTGGGGAGGGGGTGTGCGGGGAGGATGTTGGGTGTGTGTGGGGAGGAGGGTGTGTGTGGGTGTGGGGAGGAGGGTGTGTGTGGGTGCGTGTGTGTGTGGGGAGGAGGGTGTGTGTGGGGTGTGGGGAGGGGGTGTGCGGGGAGGATGTTGGGTGTGTTTGTGGTTGTGTGTGGGGGGGTGTGTGGGTGTGTGTGGGTGTGTGTGGGTGGGGGCAGTGGACGTTGGTGGTATCTCTGCAGAGGTAAATCCATTGTGAGATTTGTATGAGTGTTGTCGTGCGAACAGTGCCTGTTGAACAATGTCTACCGTGACTACACTGAACAAAATGACAGAACATCTTGGACAATGGAAACACAAATTAAATCACAGCTGCAAAATCACTGGGGTGACTGTGAGTTTGTGTGAGCATGAGGTATCACCATTAGATGAATCAGTTTATTTCTTCTAAAACAGATCAATCCCAAGATTGAAATAATCTTTTCGTCACATTAAAGCTTCAAATGTTGACTAACAAAACGTTCTCACTTTTAGAATCCCTACGGGGCAGAAGGAGGCCATTCGGTCCATCGAGTCCGTACCGACCCTCTGCAAGAGCAACCCCACCTCGGCCCATTCCTTTGCCCCATCCCACTTAACCCCACCTAACCTGCACATCCCTGGACACTAATGGCAATTTAGCATGACCAAACCACCTAACCTGCACATCTTTGGACTGTGGGAGGAAACCGGAGCACCCGGAGGAAACCCACGCACACACGGGGAGGACGTGCAGACTCCGCACAGTCACCCAAGGCCAGAATTGAAAACTTGTAGCACCTTTATCCAGCAATGGAACTTTGAGTTGAAGCGACATGTGTTGTACGTCCTGCAAACTGGAAGGTTCATTACAATCTCAATTCTGAAAACATATTTTTGGGGGGAATGGATGGGAGAGGGTATATCGATAAACCAATGTGCCGAGTGCGGAGCGACATCTCGAAAATGCTGCAAATCAATGTTTCGCATAACACCTGCTGTTTTGTGTGTTTGTATTGGTTTTTCAATCCTTTCGATCCATTGTCCGGCTGTGTTCATGGATTTAATGTGAAACAACTAACACACAAAACCTGCTCAGTCACTTTGGGCTAAAAATCTGTCTCGGCTTGTAATGCAGAACGCTTTCTATGCCCAGACATCGGCCATTCAGTCTCACTGACCTCAATAGGACTGAATATCGAGTGTACAACTTTGTGTCAAATTTTTTCAAAATTTAACGTACCGTTTATCAGTTGGATGCTGACACCAACCTTACGTTGGTGAGGATTTAAATAATTAGAGAGGGAATGGAGAAACCTGGGAATGCTTGAGTGGAATCTCATGGTTTGCAAAAGTGTTAAAGTTGACCAAGGAATTTAACTTATTCTGGTTGGAATGAGAAATGTATCGGTAATGAATGTCATGCGAGAGTGCCTTTAAGACATGGATGTTTAAGCAATGTCCCATTAAGAAAACAGTGATGTCATAGAGTGGGTGGAGCTCAGCTCAGTTCAGCCATTTTGCAGTTTGGCTTTGCAGGTTTTTTAGTTTCAGTTTAAAAAGCAGTGGGTGTGTGTCTGTGTGTGTCCAGAGAGCTGCAAGAAGAAAGCAAGGTGCTGGAGCTGAAATCAACCAAGCTAATATATCTCTGCCATTCTACAGAAAAAATATATATCATTTAACCTGATGTGATACTGTTTAAAGGTGTTAAGTCTCTTGGAAGTTTGAAGGAACATTATAAGGAGTTATTTACTGTTGTAATATTTTCTGAGTTATCTTTGAAGTAAGGGGTGTTAAGAGATCCAATGTTTATTTAGGATGTTAAGTTGAGTTCATGGAATAAACAGTGTTTTGTGTTTGAAAACCCACGTGTCCATAATTGTAATCCCACACCTAGGGGAAAAGCCGTGTGCTAGGAAAAGCAACAAATCCATTAAAGGGAGAGGTTGGTTGAACTCCATGATACATTTGGGGGTTCTGAAAACAACTCCTCCATAACAATTGGGGGCTCAAGGGGGATAAATGTCTATCTATTGGATTGGCTTTTGTGAACTTAAAGACAGTGAAGGATTGTTGCTTTTCCGGTGTGGTATTTTAGCTTAAGTGGGGAGAGTGTTGTGAACAATGGCTCTTTCAGAGGCTCAGAATTTTTTTGGGGTGGAAAATGTCACACGGAGTACTTTACGGACAGAAACGAAGAGCAGACTGTTAGATTTGGCAAGAACATTGCAGTTAACATTACCTGACAAAATGCGAAAAGGTGAGGTAATTATGGCGGTGGTTAAGCATTTAAAGTTGCCTGAGATACAGTTTGATTCATTGGAAATGGCAAAAATTCAGTTGCAAATTAAACAAATGGAACATCAGAAAGAATTAAAGTGGCTGGCATACGAGAGTGAGAGAGAGGAAAAAGAAAGAGAAAGAGAGAGAGAGGAAAAAGAAAGAGCAAGAGAGAGAGAGGAAAAAGAAAAGGAGAGAGAAGAAAGGAGAAAAGAAAAAATAGCCCTGGCAGAACAAAAAGAAAAAGAAAGGGAGATACAGATCAGGGAAAATAGTTTGAAGTTCAGAAATTGGCCATGAAACATGACAATTAGTTAAAATTGGCAGACGTAAAGGGAAACGTACAGTTGGATGATAGTGATGAGGATAGTGAGAAAGAGCGTCATTGTCAAAGGCTTGGTGGGAATCTATTTAAATATGCCCAAGCATTGCCAAGGTTTGACGAGAAGGAGGTGGAAGCCTTTTTTATTTCATTTGAGAAGGTAGCTTAACAAATGAAATGGCCACAGGACATGTGGGTATTACTGATTCAAACAAAGCTGGTAGGTAGAGCTAGTGAAGTGTTTGCATCACTACCAGAGAAGGTATCTGGAATATATGAGGAGGTGAAGAAATCCATCTTAAGTGCATATGAGCTAGTGCCTGAAGCTTACAGACAAGGGTTTAGAAATTTAAAGAAAGAATTTGGTCAAACATACATGGAGTTTGAAAGGCTCAAACAGAGTAATTTTGATAGGTGGATAAGGGCTTTGAAAATAAACCAAACGTATGAAGCTCTCAGAAAAATTATACTTTTGGAGGAGTTAACAAATTAAATTCCTGATGTAGTGAGAACTCATGTGGAAGAGCAGAGGGTTAAAACTGCGAGATTAGCAGCGGAAATGGCAGATGATTATGAATTAGTTCATAAATCAAAGATTGGTTTCCGACATCAGTTTCAGCCGGTGAGGAATAGAAACTGGGGACATGAGAAATACTCAAGTGGTAAAGGTAAAGGTGATCTGATGGGAGATAATAAAGAGAGTGTACCTCAGATTAAAAAAGAAATCCAGGAGGGGGGGAAAAGAAATGAAAAGTTTCAGATGTTTTCACTGTAATAAACTAGGCCATGTAAAGTCTGGATCGCAGGTGGGAGTGATGCCTACTGTGCTTGATAAGCCAGTGGAAAATCACAGAGGGTAGTGGGTGCCTGGAACTCGCTACCGGAGGAGGTGGTGGAAGCAGGGACGATAGTGACATTTAAGGGGCATCTTGACAAATACATGAATAGGATGGGAATAGAGGGATACGGACCCAGGGAGTGTAGAAGATTGTAATTTAGTCGGGCAGCATAGTCGGCACGGGCTTGGAGGGCCGTAGGGCCTGTTCCTGTGCTGTACATTTCTTTGTTCTTTGTTCTTTGAAGCGGGTTGCAGCCAATGGAGCTCACCCTTAGTGATGGTACCGAAACCAGATGGTACCCAACGGTTGTGTGTGGACTATCGAAAGGTGAATGCAATTACAAGAACAAACTCTTATCCTATTCCACGTTTGAGGGATTGCATTGAGAAATTGGGACAATCTGCTTTTATTTCCAACTTCCAGACATGGAAAGAATATTGAAACCATCATATGGAGTTCTTCGATCGACTTCAGGAGGCGGGTTTGGTGATGAACCTAGCCGAAAGTGAATTTGGAGAAGCCCGAATCACTTTTCTTGCGGAGTTTCCGTTATCCTCAAGACAAAGGGAAATAATGCGATTTCTTAGCATGAGTGGATTTGATCGAACAGTTGTGCAAAGGTTTTGTGGCGTGATTACTCCACTGATGGAATTGCTGAAGAAACGTCAAAAATTTCAATGGACAGCGGACTTTCAACAGGCATTTGACTGCCTGAAAGCTGTGATCACCAATGCTCCTGTATTGGAGAATTGCAAGGGACTCTGTGGTCAGATTGAACTAAATATCTGATTCTAAAGAGAAATGCCGAGGAGTAGAGGAATGGATGGATCGTGCAAACACTTTGTTCAAAGAGACTGTCAATCGAGAAGGATTTTGGTTGGAGGAAGAAGAACAAAGAAAAATGGACTATATTATTATACCTGTTTGCATGTGTTGATTTAAAAAAAAAAAATAAAAAGGTATATTTACTGTTTACCTTTCTTAGTGGATGGTGCAAAAGTGAAAAATGAAACCATCTTGAAGTTGATGGGTTTTTTTCTTTTCTTCGGGGGAGGTGTCATGCGAGAGTCATGGATGTTTAAGCAATGTACCTTTAAGAAAACAGTGATGTCATAGAGTGGGTGGAGCTCAGCTCAGTTCAGCCATTTTGCAGTTTAGTTTTGCAGGTTTTTTAGTTTCAGTTTAAAAATCAGTGGGTGGGTGTCTGTGTGTGTCCAGAGAGCTTCAAGAAGAAAGCAAGGTGCTGGAGCTGAAATCAACCAAGCTAATATATCTCTGCCATTCTATAGAAAATATATATATCATTTAACCTGATGTGATACTGTTTAAAGGTGTTAAGTCTCTTGGAAGTTTGAAGTAACATTTTAATGAGTTATTTACTGTTGCAATATTTTCTGAGTTATCTCTGAAGTAAGGTGTGTTAAGAGAGCCAATGTTTATTTGAGATGTTAAGTTGAGTTCATGGAATAAACAGTGTTTTGTGTTTGAAAACCCACATGTCCATAATTGTAATCCCACACCTAGGGAACAAGCCGTGTGCTAGGAAAAGCAACAAACAGATTAAAGGGAGAGGTTGGTTGAACTCCATGATACATTTTAGGGTTCTGAAAACGCCTCTCCCATAACATGAGATTATGTAAAAAAATTTATTTGGAGAACATTTTATTGTACATATTGTCAGTGTGATTGTTTGCAGACTGGATAAGCAATTTAAGGTTGATTAATTTAGTTCCATTGGCAGCAAATTTGCCACTAAATGAAGTCCATCGACATTCCAGAGCATAAAAAGAAAGACTTGCATTTATGTAGTGCCTATCATCACCACCAGCCATCTGCAAGACCTTTACAGCCAATGTATTACTTCAAATTGTAGTCACTGTTGTAATGAGGAAGCTAACAACCAATTTTCTCACAGCAACACCCGCAAAAAGTACTGGGATAATGACCAGATAATACATCCTCCTCGGATGTCGACTGAGCGATACACATTGGCCAGGACACCTGGGCACCCTTGCTTTTCTTCAAATTAGTGCCATGGGATCTTTTATATCTGCCTGAGTGGCCAGGTGGGGCCTCAGCTTAATGCGTCATCCAAAAGAGAACATCTCCAGCAGTGCAGCACACCCTCTGCGTTGTACTCCAGAGTGCGTCAGCCTTGACTGTGGTGCTCAGGAATCTGGAGTTGGACATGAACGCACAACCATCTGGCTCAGAGGGAATCTCAGCCACAGCTGTCACTTAAGTGCATGCTTGACAGTGATGCTCCAGTATTGAGGGAGAAGAGATGGCAAAACGTGCCACCCTTTAGGTTTGAGAACAAAGTGGCTGGTAAAGGTCTCACGCTTCAAAACGAGTATCATATTTTCCCAGTGTCCATTACTGACATGCTGATTGGTAAACAAATGAAATAAACATGTTGTGCACATCTTCCCTCAACTAACATCATTAGATAAAAGAGAAATACAAAATCCTGGCCATAAACCTCTGTTTTATTGATGGCTGGCATTAGGTTGCCAACTGTAGACAAAGCACAGGAAATAATTAAGTGTTTTAAACTGCTAAATATTGATTAGATTGATCAACTGGCACGAGAACCAAGGGTTCCGCACAAGGAAGTGCTTACAGCAATTTAAAAAAAATTGTTAGTCTAATTTAAATAGACATTGGCCAAGTGACCAAAACCGTGAATGGAGCTTTTGGACCTTTACCGCGACAGTCTAACTGTAACAGTGAAACTCTTTTATCATCTCACATGATTGATCAAGATTTAAAAGAAACAATACACATCTCACTGTTGTTGACACAGGCAAGCAACTAAATGCACTACTTATATTGCCATTGTAAGAAGACTTACAACCCAAGGTTAAAGTCCAACAGGTTTGTTTCAAACACTAGCTTTCGGAGCGCTGCTCCTTCCTCAGGTGAACCCACAGCAACCCACCTTCATTCACCTGAGGAAGGAGCAGCGCTCCGAAAGCTAGTGTTTGAAACAAAGCTGTTGGACTTTAACCTGGTGTTGTCAGACTTCTTACTGTGCCCACCCCAGTCCAACGCCGGCATCTCCACATCATATATTGCCATTAACCTACTCAATTCGAACCCTTGTAAACGATCACAGAATCATGTTCTTTGAAAGAGTGGTCAGGCTGAATCTCACAACTCAACTCTTCCCCATAATCTTGTAAATTAGTGCTCGACTAGTGCTTGTCCAATTGTCTTTTCAAAGTTCCAATGAAATCTGATTGCCTCACCTTTTCAGATCGTGTGATCGTGTGAACTGAAGCGGGAGAATCCGTCACAGAAAGTCATGCATTGTTGGTCTGAGGAATCGGATGATCTCCTACGGGACTGCTTAGAGTCAGTGGACTGGTCAGTATTTTAAACTCTGCGACCAGCCTGAATGAGTACGCCTCTACAGTAACTGACTTCATTAGTAAGTGTGCAGAAGACTGTGTGCCAAAGAAGCAAATCCGCGTGTTTCCCAACCGGAAACCCTGGATGAACAGGGATATCCACGGCTTGCTAAAGTCTAGGTCTGAGGCGTTCAAGTCAGGCGACCCTGACCTCGACAAGAAAGCCAGATATGATCTAAAGAAATCCATCAAAGATGCCAAAAGACAGAACCGGACCAAGCTCGAGTCCCAGGCTAGCCACACGGACCCCCACCATCTATGACAAGGTCTGCGAGACATAACGGGCTACAAGGTGAAGGCATGTAAAATCACCGGCTCCAATGCACCCCTCCCTGATGAGCTCAACGCATTCTATGCATGCTTTGTGCAAGAGGTCAGCGAGAGCGAGCCCTCCACCCCAGAAGCCTCGGATGAACTTGTATCTGAGATCACCACTGCAGACTCAGAGCAGCCTTCTCGAAGGTCAACCCTCGGAAAGCCAGTGGCCCGGATGGGGTACCCGGACAGGCACTCAGGTCTTGCACGGATCAGCTGGCAGGGGTATTCGCAGACATCGTCAACCTCTCTTTACAACAATCTGAGGTCCCTATCTGCTTCAAGAAGACGACCATCATCCCCGTACCAAAGAAAAGTCAAGCAGCGTGCCTTAATGACTATCATCCAGTGGCTCTGACATCCATCATCATGAAGCGCTTCGAAAGGTTAGTCATGGCACGAATCAATTCCAGCCTCCCGGATTGCCTTGATCCACTACAGTTCGCCTACTGCTGCAACAGGTCCACAGCAGACGCCATCTCCATGGCCCTGCACTCTACCCTGGAACACCTAGATAACAAAGACACTTATGTCAGACTCCTATTTAGCGACTACAGCTCAGCCTTCAACACCATCATTCCTACAAAACTCATCTCCAAACTCCGTGGCCTTGGCCTTGGCTCATCCCTCTGCAACTGGATCCTGAACTTTCTAACCCACAGGCCACAATCAGTAAAGATAACAACAACATGTCCTCCACAATCATCCTCAACACTGGTGCCCCACAAGGCTTTGTCCTCAGCTCCCTACTATACTCCTTACTGAAACATGGTTAAAGAATGGTCACGACTGGGAGTTAAATATCCAAGGGTATCAAACTGTTCGGAAGGACAGAGTGGATGGTAAGGGAGGTGGTGTAGCTCTGTTATTTAAGGATGACATCCGGGCAATAGTAAGGGATCACATCGGTGCTATGGAGGATAAGGTTGAATCCATTTGGGTGGAAATCAGGAATAGTAAGGCGAAAAAGTCACTGATAGGAGTAGTCTATAGGCCACCAAATAGTAACATTATGGTGGGGCAGGCAATAAACAAAGAAATAACGGATGCATGTAGAAATGGTACAGCAGTTATCATGGGGGATTTTAATCTACATGTCGATTGGTTTAACCAGGACGGTCAAGGCAGCCTTGAGGAGGAGTTTATAGAATGTATCCATGATAGTTTCTTAGAACAGTATGTAATGGAACCTACGAGGGAACAAGCGGTCCTAGATCTGGTCCTGTGTAATGAGAAAGGGTTGATTCATGATCTCATAGTTAGCGACCCTCTCAGAAGGAGCGATCACAATATGGTGGAATTTAAAATACAGATGGAGGGTGAGAAGGTAAAATCAAGCACTAGTGTTTTGTGCTTAAACAAAGGAGATTACAATGGGATGAGAGAAGAACTAGCTAAGGTAGACTGGGAGCAAAGACTTTATGGTGAAACAGTTGAGGAACAGTAGAGAACCTTCCAAGCGATTTTTCACAGTGCTCAGCAAAGGTTTATACCAACAAAAAGGAAGGAGGGTAGAAAGAGGGAAATTCGACCATGGATATCGAGGAAATAAGGGAGAATATCAAATTGAAGGAAAAAGCATACAAAGTGGCAAAGATTAGTGGGAGACTAGAGGACTGGGAACTCTTTAAGGGGCAACAGAAAGCTACTAAAAAAGCTACAAAGATGAGTAAGATAGATAATGAGAGTAAACTTGCTCAGAATATAAAAACAGATCGTAAAAGTTTCTACAAATATATCAAACAAAGAAGAGTGGCTAAGGTAAATACGGCAGCACGGTAGCCTTGTGGATAGCACAATTGCTTCACAACTCCAGGGTCCCAGGTTCGATTCCAGCTTGGGTCACTGTCTGTGCGGAGTCTGCACATCCTCCCCGTGTGTGCGTGAGTTTCCTCCAGGTGCTCCGGTTTCCTCCCACAGTCCAAAGATGTGCAGGTTAGTTGGATTGGCCATGATAAATTTCCCTTAGTGTTGGGTGGGGTTACTGGGTTATGGGGATAGGGTGGAGGTGTTGACCTTGGGTAGGGTGCTCTTTCCAAGAGCCGGTGCAGACTCGATGGGCCGAATGGCCTCCTTCTGCACTGTAAATTCTATGATAATCTATGGTCCTTTAGAAGATGAGAAGGGAGATTTAATAATGGGAGATGAGGAAATGGCTGAGGAACTGAACAGGTTTTTTGGGTCGGTCTTCACAGTGGAAGACACAAATAACATGCCAGTGACTGATGGAAATGAGGCTATGACAGGTGAGGACCTTGAGAGGATTGTTATCACCAAGGAGGTAGTGATGGGAAAGCTAATGGGGCTAAAGGTAGACAAGTCTCCTGGCCCTGATGGACTGCATTCCAGAGTGTTAAAAGAGATGGCTAGGGAAATTGCAAATGCACTAGTGATAATTTACCAAAGTTCACTAGACTCTGGGGTGGTCCCGGCGGATTGGAAATTAGCAAACGTGACACCACTGTTTAAAAAAGGAGGTAGGCAGAAAGCGGGTAATTATAGGCCAGTGAGCTTAACCTCGGTAGTAGGGAAGATGCTGGAATCTATCATCAAGGAAGAAATAGCGAGGCATTTGGATGGAAATTGTCCCATTGGGCAGACGCAGCATGGGTTCATAAAGGGCAGGTCATGCCTAACTAATTTAGTGGAATTTGTTGAGGACATTACCAGTGCAGTAGATAACGGGGAGCCAATGGATGTGGTATATCTGGATTTCCAGAAAGCCTTTGACAAGGTGCCACACAAAAGGTTGTTGCATAAGATAAAGATGCATGGCATTAAGGGTAAAGTAGTAGCGTGGATAGAGGATTGGTTAATTAATAGAAAGCAAAGAGTGGGGATTAATGGGTGTTTCTCTGGTTGGCAATCAGTAGCTAGTGGTGTCCCTCAGGGATCAGTGTTCGGCCCACAATTGTTGACAAATTACATAGATGATTTGGAGTTGGGGACCAAGGGCAATGTGTCCAAGTTTGCAGATGACACTAAGATAAGTGGTAAAGCAAAAAGTGCAGAGGATACTGGAAGTCTGTAGAGGGATTTGGATAGGCTAAGTGAATGGGCTAGGGTCTGGCAGATGGAATACAATGTTGACAAATGTGAGGTTATCCATTTTTGTAGGAATAACAGCAAAAGGGATTATTATTTAAATGATAAAATATTAAAACATGCTGCTGTGCAGCGAGACCTGGGTATGATAGTGCATGAGTCGCAAAAAGTTGGTTTACAGGTGCAACAGGTGATTAAGAAGGCAAATGGAATTTTGGCCTTCATTGCTAGAGGGATGGAGTTTAAGACTAGGGAGGTTATGCTGCAATTGTATAAGGTGTTAGTGAGGCCACACCTGGAGTATTGTGTTCAGTTTTGGTCTCCTTACTTGAGAAAGGACGTACTGGCACTGGAGGGTGTGCAGAGGAGATTCACTAGGTTAATCCCAGAGCTGAAGGGGTTAGATTATGAGGAGAGGTTGAGTAGATTGGGACTGTACTTGTTGGAATTTAGAAGGATGAGGGGGGATCTTACAGAAACATATAAAATTATGAAGGGAATAGATTGGACAGATGCGGGCAGGTTGTTTTCACTGGCGGGTGAAAGCAGAACTAGGGGGCATAGCCTCAAAATAAGGGGAAGTAGATTTAGGACTGAGTTTAGGAGGAACTTCTTCACCCAAAGGGTTGTGAATCTATGGAATTCCTTCCCCAGTGAAGCAGTTGAGGCTCCTTCATTAAATGTTTTTAAGATAAAGATAGATAGCTTTTTGACGAATAAAGGGATTAAGGGTTCTGATGTTCGGGCCGGAAAGTGGAGCTAAGTCCACAAAAGACCAGCCATGATCTCATTGAATGGCGGAGCAGGCTCGAGGAGCCAGATGGCCTACTCCTGCTCCTAGTTCTTATGCACCTATGACTGTGTGGCCAAATTCCCCTCCAACTCAATTTTCAAATTTGCTGATGACAGTAGTGGGTCGGATTTCAAACAATGACGAGACAGAGTACAGGAATGAGATAGAGAATCTGGTGAACTGGTGCGACGACAATAATCTCTCCCTCAATGTGAACAAAACGAAGGAGATTGTCATCGACTTCAGGAAGCGTAGTGGAGAACATGCCCCTGTCTACATCAATGGGAACGAAGTAGAAAGGGCCGAGAGCTTCAGGTTTTCAGGTGTCCAGATCACCAACAGCCTGTCCTGGTCCCCCCATGCCGACACTATAGTTAAGAAAGCCCACTAACGACTCTACTTTCTCAGAAGACTAAGGAAATTTGGCATGTCAGCTACGACCCTCACCAACTTCTACAGATGTACCACAGAAAGCATTCTTTCTGGTTGTATCACAGCTTGGTTTAGAGCCTGCTCTGCCCAAGACCACAGGAAACTACAAAAGGTTGTGAATGTAGCCCAGTCCATCATGCGAACCAGCCTCCCATCCATTGACTCTGTCTATAATTCCCGCTGCCTCAGAAAGGCAGCCAGCATAATGAAGGACCCCACGCACCCCGGACATACTCTCTTCCACTTTCTTCCGTCAGGAAAAAGATACCAAAGTTTGAGGTAACGTACCAACCGACTCAAGAACAGCTTCTTCCCTGCTGCCATCAGACTTTTGAATGGACCTACCTCGTATTAAGTTGATCTTTTCTCTCCACCTTGCTATAACTGTAACATTATATTCTGCAGTCTCTCCTTCCTTCCCTATGTACGGTATGCATTGTTTGTACAGCATGGAAGAAACAATACTTTTCACTGTATACTGATACATGTGACAATAATAAATCAAATCAAATCAAATCCACATCATAAAAATCCTCTGCGCTAAACCTTCTCCTCATTTTCTTGTGTTTCATCTAAATACAAGCAACTTGCTTCAATGCCTTCCTCCCTCAGTCCTCTTATTCTCAGCCATTCAGGTAATAAAATATTTATCATTATGTAGCTTCCATGGTAGATTTGTAGTAATTGCTTCTTATTTATTTATCCTTCCCACTTTCCAAAATCTTCCTTCTGTTTCTGATTTACTTCTAGAAATTCAACCGCTATTTTACCCCTCCTTTGGGTTCCTTTGTAGCTTTGCAAAGTTGTCCGTAGTCCACTGGTACCCAACGTGTTCTTCTCCTATTATTATTAGAATCCCTACAGTGCAGAGGGAAGCCATTCAGCCCATCAAATCTGCACCGCATCATAGTACCTCATTAATATAGTACCTCATAATAGTACCTCATTAATATGCCCTCAGATCCTGACAAACGCGATCACTGAAAACATGATCTGGGGGTTATATTCAATGCTGTTACAAATGGGCGTATGTTCAAACTCATTGGAAGTAACATGTGAGGGCCAGCGTTCCACGCCTAGAAGAGTGGATGCTGTACATTTTCATCAATGTTGATGTTAGTTTACAAAATGCCTCCTTACTTGGCAAATGAGACATTGATAAACTGGTCAACCTTCAAGTTATGACCTGTTGAGAATGAGCAGCAAATAATCCAAAAATCCATCCTTGTTGGTGCTTGCTGAAATATAATCACGAGTGTTCCAAAGAACTACACTTGTTTCCTATTTGATTAGATATTTGTCTTAAAATAACACAGAATTGTTCACTAAATTGGCTCAAAACAAGCTTAAATATTCCAAAACATAAAGTAACTGATATCCAGTACACTTATGTAAAATGTGCCAAGTTTATTTTGGGGGAAGATTGGGACTTTAATGAATATTTTGTCAAGAGAGAAGAAATTGTTTGCATTCATAGAGCACTTTTCACATCTTCAGCACTTCACAGCCAATCGTGTATTTTGTTGAAGTGTGATCTCGGTTACCATGTAGACAAACGTAATGGTCAATTTTCACCCAGAAACGTCACACAGATATAAAATGAGGTAAATTACCAATTCATCTATTTTTAGTGGTATTGATTTACGGGAATGGGAGAACGTCCCTTCTCTTCTTTCAACAATGCCATGGGATCCTTCATGTCCAGTTGAGTCACTCAGCATCCTGACTTGGACATCTATCAGCCATTCCTTCACCGCTACTGGGTCAAGATCCTGGAATTCCCTCTCTAACAGCACTGTGGGTGCACCTACACCTCAGGGACTGCAGCGGCTCAAGAAGGCAGCTCACCCCCACCTTCTGAAGGGCAACTAGGGATGGGCAACAAATGGTGGCCTAACCAGTGACACCCACATCCCGTAAATGAATAACAAAAAGCCAGATGGGTGTTTAGTTTAATGTCTCTTCTGAAGGATAGTTGCATATAGAAAGAGACAGGGAAAGAAGTTCCGGCACTGATGTACCACAATTTGTGCACAGCAAGTTTATACAGACTGGAATAATCATTTATTTCTTGTGAAGCTAAATGCTCCACCATAAACCATGTTCACAGAATCATAGAATGATACAGCAGATGAAGAGGCCATGCATTGTAGAGGCTGAGAGAGAATGAGGCAAAATGCTGCATAACTCCCAACAGTTTACAAACAAAACAGCTACTCCGAAGGAGCTCGAGCATTCCAATACTCTCCGCCTCCCGAACCTTCTCTCCTCATTTAACACACTCCTGAAGACTTCCCTCTGCGATCAGGCTTTTGAGCACCTACCCCAATATCTCTCCATGTGAATTGTTGCCAAAGTTGGTTTGATAACACTCCTGTGGAGTTCTGACAGACATTTTACTCTGGTAAAGGTGCTATATAAATGCAAACCATTGCATTAAAGGTAATTTAGATTGTTGACATTTGTGGGAAATGCTACAGGGGCAGAAATATATACTTTGTGCGATAATTGTTTATAAGAACTGATCTAAATGAAGTCCAAAGATGTACAGGTTAGGTGGGTTAGCCGTCATCAATGGCCCTTAATGTCCAAAAGATTAGGTGGGGTTACTGGGTTATGGGGCTGGGGTGGGAGGCCTGACTCTAGGTGGGGTGCCCTTTCAGAGGGTCGGTGAAGGTTTGATGCGTCTGAATGGCATCGTTCTGCGCTGTGGGAATTCTATGAATTCTAGTAATTTGGTAAGAAAGTCCTGTACATGAGGATTTCAACAAAGGTGAGGGGCACAGTCTACTCGCCAGTAAACACCGGGAGGTCCCTCTTTTCAATGGGTTGAGGCCCACCACACAAATCTACTGAGTTTGAATCAGATTGGAAATCTTGCTTGGAGATGGTGGCTTTTATTGAACCATAACATGCCTGATGTTAATACTGGATATTGAAACAGCACAGGACTATAAATGTATTTGATAGTGCCACTTCAACTGCACCCATTCCCTGGTGACACTTCCAGCCATTACCACTGGAGCCAATGCAATTTCCTCATTGATACCAATGGAAAACCCCAGAAGAGTTGAACAGGGGAACTCTGGCTTCTTTGTCAACCCTCTGGGAATTGACGAGGTACATGTTACACACCTTAATGTAGCGCAACATGATTGAATTTCAGCCCACAGTGGTTTATTTCTCAGTTACAAATATCTGCCATAGAAATGTCCCGATGAACAGACCAGATCACAGGAAACAAAGTGAAGGAACGTGGACCAGGACACTTTAAATATTATAAAACTTAACAAACAGACAGGTGCAGCCAGCAACTGGAAAGGGAAATGGTGTGTTGGCCTTCATCACAAGGGGATTGGCGTACAGGAGTAACAATGTCTTGCTCCAGTCGTGCAGAGCCTTGGTGAGACCCTACCTGGGGTATTGTGTATCCTTTTCTTAGAAGGATACACTTGTCATGGAGGGAGTGCAATAGAGGTTCACCAGGCTTATCCCTGCGATGGCGGGGTTGTCTAATGAAGAGATATTGAGGAAGCTGTATTCTTACCTGAAGAATGAGATGCAATCTCATGAAATGTAGAAAGTTGTTACAGCGCATGCCAGGGTGGATGTAGAAAGAATGTTTCCCCTGGCTGGAGCGTCTAGAACCAGAGGGCACAGTCTCAGAATAAGGGACAGGTCATTTCGGACAGAGATGTAGAGGAACTTTGCAACTTATGGAGTGGGGATTCTTTGGAATTCTCCACCACAGAGGCTAGGACATTGAGCATGTTCAAGACAAAATAGATTTCCAGATATGAATGACATCAAAGGCTATGGGGTTACGCAGGAACGTGGTGTGGAGGGAGATGGTCAGCTATGACCTAATTGAATGACAGAGCCAGTCCGACTCCCATGTTCCTACGATAAAACTTATTAACCTGTACGAAGTCTTACAACACCAGGTTAAAGTCCAACAGGTTTGTTTTGATGTCACTAGCTTTCGGAGCGCTGCCATAGAAATGTCCCGATGAACAGACCAGATCACAGAAAACAAAGTGAAGGAATGTGGACCAGGACACTTTAAATATTATAAAACTCCTGAGGAAGGAGCAGCGCTCCGAAAGCTAGTGACATCGAAACAAACCTGTTGGACTTTAACCTGGTGTTGTAAGACTTCGTACTGTGCTCACCCCAGTCCAACGCCGGCATCTCCACATCATTATTAACCTGTGACCAGGTAATTTAACCAAAGGAAAGATCAAAAGAATTTCTCCTTTACCACGGAAATTGATGCATGGAATAGATGCAAAACAAAAGCACTGTGTGCTTTTTTAAGTTTAAAGAATCCTCGCGGGTCTGCGTCAAACCCTGGCTGAACAATAAGTCCAAAAAGCAAGTGACAAAATAATGCATGCATGTATTGTTATGCCAACTGAAAACAACACTCTGTTTTATAATGAACTCCCAACCAGAGATGCCTTTCAACTTTCTTCAGATACTGATTGAAGAAGAGCAATCCAGGGCAGTTCCAGTTACAACTACAGGATTCATTACGTCTTGTTGCAATCTGTTCTGTACTCCTTAACTGATAATTTATTTCTTAAAAACAGCAATCATCAGCGACGTTCGTTCCTCAGACAAGTAGTGAAGCAATTACAGAATTGAATATGATAATAATGGTAAGCACCTCTCGTATGGAAATGTCTCAAAAGCATTTCACTCTGATCTTTTTGCAAAGCACTAATTGGATGTGGGGATATACAATCACAAGAGCAGAAGTTATGTTAAAGCTTCATAATGCACTGGTAACACTTTACTAATTAGAAAGGACAGGATGATTGGGAAGGTGGACAGGCCTGTTAATAAAAGACACATGGCTAGAATTTGACATTGCTCAGGCGAGCGCGCGTCTGACCCGGAAGCACGTAAAATCGTGCAAGTAGATGTCAGGCGCACATCCTGACATCACCGCGCACCTCGTGTACTATTTAGGTAGGCGCGCACACTTCTGTTCTTGCGCCTGCCTGCCCACCAACAATCATCAGGCAAGTTAGCCCATGAAGGGGCCAAGTGAAAGCAATTTTACGTGACCTGTCTGCTTGTACGGTTGTAAGGTAGGCCGATTGGCCAGGCAACCTCGATCCAGGATGGGATGAGATGTCAGGGCTGAAATAAAATTAAAGTAGGTGTCTGGGGACTGAGCTTTGTGTTGGACACTCTGTGCAGTATTTCTCCATTGCAATTTTATTTTAGTGTAAGGAACCTCTTTTAAACCCCTGTCTGATCCTGGTTTCCTCTTAATGTCTGTCCTGCTGGCTGTTTTTAAAACTACAGACTATCGATTTTGAACTGAACCCTCCCCCCCCCCCCCCCCCCCCCTACCCCACTGCAAGCTGCTATTTGGACCTGCCTGGGCACACCCCTTGATGCAGTGTGCCCTGTGGCATAGATCTTGTTGCCATTTTGATGGACTTGGCTAGCAACCAATCCCCCCTTCTGGAATTCCGGAACATTTTCTCTTTTGATTGGGATTGGTAGAGCCTTTCAGAAGATTCTGGAGCAGAAGGCAGGTTCCATGTTTTTGCCTTCAGTCTCGTTCTGAGAAGGAGTTGGTCAGAAGCCTGCAAAATATCTCTCCTGAACAGCTGGAACTTCCTGTCTCTCTGATATCTCGGCTAGGGTGAGCAGATCTGGACACGCTATCAGTCCTGCGAAGGTTTAACTCCTGATTTAAATGCAGCAAGCATTTTCTATCCAGCCAGATCAGGGAAAGCCTGACATCTGTTTGGAAGGCTGGGGAAGGCACGGTGCTGTTAGCTCTCCCCGGGGTCTCTAGAAATCTGGAAGAAAGGGTTTTTTACTTTCTCTTTACTCAGTTAATCTTGATCTGCAGAAAGAGCAGACAAGCATTCCAGGGGCAGAGTGGATGGAAAATTCTCTTGTAGATTCTCATGGTGAGAATTCTCATGGCTGAGTCAGGGATGCTGATAGTCCATCTGGTAGAATTGCACAGACTGGAGGGGAATCTTCTCTGTGAAAGCCCAGATCAGTGGAAGTGATGGTAACATCCCAGAGGAAACCTAACAGCCTGGGTTCCAGCTAGCCACAAACAGTAGAAGATCCAAACCGACCCATGATTTCAAAATCGGCGACTACAAAGACCATCATCGCAGCAACAAAGGTTCTTCTCAGCTCTTTTAATCCCTGTTATTTTTGAACCTTTCCTTCCTGCCCGTTGTGTGTCTGTCTTGTGTGTGTCTGGGTGGAAGGTGTGATGGGGTTTGGGGAATCATTAGATTAGCAGACCGTTGTTCTATTATTACTGTTACATGTTTATCTCTTCTCTTGTCACAAATAAACAGTTTGTTTAATGCTTTACTTCCAAATCTTGTGCCTGTAAGTCATTGGAGCAGTCGTGGGTCAAAGATCTCAGGAAAACATGGAGATTATTGGTTAATTCACTTGTGTTGGGACTCTGGGGCCTGTGGGGCTGAAATTGACTATGCACTCGCCCAGAGTGTCGTAACAACAGGCCTGTAGCTTCCTGAGGCAGCTCCACAGCAGCCGTCTCTCTGAGGGAGCACCTTAGAAGTGCCAGCTCGCACTCTCCCTGTTCTCCGTGTCCGTCCTCCTCCCTCCCCGGCAGCGTTGAGACTTTCCCACCGCACGATTCATGCTAGCTGCCTGTTAATTGGTCAGCCAGTGTGAAATCATGTTCTGGACCGATCGCGGCAAGAGGCGCGTTTCATCCCCACTTCCCTGCCTGGCGAAGGCATTTTCCCAACAGGTGAAACATTCAGGCCACAGGTGCTGCAATCGAGAGAAGGGAGTTCAGTGAAGGTGATCAGGCACTGAAAACAGTACAGCTAGAGTTAAGGAAATGACAAGGCAGGAGTTGTCTATCCTGGTAGGCATGATTTATTAGAAGGGAGAGTGGGAAAGCATTTAGCAAAAACAATCTATTTATAATGGGAGATTTTAATTTTCACATAGACTGGGAGAAACAGAACAGTTTCAATGGGGAAAGCAATTAATTTCTAGACAGTATTTGGTACAATTTCCTGGAACAAATGTCTTGGCATTGACAAGGTATCAGATCAAATGGGATTTAGCGATGAGTAAGAACCATAATTAGTTAATGATCTGATGGTAATGGAGCACCTTACTAACAGCGAGAGTAACATAATTGAACTTGATATTTGGTTTCAGAGGGAGCTGGGAGAGTTACAAACCAAGATGTCAAATTGAAATAAGATAAACTTTGAAGGGAGATATTGACATGCCTGATATGTTAATGCAGAAACCTGGAAACTGTGGGAGCAGTAAACAAAGGGTTCCAATACAATACTGTCATGTACAGCTGAAGAGCAAAGTCTCCACTTGTGTTGTTAGGCTGCAATGGTCAACAAAGAGTGGGGAACGGGGTCAAACTAAAAGCAAAAAACGGGTCCAAATGTAAGGAAAATTGAAAATGTAACTGACTGGGAGAGCTTTAAAAAGCAATAAAGTGACACAAAGAAAGTAATACAAGGTGCAAAAAGGGAATATGAGATTTCAAGGCTAACAGCAAAAGAGAAGTGAAAGAGAATCTGGGCCATCAAAGGGAACGATTATAATGGACAGTAAGAAAACTTCATATCCTTTTTCAAAGTGAGCACAGTACGAAGTCTTACAACACCAGGTTAAAGTCCAACAGATTTGTTTTGAATCACTAGCTTTCGGAGCGTAGCTCCTTCCAGCAACTCCACATCATGGTTTTCAAAGTGAGGAAGAGGTTAAACTTCAAGCAGTAAAAATATGTCAAGGGGAAGAACGTGGAGGATTAAAAGTAAAAAAATTGGCCATGAAGGAAATGATTGGATTTAAAATAGACAAATCTCCGGGAATTAAATAAAATAATTGAGGGAATTGCAGGTGCATTAGTCAGTGTTCCACATTCAAGAATTGTATCTTGAGGATTAGAAAATTGCACAATTCCCTATATTTCAGAGGGGAGGGAAGAGAGAAATTAGGAACCACGGTCCTGTCAGTTTAACATGAATCGGAGGAACGTTGCTGGAATGTATTGCTAATGATGGAATAACTGAGCTATCGGACAAATATCAATTGATCAAAGAGAGTGAGCATGGATTTGTGGAGGCTAGATCCTGGCTGACTAAGCCAGGTTTATGTTTGAGGTTGTCACTAGCATGGTGAGGAGGGGAGTGGCCATGGAGCTTCCAGAAGGCATTTGATATGATTCTGCCCAAGAGCTTCTTCGCAAAAGCAAGAGTGCAGGAAATTGGAGGTATTCTTCTGACCCAAGTCAGTAATCAGCTGGCAGGTAGGAGACAGGGAATAGGGATGAAGGGTATGTCTTCCTTTACTTATTCATCCAGGAGAAGTGGCTGTCGCTGGCTGAGCCCATTTATGGCCCATCCCCAATTGCCCTTGAACTGAGTGACTCGCTCGGCTATTTCAGAGGGCATTTCAGAGTCAGCCACATTGCTGTGGGCCTGGAGTCACATGTAGGCCAGACCGGGTAAGGACGGCAGATTTCCTTTTCTGAGGACGGTAGATTGGCGGTAAGTGGTGTTTTACAGGGATCTGAACTGGGACTTCAGATTTTCACCACAGACTAAATACCTTGAATGGAAGAGGAGAGCAGTGAGAGCAGTGAGAGCAGTAGTAGTAGTAGTAGTAGTAGAAGTAGAAGACGTGAGGGTTGTGCATCTAAGTTTGCAGATGACACTAGGTTAGAAGTTCCAGTCAGTTATGTGGATGGGAACAAAAGTTATGAAGGGTCATGGGAAGGTTAAGTGAGTGAGCAAAGCTGCCCGATGGAGTCAATGTGGTGAAATGCGAGCTGTCCATTTTAAATCTGAGAACGTCAAGTCAGAATATTTCCTTACTCCTACTCCTGTTCCTAGTTCTTATGTTCTTATAAAGAATAAAGGGATTCGGGGATATGGTGTACGGGCCGGAGAGTGGAGCTGAGTCCACAAAGATCAGCCATGATCTCATTAAATGGCGGAGCAGGCTCGAGGGGCCAGATGGCCTACTCCTGTTCCTAGTTCTTATGTTCTTAATTACAAAACATTGCAAAGGAACAAAGGAATTTTAACAGAATTACACAGTGCAGAAAAGGCCCTTCGGCCCATCGAGTCTGCGCCGCCGCATGAAAGGCCCTGACCTGCCCACCTAATCCCATTTGCCAGCTCTTGGCCCCTAGCCTTGAATGTTCAGACGTGCCAAGTGCTCATCCAGGTACTTTTTGAAGGATGTTTGGCAACCCGCCTCTCCCACCCTCTCAGCCAGTGCGTTCCAGACCCGCCTCTCCCCCCCTCCCATGCAGTGCGTTCCAGACCCGCCTCTCCCCCCCTCCCAGCCAGTGCGTTCCAGACCCGCCTCTCCCACCCTCCCAGCCAGTGCGTTCCAGACCCGCCTCTCCCACCCTCCCAGCCAGTGCGTCCCAGACCCGCCTCTCCCACCCTCCCAGCCAGTGCGTTCCAGACCCGCCTCTCCCCCCCTCCCAGCCAGTGCGTTCCAGACCCGCCTCTCCCACCCTCCCAGCCAGTGCGTTCCAGACCCGCCTCTCCCACCCTCCCAGCCAGTGCGTTCCAGACCCGCCTCTCCCCCCCTCCCAGCCAGTGCGTTCCAGACCCGCCTCTCCCACCCTCCCAGCCAGTGCGTTCCAGACCCGCCTCTCCCCCCTCCCAGCCAGTGCGTCCCAGACCCGCCTCTCCCCCCTCCCAGCCAGTGTGTTCCAGACCCGCCTCTCCCACCCTCCCAGCCAGTGCGTTCCAGACCCGCCTCTCCCCCCTCCCAGCCAGTGCGTCCCAGACCCGCCTCTCCCCCCTCCCAGCCAGTGTGTTCCAGACCCGCCTCTCCCACCCTCCCAGCCAGTGCGTCCCAGACCCGCTTCCCCCCCCTCCCTGCCAGTGCGTTCCAGATCGTCACCACCCTCTAAAAATCACTAAAGGCTGGGTAAGAGGGGCAAAAATGAATCAAATGGAATGTTGGGCTTTATTCGAAGGGTGACAGAAATCCAAAGACTGGGTGTGATGCTGCAGATGGATCAGTGCCTTGGTCTGACTCCATTAGGAGGACTGTGGTTTGCTTCGGCATGACACCTGGAAAAATATATTCGCCTTGGAGGAGGTACACCACAGATTCACCAGAATGAAACCAGGGTTTGAAGGATTAAATTATAAGAACAAGTTGCAAAACCTGGCTTGAGTTTCGAAGGTTGAGGGATGATCTAAACAAGGCATTGAAAATGATAAAAATGATAATCTTTATTGTCACAAGTAGGCTTACATTAACACTATAATGAAGTTACTGTGAAAATCCCCGAGTCGCCACATTCCGGCGCCTGTTCGGGTACACAGAGGGAGAATTCAGAACGTTCAATTCACCAACAGCACGTCTTTCGGGGCTTGTGGGAGGAAACCGGAGCACCCGGAGGAAACCCACGCAGACATGGGGAGAACGTGCAGACTCCGCACAGACAGTGACTCAGGCAGGAATTGAACCCGGATCCCTGGCGCTGTGAAGCAATAATGCTAACCACTGTGCTACCGTGCCGCTTTCAGAAATTCAATAATGTTGATGCAACTAAATTATTTCCTCTGGGGGGGAAATTCAAGACAAGAGGGCATATTATCAGGCGTAAAGCTCAGAGTGATATCATGGAACACCCAAAATGCTGGGACAACCTAAAACTGTTCTCATCGGCTTTGGATTTTGTGACAACTAAAATTCTAAAGAATGCGAATGATAGATTATTATTCGGTGGGTGATTTAGAGCAAAAGCAGGAAAATGGAGTTACAATTTGTAACAGCCATGGTCTAATTGAATGACAGAACCAGCTGGAGGGCTGAATGGCCGACTCCTGTTCTGATTTAGAAAAGCATGTTCAGCTCGAACTACAAAGCCACAAACAAAATACGCTTGCATTCATAAAAATACAAATGTGTGGAGTGGACTCTTTCTGAGGAAGTACTGAAAAAGCTTGACAGTCTATACAGTTAAGATTGAGGTATGAAGTACGTAAAATATTAATTTGTGGATATAAGGTAACTCAAATTATATTGTATTAACTAAAGCACATTAAGAGAAGAATAGGACCAAAAGAAATAAATGAGAAGCTGTTTTATTTGGAGTGATAATGGTTGGGAATAAGTTAACAAGCAAGTTAATTGAGGTAAAACTAACATATACGATAATGGAAGAAATGATGCCCTTAACAGATGGATTATGATAAAAACTGAAGATTTTCTCAACGTGACTTCTTTTTACTCTAATTGTATATGTTCTAATTAGATGCATTAATCAGGTGAGGTCACCTCACATTCAGGTACACTCAGCGTTTCAGAGTGGTGCCCTGGGGGTAAGCTGGCCAAAACTACATTGATAGATGACCTCACTCAGAATGATTATTTGATGTTCATAACCCAGGAGCATTAGAAATGTTACTCGTTGAAATGTAATTTACGAGGGGAGGGTATTTCGTTCTTGAACCTCGCACACAAACACTTCGCTCATTTACACTTTTGTTGGAAACATAAAATTGAGATGAATAGGGAAGAACAGCCTTAAAGGAATATTAAAATGCAAAGTGGCCTTCCATGGTATCCATCCACTTAATTAGAGGTCTTGCGTCTAATGCATATATCACAACTTGCAGTAGAGTCACACCTGAATAGATGATCGCCACATTGTCCCAGCACAGCATATGCTCCAAAGTGGCACTAAATCATGGGGAAAAATCTCTGATTGGCTCCAATAGGCTGCGGGAAATAAGCCAATGAGAAACTCAGTGGTGGGAAAAGATACCGGGCGGGATTCTCCGAACCCGCGGGGGTCGGAGAATTGTCAGCGGGCCGCGCGAATCGCGCCACACCGCCCCGACATGTGGAGAATCGGCGCCATTGGCGCCGGCGTGGTTGGCATGGCACCGGTCGCGGCCCGCTCTCTGCGGCCGGCCCACCGATTCTCCGGCCCGGATGGGCCGAGCGGCCATAGGAAAAGAGCCGAGTCCCGGCGGTGCCGTTCTAACCTGGGCCAGCGGGACCTCGGCGTGGAAGGGTCGGGTGGCAGCCTTTGGGGGGCGAGGGGGCATCCGACCCTGGGGGGGCCTCCAATGTGGCCTGGCCTGGAGGGGCCAGAATTAGCGTTTACGATGGCGTGGACACTCTGCCGCGGGATTGGAGAATCCCACCCACCCTCCCTGGGAAACGATACCTATCCTGGGCTCAGCTTCCCATGTCAGCTCCAACAAGATCTATAATTCCAACATTAAAATAAATCATCATAATGGTGTAATTAACAAGGAAGCGGCTGTCAATTTTGGGGATGTGGGTGGGGGTGAGAGGGGGAGTAAAGGATAAGGAAACAAGGTCAAGTAGCTTAAACAAAAGCTCCATGGAAGGTAGAGCAAAGTAATAAATATTTGAAAATGTCTCCCAGGAGGATCTCCCAGGCCAATGGAGGCCCTTGGGGTGGTCAGGCAGAGGGCAGGGTGGGTGGTCCCCCTGTGCCCCCACCTTATGGCACTGGCCCCACCCGCCACACTTGCTCTCCTGAGTCTCCCCCCCACCCCACCCCCCAGACCATGGCACGTCTCGGAGTCAGCCCCCGGAATAGGGCGGCACGGCAAGGCATGTGCTGCTGGCAAGTGGGCCGGGGCCCTTCGGCCCCAGGGCAGAAAGGCCACGGGACGCGGTAAGCAGAGGGCTGTCTCCACCTCTTTTGTGCATCCTGGGGATACACCCAGACAGAAGGGCATGGAAGGCGAAGCACAGAGAGCATCATGGGGGGAAAGGGAGGTAAGGGAGGGGTAAGGAGGGGTGGGGGAGGGGGTGCAGCACTGTCTGGGGCTAGGGGCAGACTCTGAAATAGCGAGCGTCAATGGATGGGAGGCAGGTTCGCGTGATGGACTGGGCGGTGTTCACAACTCTCTGAAGTTTTTTGCGGTCCTGGGCCGAGCAGTTGCCATACCAGGCTGTGATGCAGCCTGATAGGATGCTTTCTATGGTGCATCTGTAAAAGTTGGTAAGAGTCAATGTGGACATGCCGAATTTCCTTAGTTTCCTGAGGAAGTATAGGCACTGTTGTGCTTTCTTGGTCATAGCGAACACATGGGTGGACCAGGACAGATTGTTGGTGATGTGCACACCCAGGAATTTGAAGCTGTCAACCATCTCCACCTCGGCCCCGTTGATGCTGACAGGGGAGTGTACGATGCTTTGCTTCCTGAAGTCAATGACCAGCTCCTTGGATTTGCTGACGTTGAGGGAGAGATTGCTGTCATTACACCACTCCACTAGGTTCTCTATCTCCCTCCTGTATTCTGACTCTCTTTGAGACCCTCTTTGAGAGGTTCGGTGCAGACTAGCTGGGCCGAATGGCCTCCTTCTGCAGTGTAGTGATTCTATCGACACAAAGGAATGAGGCACTTCCGAGGTTCGAAGTAGCCAAGTTCAAGAACACCAAATTCTACCAATAAGGGTTAGACGTCCACCAGAGAGGCTGTCTTATTGAATTGTATATAGGTACAGAAATAACAGATCAGGTGATCTGTTGTGTAAATGTTAATTGTCGTCATTGCACCAATGAAGTAAAGGGGGAGGGGTGTTATGTATCTGGGGATACATTCCTGCTTGTTCTGCGTCACGTGATGTGTGATGATGTCAGCAGAGTATGTGTGCGGGCTTTGGGCAGGTCACCATCTTGATTGTAGGAGCAACGTCCTTCATAAACCTCTCATCGTGCTTTACAAGAATCCAGAGCGTGGGCACCTCCACATCTTTTCTTTTTGCAGCAACAAAGGAATATAACCATCAGTCATTGTGGCTTAGTACACCTACAAAATCCCAATTACACCTCAATCAACTAAGTGTAACTTTTTCAAGAGTTTTTACTCTTGAGCTTGACGTATATTTGAAGAAGTGGAAATTCACATCAAACCAGTGATTTCTAATTGATTTCCATCTGCAAGGACTTCACTCATGTGGAGGAGCAGTGTTACTGAATACAACTTCTAGTGTTTAACGGCATATCTGTGAATATCAGAAGTTGTTGTCAATTTCACAGAGGAATGGCAATGAATGCGAAGGGCATCGCCTTCAATACAACCGCAATGTCCAGGATATTAACATTCTGTACACATTCCCCATGAGCTTCACCCATCATGAATTCTTAGTCCACATGTATAATGGAAACTGCCTGTGTAAGATTGTCCAGCTATAATTGTACTTACACCACAATGGAAGGATGTAATTGCTGTCTGACAAGTTTACATGCACATTTATCAATATAAGTATGGTCAGATGAATTGATAATTGAAGTATCAAAATAAAGATGGAATGCATAGTTTGAAAATGGGGTTTGAATTATATCCGTGGGCTCTGGAATAATTTTGTTCTGGACGTCATAACCCACTGCCTGGGACTTATGGGACGAGAATGATTGTCTTCCCCGTGCCCCTTGTGGAGTACGAGCTTCCTCGTTAAGGGGACGCGGGAAACTCAATCTAAATTGTGTATAAGGTCAGCCAGATTGACACCGACCGTGAAGACCAATTGGGATTTATAATAATCTTTAATAATAATCACACATTAACAGGCTTACATTAACACCGCATTGAAGTCACTGTGAAAAGCCCCTAGTCGCCACACCCCGGCACCTGTTCGGGTCACAGAGGGAGAATTCAGAATGTCCAATTCACCTAGCAAGCACGTCTTTCGGGACTTGTGGGAGGAAACCGGAGCACCCGGAGGAAACCCACACAGACACAGGGAGAACGTGCAGACTCCACACAGACAGTGACCCAAGCCGGGAATCAAACCTGGGACCCTGTGAAGCCATGGTGCTAACCACTGTGCTGCCCTTACCGGGAGTTGTGTATTAAATAGCTATAGCACTTGGGGAGAATGGGATCAAAGGCTATGGGGAGAAAGCAGGGTTAGGCTATTGAGTTGGATGATCAGCCATGGTCGTGATGAATGGCGGAGCCGGATCGAAGGGCCAAAAGGCCTCCTCCCGCTCCTATCTTCAATGTCTCTATGTATTATACACTTGTAAATAAACCTATTTTTCTTCGATACATCATAAAACTGGACTAAAATCCCATCTCAGCTGAAGACTGCATTTGAAGTTTGTTCCCTTGGGGTTCATTTTGAGTTTGGATAACCAACCAATCGCTCTGACTTGAAGCAAATAGGCGGCCGTGACATTGCACACACGGCCAGGGGGAACACTGCTGCACAAGAGAAGTTCCTTAAGAAACAGTCTGCCGTGGCTAAAACTGCAGAACTAGTCCCAACTTGGGCGCCGCAAGCTCCAACTCGTCTTCCAATTCCAGAAACAGGTCCTGAAAGGATCATCGGACCTTCAATTCAATATTGGAATGAGCCAATTCTTATTTCAGGCAGGCAGGCGGGGTCACCTAATAAAGGGTCGTGATGGATTTAACAGTGGCTTGAATGCAGGCACCAATTGGGTACAGGTTGTCTAAGTTATCTGCAATAAATGTTCAACTAACTTTAAAGTGTGAGTCTTTATTTAAAAAAACGTATATTTTTTTACCTCGTTCATTTGTTCTGCACAATCCAATTCTCTCCTATTCAAATTTTCTCCCCACATCATTCTACCAAATCAGCACAATGTGACAGAATTGAATTGAATCTGGAAAAGCCTGGGCAAGTTATCTCTGAAGCACCTCATCACCGAAATGATTCATACTTGTCAAATTATCAGAGGTAGTAGGTATATCTTATGATGGAATTCCTGACAAATTATTAAGCTGCCTGAAAGAATCCTCTTTCTGATAACCAAGAATCATAAAGGCTTGAGACAAATTGAGGCAATTTTATCCATGAATCTTAGATTTCTGAAAAAAAAATGTCCATTTTAATTCTTGGACAGATGCGGAAATGCTGGAACACAGAAGAATGCATAATTGTTCTTTGGGAAATACAAACAAAGCCCCTTGATAATATTTGCCTCAAATTGTGAAGGCAGTAACAATCTCATAATTATAATCATAATTTGAATGTAAGCTGCCTTAACTACTATGTTGTAGCTCTCTCCCAAAGTAACATCTTAATACATTTTCTGAGGCCTAGCTCATTAAGTTAATAATTGAAATAATTGAAGCTTTTTGAAAAATAACATAATAATTGCTAAGGAAATTCTCAAAAGCCTACTCGAAGAAATGGTTTTCTCATTTTCTCATTATTCCTTTGTGTGCAGATTTTAATTTACTTCAAGACAATGGAAACCAAAAAGGCAGAAGGAACCATATAAGTTTGGATCCACAGCTTCACTTCCCCTGTTATACTAAATGACCCGAAGAAAATTCTCCCTTCCCAAAATAAAAGACTTGATATGAGAAAACCGCATCAACAAATGTACTGTATAATTCTAATTGTAAAAACTTACGCCTAGTCCCATGACAGGAAGGCACAACGTTTATTGCAGATAACTTTTACAATTTGTAACAGACCTGGGGAATTGTACAAAGGTTGAGATGTGGGAAGGGTTGTTTCCATCACAAGAGAAGGGAAGGTTTAAGTGGGCACGAGACCATAAGGAGTCGGGTTATGATTATTCCTCTTCAAGCCAACTCCCTCATTCTACCAGATCATGGCTAATCTTCTATCTCATCGCCACTTTACTGCATTATCGCATATTTCTTAATTCATAGAATTTACAGTGCAGAAGGAGGCCATTCGGCCCATCGAGTCTGCACCGGCTCTTGGAAAGTGCACCCTACCCAAGGTCAACACCTCCACCCTATCCCCATAACCCAGTAACCCCACCCAACACTAAGGGCAATTTTGGACACTAAGGGCAATTTATCATGACCAATTCACCTAACCTGCACATCTTTGGACTGTGGGAGGAAACAGGAGCACCCGGAGGAAACCCACGCACACACGGGGAGGATGTGCTGACTCCGCACAGACAGTGACCCAAGCCGGAATTGAACCTGGGACCCTGGAGCTGTGAAGCAATTGTGCTATCCACAATGCTACCGTGCTACCTTTCATATTCCTTACATATCTGAAAACGTTATTGTCCTCTGTCTTGATAAGAATATAAATATATAAATGGAAGGGGGGAGTAGGTTGAAAAAAATCCAGAGAGTGAGAGAGAGAAGGAAGGAAAGAGAGTAAGAGAAAGCTGAAGAAAAAAAGAGAGAGAGGTGGATAGAAAGCTGTTGTACCAGTGTATATTTACATACATGCTGGTCTATTCACGTACCCACATTTGGAGCTTTCACTGGAAGAATTGGAAATCCAGTTACCCAGTGTTTACTTGGGCCTTCACCAGACTTTCTCAGACAACGTTAACACAAACACTGATTTGATACATCACAGGAGAATTGTTTCTGGAATGCTCAAAGCCTGGCTGCATTTTTAAAAGAATCACATTAAGTCGGGAAGACCTCAATATGAGTGGGAACTCTCAATGTTTGACACCAATGGGGGTAGAATGCGACATCTCCTATGCTTTGCAATGGCAGTGGATCCAATTTTCTGCAGCATTCTGCTGTGTATTTGCAGCACTGCTGTTATGTCTGATGGTGGGACCACAGGATGCAACATATAATCACTGCATTCTCACTGTAAACCTTCTAAATTTTATGAAAAGGTCAGGCTACCACTTGTTGAATATGCAGAAAGTAGGTGATCAGATGCAAAGAATTGTGCAAGTCAATTCCAAGTTTGCTGGATATTGTTAATTGTATCAATTAAGTTTTAAGCAATCAGATGGATGGCATTGATTTGTTACATGAGTACATATGAGGAGATATTTATTGGCAGAGAGTCAGGAGATATATACCTGTAATGTTTCACTCTGTGAATAAACCTATTTCAAGTAAGGTCTGGCTCTGGTTTCTTCCTTCACCAAATGTTTGATAAATAGACTTGTCATTAAGGATCCTCTTGGAAGGAGCGATCACAGCATGCTAGAATTTCAAATTCAGATTGAGGACAGAGTGCCATACCAGAGTTTTAGCGTTGGGCAGAGGTAATTAAACAGGCCTGAGGAGAGAATTGGTCCCAGTAGATTGGGGACAGATAATTGAGGTTTGGACAATTAAGGAACAATGGTGGATGTTCCGGAGATATTAAATATTATTCAATTCAAGTACATTCCTGAGAGGAAGGGGAATTGTAAAAGGGAGAAAAACGTCCCAGGGTTAAACAAGGAAGTCAAGGAAGACACAAAGGCAACAATCAGGGCATACCATATTGCAAAAGCTCGTGGTGAGCTGTAGAATTGGGAGAACTTTCAGGTTCAGCAAAGGTTACTAAAAATAAAATCAAAAGAGTCAAGATAAATGACGAAAGGAAACTAGCAGAAAACATAAATGCTGATACCAACAGCTTCTTTTAGTACAGAAAGATGAAGAGAATAGCAAAAATAAATGTTGGCCATTAGAGGACGATATTGGTGAAGTAATAATGGGGAACGTGAAGATGGTGGAGGCACTGAACCAATATTTTGCCTCTGTCTTCACGGTAGAAGATAATAAAAATTTTCCAAAAACTCCAGTTAATGCCGAGGAACTTGGTGCAATAACCATCACTAGGGAAACCATATTGAATAAACCAATGAGATTAAAGGCAGATAAGTCTCCGGGACCTGATGGCCTGCACCCTAGGGTATTAGGGAGGTGGCAGCAGAGATAGTGGAGTAGCATAGTGGTTAGCACTGTTGCATCACAGCGCCAGGGACCCGGGTTCGATTCCCGGCTTGGATAACTGTCTGTGTGGAGTCTGCACGTTCTTTCCATGTCTGTGTGGGTTTCCTCCGGTGCTCCGGTTTCCTCCCACAGTCCAAAAATGTGCAGGTTAGGTGGATTGGCAATGATAAATTGCTGTTAGTGTCCAAAAAATGTTAAGTTGGGGTTGCTGGGTTATGGGGATAGGGTAGATATGTGGGCTTCAGTGGGGTGCCCTTTGTAAGGGCCGGTGCAGACTCAATGGGCCGAATGGCCTCCTTCTGCACTGTAAATTCTATGAAAGTCGGTATGCAGGTACAGCATGTAAGTAAAAAATGGAATGTTAGCATTTATTGCAAAAGGACTGGAGTATAAAAGTAGAGAAGTGTTGTTGCAATTGTATAGGGTGTTGGTGAGACCACATCTGGAGTATTGTGTCCAGTTTTGGTTTCCTTATTTGAGGAAGGATGTGGTGATATTGGAAGCAGTTCAGAGGAGGGTCACCAGATTGATTCCGGGGATGAAAGGGTTGACGTTTGAGGAGAGATTAAACAGTTTGGGTTTATACCCGCTGGAGTTTAGAAGGATGAGAGGGGATCTGATCAAGGTTTATAAAATACTAATAGGATTGATCAAGTAAACATTGACCAAATGTTCCCCCTTGTGGGGCAATCTAGAACGAGAGGTCACAGATATAGGTTGAGAGGCGGTAGATTTAGAACTGAGATGAGGAGGAACTACTTCTCGCAGAGGGTGGTGAGTTTGCGGAACTCGCTGCCCCAGAGTGTGGTGGAATCGGAGACATTACATGGTTTCAAGAAAGAGATGGACATATTTCTGATTTTTAAAATGGGTTAAAGGGATATGGAGAACAGGTTTGGAGTTGTATTTGAGACCAGGAAGAGATCAGCCAGGATCTGATTGACTGGCGGAGCAGGCTCGAGGGGCTGAATTGCCGACTTCTGCTCCTAATTCCTATGGTCCTAAATAGCTATCAGGAATTGAAAAGATGTTGTCAGGGAACATTTATTCTCAGGAATTCTGCTCTTCTTTAGCTCTACAAGGATGTGAAGAATGTGGGTCACCCTGGGGCAACAAAGCATACCTTTTGTTACAATGGACAATCACCCCTCAATAGGAGCGGCACGGTGGCACAGTGGTTAGCACTGCTGCCTCACAGCACCAGGGACCCGGGTTCAATTCCAGTCCTGGGTGACTGTCTGTGTGGAGTTTGCACGTTCTCCCCTTGTCTGCGTGGGTTTCCTCCGGGTGCTCCGGTTTCCTTCCACAGTCCAAAGATGTGCAGGTTAGCTGGGGTTACGGGGATAGGGCGGGGTAGTGGGCCTAGGAAGGGTGCTCTTTCAGAGGGTTGGTGCAGATTGGATGGGCTGAATGGCCTCTGTCTGCATTGGAGGGATTCTTTGACACACCTATCATATGATATGTGTATGATCACTCTTGGATTCTATGACTAAATGAGTCAAATGCATGAATAACGGCAGGGTGAGTTAGTGAATGTAAATCTGCCGGGTGATTTGCTGCATGCAAACTCAGGGTCCGAGATCATTTAACTATTCTGCACACACATTGAGATTTACCCATTCTCTGTGAGGATGAAGACTACTGGCACAATGCTCCTTTGAGAATTTTATACAGTCTGAAGTCAGGTTAAAGTTGTGTGATCTTTGACCTCCCATTCAGAATTGTCTGACTTACAAAACAGCCCTCAATGTTCTCTCCTCAATTATCAGTGGCAGAATCTTGTTCTTTGACTGAGAAACGTCCTGGCCATTGAAGAACATTTCTGCTTGGCAATCAGCCAGCCAAGCTCTTTCAAGACCACCAGTCAAGCTGGACTTTATACTGTCTCACACGACCAGAGTGAAAGCATTTTCTTCCTCTGTGATTTAACAAGCTTTTTTTTAGCTCGAATCTCGGCATTTGCAGACATCAAGAAATGTCACCACTTTACTGGTGTGTCTGCCTCCAGATTCTTTGGGCAAAGATTGCAGGTTCATTTTGGGCGTGTTCTCGAAGATGCTTTCAGAATCATCAATAATGGGATAGCTGCAGCTCTAATAGCGGCCATTCAGCCCATTGTGCCTGTGCTGGTCATCTGGAAGAACAACTTAGTTAGTCCCACTTCTTCTCCTATAGCCCTGAAAAGTTTCTCTCTACAGATGCCCATCAAATTCCCCTTTGAAGCTACGTTTGAATCTGTCTGCGCCAAACTTCCAGGCAGCGGACTCACTTGTAAAAATCTTGGGCGGGATTCTCCGTTGCCCGATGCCGATATCGTAATTGGCGACTGGGCGGAGAATCGACTCCGACGGCCAAATCAGGACCGGCGCGGGTTTGACACCAGTCGGTCATGCTCTGCCCCCTCGGAAATGGCGTAATCGCGTTGTGCGTCGCACGCCATTGCAACGTCATCGGAAGGTCTTCCCGCAATGCTCCGCCCCGATGGGCCAAGTTCCCGACCGGGCGGGAAACCTGAGGTCTCAGCGGTCAGGAACCCAGCATGGTGGCAGCGAACTGTGTCCAGCGCTGTCACACTCGGCCGGGAGCTGTGCCGGAGTGGCTTCTGCGAGGGCTGGGGGACTGGTGGCGGGTGCCCAGGGTCTGGCCAGGGGTTGGCCTGTGGAGTCGCGTATGGTGGGGCGTGTCTGTGCACGGCCGGCGCTATGTTGTATGGCGCGACCGCTGTAGGTAGTCAGCCGTGCGCATGTGCGGCTTGGGACCTGGCCATTTTCCGGGAGCCGGCAGTTTCACCTGGCGACGCTGCTAGCCCCTCACTGGTCCCAGAATCGGTGAGGGTCGGCACCGATTTGTCCATCACAAACCTCTCGCGAATCCTCCGATCGAGCCGGCACTTAGCCGCTGAAATGGAGAATCCAGCCCCGTTTTCCTTATGCACCATTGATTATTTTGCCAATCACCTAAAATCAGTGCCCTCTGGCTATTGGTCCAATGGGAATAATTACTCTCTCTAGTTGAAAGTCTCCCGGCCCGTCATGATTTTGAACACCTCCAACAAATCTCTTCTGATGAAGGGTCATCTGGACTTGAAACGTTCACTCTGTTTCTCTCAGACCTACTTTGTTTATCCGGAATCTTCTGCTTTTGTCCCTTTTCTTTCAGCTTTTCAGCTTTCCAATCAATCCACGGAACTGGAGTCCCTCACCCTAGAACCATTCTCATTCTGGTCGACACCTTGGCCAGACAGCTCTCCGTTAAAACTAGCTGAAGGCCGGCCTTCCCCAATATCTACATATTTCCCAGTTGGACAATACGTGTTGGCTGAGACACAGGATTGCTGCTGGGATAGGAAATTCAGTAACATTGGAGAACCAAGATCGCATTGTCTACCACTTTGGGACAGTGTTCCAATGCTCTAATGCTAACTGAGAGAGTACAACTCTAACAAAATCACAAAATCGTTTCTGGATTGACTAAAATTTGCTTACCCAAATAAAAACGGAGGAGCGATATACAAGAAATCAGCCTCAGGAAAGAATACAACACACGCCACACCTCAGTTGACGGGAATGAGATTTGGCAACATAAGGGAAATTTGCAGCATTCCCCAGATCTGATGCATCCTCCAGGAAGGGCTGGTTGAACTGATGTGAAATGTTAAGGTACCGCTACAACAGCTCTTGTGTTCCTCTTGCCATAGCCACATATCTCCTCAAAGTGGACCATGAGTTACGATATTGCGTGTGTGCAGGTGCAAGTGTGTGCTCGAGTGTGTGTGCGTGTGTGTGCATGTGTGTGCGCGTGTGTGTATGTGTGTGAGTGTGCGTGTGTGTGTGTTGAACACGATATAGGTTTGAACACTACTGCTGATGGTTTCTTAGGTAGAAGTGATAAAGTTATTAACCAAAATATAGAAACCAAGATTAAAAGCAGATAAAGCTAAAAATATGATAAAAGGTGAGATTTCAAACCAGTCTCTGTGAGAGATCATTGCTGGCCTCTGTCTTGATTTCCTGATTGCCAAAGTGATGAAGTTGAAATGTGAGGTTTGGTTTAGCAGCTGAAATGGAGTCTGCAGTCGACCATTCGGAGGTTTGTCATTTCAGCTGGACACAAACAGGTCAGCGGGTTTCTGGGAGAGGGGTTTCCTATTTCTCACTAATTCGGCCAGTACGGCATTTGAAGATTTCCTGAACTGTTTCACTGTGACATTAGTTGATTTCTTAATACCTTTCTTTGTCCTCCCTCAGCCAAGAACCCTCTATAAAGTTGTTTCTTACAGTTCCTCCTGGGGTTCTTCACACAAAATGGTTGTTCTCAAACAGACATTCTACAGTTCCAAAACTTAAACTGGTTGCTATCTCGCACTGTTGCTTCATGCTTCCAAATGAGACCCTAGGGAGGTATGTGTAGTTAGGTTACAGATTAGGCAGATCTCATTAAATGGTGGGACAGGCCCGAGGGGCTGAATGGCCTAGTCCCGTTCCTATGTTGCTTCCTATCAAAGGCATTGGGTTAGTCTCAGTTGGGAAGGGGCATAGTTCCCTCCATTGTCTTTTAGCTGAGGTAATAAAGCTTTAAATGTCTCAGCCAATATATGAATGGTTCTCATTCTCCCAGGTTTCAGGAGATAGAAAAATACTATTCATACTTCCAGGGAAACACAATGAGTTTCTGTATCCCTTGTGGAAATGCAAATTGAATTTCAAATGCCTTTACATATCTGGATATGTCTACCTTCGATCCACTTGGAGCCTTCTCCAGCTTGAGCAGGTTGCAGATGTTTGCTGGCCTCTTTACGGTTTCTTGTGTGTATTCTTGCGTGCACACATGAAAAAAAATGAGTAGTGGGATATTCTCCACTTACCTGGATGAGCGCAGCTCCAACAACACTCAAGAAGCTCAACACCACCCAGGACAAAGCAGCCCCGCTTGATTGCTCCCCCTTCCACAATCATTCAAACCCTCCACCACCGACGAACAGTGGCAGCCGTGTGTACCATCTACAAGATGCACTGCAGGAACTCACCAAGGTTCCTTAGACAGCACCTTCCAAATCCACGACCACTACCATCTAGAAGGACAAGAGCAGCAGATACCTGGGAACCCCACCACCTGGAGGTTCCCCTCCAAGCCACTCACCACCCTGACTTGGAAATATATCGGCCGTTCCTTCACTGTTGCTGGGGCAACATCCTGGAACTCCCTCCCTAACAGCACAGTGGGTGTACCTGCACCTCAGGATTGCAGTGGTTCAAGAAGGCAACTCACCACCAAGTCCTGAAGGGCAACTAGGGATGGGCAATAAATACTGGCCTAGCCAGCAACACCCACATGCCGTAAATTATTCATAAAAACAATTTAAACGGAAGATTAGCTTTTTTTAAATAAAATTCTGTAATATCACAACTACATGTTTATAATGCTCTGATGAACAGGATGTTCATTGTTATAATTAATACTAACCCAAAGGCAAAGGGATTTTCTTTTTTATTTGCGAAATGTGGACATTGCTTGCAATCTAACATTTATTAATCTAACATTGATTACTCTTGCTGTCCTTGAAGCAAATGTTGGTGGTGCGTCCCATTCTTGAACTAGTGGTAGCATTAGCACTGTTGCTTCACAGCGCCAGGGTCCTAGATTTTATTCCCGCTTGGGTCACAGTCTGTGCGGAGTCTGCACGTTCTCCCCGTGTCTGTGTGGGTTTCCTCCGGGTGCTCCGGTTTCCTCCCACAAGTCCCGAAAGACGTGCTGTTAGGTGAATTGGACATTCTGAAATCTCCCTCAGTGTACCCGAACAGGCGCCGGAATGTGGCGACTAGGGGCTTTTCACAATAACTTCACTGCAGTGTTAATGTAAGCCTACTTGTGACACTGAGAAAGATTATTATAAAGATTATTACTATTATAGAGTTTTACAGCACTGCACCGGCCATCAAGCGCCTATCTATTCTCATCCCATTTGCCAGCCCTTGGCCCGTAGCCTTGTATGTTGCGGCGATTCAAGTGCCCATCTAAACGTTTCTTAAAAGTTGTGATGATGGCTCCTGTCTTCAGCCCCCTTTCAGGCAGCGAGATCCAGATTCCCACCCCCCTCAATCCCATCCACATCCCTCATTTTAAATCTATGTCCCCAGGTTATTGACCCCTCTACTAACGGGAAAAATTGCTTCAATGTATGTGGTGAAAGTACTCTAGCTACTCTATTCAGTATTCTATTGGATGAAAAGTCCCAATGAAGGAATGCCACCATCGGTCAAAGTGGGACTTGGGAAAGAAATGTGGAAATGATGATACTTCTAGATGGTCAAGATTGTGGCTTTGGGTTGTGTTGCCAAAGAAAGCCTTGTTAAGTTGCTGCAGTGCATCCTGTAAATACAACACAACGTCCACCGTATGCACTGTACAATGCAGGAAATGAATGTTTAAGCTGGTGGGTTGGTTTCTATTAAGTGGACTGCTTTGACCTGGATAGCATTGAGTTTTGTGACAATCATTGCAGCTACATCAATCCAGGCACGGGGAGAGTCATTTTCCTGACTTGAGCCTAGTCGGTATTGGGGATTATAATTGATAATATGGAAAGATGTGTCATTTAAAACATGGAAGTCTGGCAATATGTGGTCTGAGAGAAACATGAGGATACAGGGAAAGGTCCCACGAAGGGTTAACAGCAGCTGCAAAGAGCAGGTTTATAAAATGCAGATTCCTTCTTCCAAACAGGCTTAGCAAACAAACAGGATTTTTGTATGAAGCTAAAAACAATGGCTCACACCTTCATTGAAACTAACCATCTTAGTAAGCATCTGGAAAAGCATGGATGAGGGTTTCAGTTGAGTTCGGTGATAAATGTAAACCTTTCAAGTTATAACCAAGTGGATTTTTAGCATTACGCTAAAAGCAATGATTCACACCTTCATTGAAGTAAAATCAGCAGATAGAAAAGAATGACTAGGGGGGCAAATATATAGGTCTAAAGTCGGGGGTGTTGTCGACAGTGCGGAAGGATGTAGCAGGTTACAGAGGGACATAGATAAGCTGCAGAGCTGGGCTGAGAGGTGGCAAATGGAGTTTAATGTAGAGAAGTGTGAGGTGATTATTGGAAGGAATAACAGGAATGCGGAATATTTGGCTAATGGTAAAGTTCTTGGAAGTGTGGATGAACAGAGGGATCTAGGTGTCCATGTACATAGATCCCGGAAAGTTGCCACCCAGGTTGATAGGGTTGTGAAGAAGGCCTATGGAGTGTTGGCCTTTATTGGTAGAGGGATTGAGTTCCGGAGTCATGAGGTCATGTTGCAGCTGTACAAAACTCTGGTACGGCCGCATTTGAAGTATTGCGTACAGTTCTGGTCACCGCATTATAGGAAGGACGTGGAAGCTTTGGAGCGGGTGCAGAGGAGATTTACCAGGATGTTGCCTGGTATGGAGGGAAAATCTTATGAGGAAAGGCTGATGGACTTGAGGTTGTTTTCGTTAGAGAGAAGAAGGTTAAGAGGAGACTTAATGGAGGCATACAAAATGATCAGGGGGTTAGATAGGGTGGACAGTGAGAGCCTTCTCCCGCGGATGGAAATGGCTAGCATGAGGGGACATAGCCTTAAACTGAGGGGTAATAGATATAGGACAGAGGTCAGAGGTAGGTTCTTTACGCAAAGAGTGGTGAGGCCGTGGAATGCCCTACCTGCAACAGTAGTGAACTTGCCAACATTGAGGGCATTTAAAAGTTAATTGGATAAGCATATGGATGATAATGGCATAGTGTAGGTTAGATGGCTTTTGTTTTTTGACTTCCCATGTCGGTGCAACATCGTGGGCCGAAGGGCCTGTACTGCGCTGTATCGTTCTATCTTCTATGTTCTATCGGTGTGAAGCTTTGCTGAAATCAGGTGAATTAAAGAAAACTGGAGACAACCTGTTTATGAGCTGGGGACACAATTCGATAATAAAACTATAGAAATGACAGGAATCAAAATTCACACCCCTATTGAAATCAAAGCATTTTGAACATCACAAAGGAAACAATGTAATCAGATCTATGGGCTGAGGTCATGCCCAAAATGAATACTTAGTCGTGTTAGAAAAATTCAGATTAAAGGTACCTTTTACAATCCTAGAGAAATAAAAGTTACTTTACAATAAAGTCATAAAAACTTAATAACCGTTGGAAAAATATATAAACCCTGAGAAAGGGGCAGAGAAGCAGAGAAGGAACAAGAGAAGCAAGCAGAGTCAGCTTACAGTCAGCTTGGTCATGGGACAGTGCAAAGCAACCGAGCTAACCAGCAAATACATCTAAAGAAGACCAGACTTTAAAGAAGATTGATTGTCAAGGTGGGCCTGAAGTTCCCTTCAACCAACCAGAAGGATCCAGAAGCAAGATCTTTTAAACTTTCTGTAAAGACAATGATTGCATCTTTTAAAAGAAAAAAAAAGAAAAAATAACTTAAAAGTTTAACCTGAAACAGTGGTTATTCCAAAGTCTACGGGACCCAGGATCGATGCTACTAAGTTGTAAGTTGATGAAATCCTCTGTGAAGGTATGGGTTATACCGGGGGATAACTTGAAAACATAGTTTGACCTGAATAGCACCCACACAAGCCTGTATCAGAGTCGGGGAGCGAGAATCCCTGTTCACCATTTAGAATGTCGGCCCTTTTTGGAATATGAGGACTTCTCAGCATAGTGGTGAGTTTTCAACAACTGGAGGCTTTGGGGAAATGCGAGATGAACCATTCTCTGTACAATACCCAGACGTGATCTGCTTAAGTAGCCAAGGCATTTATGTGGCTGGTCCAGTTTTAATCTTCCTCAATTAATGAAGCCTGAGATAGTATCAAGTACACCTCCATGGACTGAAGAAAATTACTCTGAGGCGTTACTCGTTCAGGCTTTCTCAGAGTTTAGCTGACAAAAGTGTTGGTTTTAACAGAAAGATGGGTTTGATTCACATTGCCAGCAGAAAAGTCTGGAGTTCTGTGCAAATTGCAAAGTTGAAATATTTCTATTCACTATTTCCAGCATAAAAATAGTACAAAGCCAGATGATTAAAAAAAGGTTAACCACTCCACTAAAAAATAATGCAGCTGAAGGACAATAAAACTCAGGTACAATATGGAGGAAAAATGATGGCTGGGGCTTCAGAATGGTATGTCATGAGCAAGATAGCAGTCTCCCGCCAACACAGATAGCTCACGGACCCCCAGCGGTGACAAGGGCCAGTGAAGTAAGCTTCTCGAGTGAATAGGAACTTCAGCTGGCAAGTGCCACTGTTTAAATAAGGTTTGGTTCAATTTGCATGGGAATAAATTCAAATTGCGCAGACATAACCCGTGGATTAAAACGTTGTACTTTGTGTTTCACAGAATGGGACACCATGGGTGTTCTTTGACTGCTGTCCCCTTTGAATGACTGACCGACATGCAGAGGCCACAGCAAGCTGAACTCGCAACACGCTGTGGTCCTGGCACAGCTGTATGAATTGCTTCCATTTGGCAGAATGAACCTTCAGAGCAGAAGCTTTCCCGGACACCAGCGATGTAGTGATGACTGATCGCTGGAAGCCTTCTTACTTAAACCTGGCCCTCAACCAGTCTGGAAGTAGGATTATACAAATGTGTCAGGTGCAATTAGGATTGTTCTTGTTGATTGAGAATCCCAGTCATTTAGTGATTTACTGCAGCTTCTGCTACATGCACAGGATATCCAAACCTGCCACTGATCTTGACAAGCAAGTAGCTGTGGATTGGGCAAGGGGAAAATCAAGAAATTGGGACCTTCTGCCCATTCCTTACCTCGTGTGGATGAAGCATAATTTTTCAACTGGGCAGTGATGGCCTTGCCTCAAGGTAAGCGTAATCTGTGCTTCTTTCTGTACAAAATCATGGGTTCTCAATGGGACTGTGTGGCACAATGACTAAGGCCAACGAAGGCTCATTCTGGCCAGGCCGAATTTCTCATCTTAATTGTGAATTGGAATGTTTCAATTGTTGCTACCAAAATTCAGGGATTCCTCTTGGCATACCGCCGCACCGTTGATTCAAAGGAGAAAGACAAGAAAAAGGAACCAAAGCTGAACAATCTTTCCCCCATTTTGACCACGATGCTATGTCTACAGATTCAGGCACAGAGATCTGAGGACAGACAGCTGCTCCCATGGCTATGTTTCACCACAGTCATAGATCATAACACAAAATGCATCAGGAAAAGTCCACGGCAGGAGACCGCAGCACCAAGCTTCCGTGCTCCTTGATCTTTCCAAGCCACATTTAAGGATATAGGCCAAATCCAGTTTTAACAGTCACGATAGGTGAAAGATGCGCTCATCTTGAGGGAAAAACCTTTTCCAAACTTACCACTTGGAAACCAGGTATCAGAATGATTGGGCAAATTGTGTATACGAGGTTTTCGCAAAGTGTAGAACTTTGTATATTAAAAACCCACTCTGCCAATGTGAGCTTTGATTCAAGGGTCACATAGGGAATTGAACAAATGCCTGTTTCAACATTCAATTAGAATCCTGGCTGATTTATATGTCAACTCCACGTACCCTCATTTGGTCCAAATCCCTGATACCCTTACTCCGAACTATAAAACTTTTGGCCGTGATTTAATGGCTTCATGATATGACGAGGCTGCCGAATCTCATGGGAGGACTCCCGCGAGATTCCCGACACCTCGCGAGATTTAACGGAACCTCACAAGACGTCACGATCTGGATCTCACCCTCGCTGGGCGCGATCCAGATATACACATTGAAATGGCTTATTTTCCCAGGGCCTGGGAATTAACAGCCGCACCTGAGAGACTGTGCCATGACGCTGTTTAGTAAATGACCCACAAATGCACAAAGTCTCTTCAATAAGATCTCGGCTATTCTTTGGCCGAGTGTTCTTATTGCCAATTAAAATATTGGAAGCTGTTCCTTGGCTGAGGACCAGCACCCCTCGACAGCGTTAACATGTGATTCATCAACATCTAGCGGGCGTCAAACTCTGCAATTATAAATATCAATATATATACATCAATATATATATATAGTCACCTTTCACCTATCACTGTCACATGCACACTTATTGTAACGAAAAGTGAAAAACAACCATTTGCTGAAGGTTTCTTTTGACCTGGGGTGGTTGAGTTAAGAAATGAGTTAAATTGAAAAGGGTTAATAATAGAGATTTGCTCACTGTTTCCTGCAGGCTGGAGAAAATTCACCGAGTGCTTTGCCTTCGCTCCTCTGTCATTTTATCAGCTGCAGCTGAGTTTGCAGCACCCTATTCACGATGTCAGCAGGTTGTGGGCTCAAACCCCACTCCAGAAACATGAAGACATATTCTAATCTAGGCTGACAGTGCAGTGCGGTGCTGAGGGAGCTCTGTACTGTTGGAGGTGCTGTCTTTTGGTTCTGGTGTTAAATCTAGATCATGTTTGACATTTTATGAAATTTGTATTACTGGCCAACATTTATCACAAAAACAAATGATCCAATATTTATTGTTGTTTATGTTGTAATATGCCTTTAGGAGATATCAACATGACATCTCTGAAGAGGAAATGTGTCATGTGGTCCAGGCTTAGTTTCACTTTTGCTTTGAGCAGAGCACACACACACGGCTCTGAACACGTGTGTCTGAATTCTCCTAGGCTGCAGCCACTTTTTAGTTTCCTGAAAAGTCTGTTACTTTCTTCTTGGTTGTACTTCAGCGCCACGCTCCTGATCTTCGTGCACCAATGTGTGGAGAGGGGCGGGAGGTAGCGGAGGGAAAGGAGGTCCCATGGGCCTGTTCCCGGGCCGAGACAAGCTGGTCATCAATGGTTACAGGCAGCGGGTGGTCAAGGAGGTTGAACATGCCAACTGCCTGCCCCACTTCTGTCGCCATGTTTGCTGCTGGGTGTCCCTGGAAAGTGAGCACGCTGCCGGCATGATCGAGGTCTTCCCCGCCTGGTGGGGAGCGTGGGGATCTGGGGTGCATTATCGACCCCTTCAATCATATTTTGTTTAGATGTTTTAAGCTTCCTTTGAGATACTGGGCACGATTTAGCGGGACAGAAACAGAGTCCCATTTTGGGCGCGTTTGGTGAGATGTTTCTCCGGGCTTGCAGCGCTATTTAAATGCGCTTTGCCTTTTTCACGCCTGGGCGAGGAACGCCCCGTGGACAGCCATGGATCTTGCAAGATGGCATAAGGCGACACTTGCTGGTCTGGTCAGACTGCAAATATGTTGCCGAGTTAGACAGTGTTGGAAGAGCAGCGTACTGACGGCAAAGAAAAGCTTTGGAGGCACGACGACAAGTGAGTGCTCAAATAAAAAGCTGGTAAGTAGTCAGATCCCTCGTGTGGAGACTGCCTGTCAGTTCCACGAGTGGCTCAGTGCATGGGGAGGACCAGCTCCAGGTGAGCTCAGTTGGGACAGGACCTATATTATGATGAGATGATTGGAGGCCCCCAGGTGGTTGCCCTCTGGGCAGGTTGGCACCCTGGAAATGCTGGTGCCACCTGGGCACCTTGGCAGTGCCAGCCTAGCACTTTGATACTGGCACCCTGACAGTGTCACCAGGAACTGCCAAGGTGCCAGGCTGGCATTCTACTCGCACCGGGGATCGGGTGCTTATGTGAGGTGGGGCGTGGAGGGTGTTTGATCTTTGGGGAGGTTCGGGGGTCGCATCTGGGGGGTTGAGTGACCAGGATGCCATTTAAAAATGGCGCCCAAATCCCTCCTGCACTGAGGATCTCCGGCGAGCAGAGCTCCTCAGTGCAGGAAATGGGACTAAGTGCAGCCTCGGAGTTCGTTCCCCATTGAGGACCCGGATTGTAACAAAGTCCTGATGGATAGCGAGCATCTTGAAACACCCGGCTAAATGTCTTTATCATGGGACTCTGTTACAATTTGCTTTGATTGCGCCCAATATCTCCAAATTTGCAGATGACATCAAGTTGGGTGGGAGGGTGAGCTGTGAGGAGGATGCACGGGGGCAGCACGGTAGCACAAGTGGATAGTGTCATGATATTCAAACATACATCATAACACATACATAATGATAGACAGACCAATGGACCAATTAGCACACATAACACGACAGCCAATCACAGACAAGAGCAGACACAGTAGAAAATAAGAAACACGACACTTCCTGGGCAGTCCATCTGGAGACGGCACAGGGCCAGGACCTCATAGCAAGACACTCACACAGTCACAACGTGCTGAGTACCAAGTCTGATGTATAAATAGTTTAATGGAATAAAACTGCGTTGTACCAATCGCAACCGTGTTGGTTCGTCTGTACCTCAGAGCACCCAACACTTCAGATAGCACTGTAGCTACACAGCGCCAGGGTCCCAGGTTCGATTCCCGGCTTGGGTCATTGTCTGTGCGGAGTCTGCACGTTCTCCCCGTGTCTGCGTGGGTTTCCTCCGGGTGCTCTGGTTTCCTCCCACAGTCCAAAGATGTGCAGGTTAGGTGGATTGGCCCTGATAAATTGCCCTTAGTGACCAAAAAAGATTGGGAGGGTTATTGAGTTGCGGAGATAGGGCGGAAATGAGGGCTTAAGTGGGTCAGTGCAGACTCGATGGGCCGAATGGCCTCCTTCTGCACTGTATGTTCTATGATGCAGAGATCCTTCAGTGTGATTTGGGCAAGCTGAATGAGTGGGCAAATGGATGGCAGATGCAATATAATTTGGACAAATGCGAGATTATCCTCTTTGGTAGCATGAACGAGAAGGCAGATTATTATCTGAATGGCCATAAAGTAGGAGAGGGGAATGTACACCAGTCACTGAAGGTAAACATACAGGTGCAGCAGGCAGTAAAGAAGGCTAATGGTATGTTGGCCTTCATTGAGAGAGGTTTCGAGTATAGAAGCAGGGATGTGTTGCTGCAATTGTACAGGGCCTTGGTGAGGCCACACCTGGAGTATTGTGAGCAGTTTTGGTCTCCTTATCTGAGGAAGGATGTTCTTGCTATCGAGGGAGTGCAGCGAAGGTTTACCAGGCTGATTCCAGGGATGGCGGGACTGACGTACGAGGAGAGATTGAGTCGGTTAGGATTGTATTCACTGGAGTTCAGAAGAATGAAGGGGGATCTCATAGAGACTTATAACATTCTAACAGGTCTAGAAAGGGTCACAGTCTGAGGATACGGGATAGTCCATTGAGGACAGAAATTAGGAGAAATTGTTTTACCCAGAGAGTGGTCAGCCTGCGGAATTTATTACCGCAGGAAGTAGTTGACTCCAAAACATTGCAAGTTTTCAAGAAGCAGTTAGATGGAGCACTTGGGGCGAAGGGAATCAGGTATTGAATAGGATGATCAGCCATGCTCATAATAAATGGCCGAGCAGGCTCAGTGGGTCGAAAGGTCTCCTGTCTATGTTTCTAAGCCATGGCATTCAATTCCCACCCCACCTGGTTGTGATTTTGCTGTCAGCTTTATCTGGAATGGAGGTGATGTTCGAAGGTATAACGGGAGCAAGCCCAGTGATGTTCTGAAGCCTTTTCTGATGAACAGCTCTATCCCCAGGAACGTTCGATTGTGAGCTGCTTTGGGTGAGCTCAGCAATCAGCCTCAATAAGCACTGTGATACTGAGTGATCACTTTTACACTGACAGGTTGGACAGCAGAAGTGCCCTTGTTGTTTTGACTTTTGAGCTATTGAAGGATGAAACTGCTGCAAATATACTGCAGCCAATTTTAATCTCGTCAACAGCCTCTATTTCACCTCAGGTTACATTTACACTGAAATAGGCCGTTTAATCCACCTGGTCCTTACCGGGGTTTATGCCTCGTGGAGCTCCTCCTATTGTTTTTCATCGGACTCCATCAACAAATTCTTCCAGCTCTTTCTCTCTTACATCTCTTGCTGCTCCTGGCCTGCAGCCTGGGCAGCAAATTAGCACAGGGGACAGCACTGTTGCTTCACAGCACCAGGATCCCAGGTTCGAATCCCGCTTGGGTCATTGTCTGTGCGGAGTCTGCGCGTTCTCCCCGTGTCTGCGTGGGTTTCCTCCGGGTGCTCCGGTTTCCTCCCACAAGTCCCAAAAGACCTGCTGTTAGGTGAATTGGACATTCTGAATTCTCCCTCTGTGTACCCGAACTGGCGCCGGAATGTTGCAACTGGGGGATTTTCACAGTAACTTCAATGTAGTGTTAATGTAAGCCTACTTGTGACAATAAAGATTATTAATTACTATTAAGCTATTTATCCCAACTACTCTCTCGTTAAGGAAGTTCCTGCTGGAGTATGGCCCTCAGGAAATAGAGATCGTGTGGTTGGCTTGAAGGAGGTAGGGGCCTCATTAATTTAGGCAAATGGATATCCTGTGATATTCACCTGACCCTGATGTATTGATGGTGACTTGGGCAAACTCAGGCAAGGTCCCAGTGAGAACCTCCAATCCAAAGATATCCGGAATACTTAATGTCAATCAGGCGAGTTCAGGGATGGTTGGGGTGTTGTGAATTGGAGCCACGCTGCACTTTTTTCGGGGGTTTGCTTAGCAGAAATGGAGCTTTACTCTGCCCCCAGCAGTACGATGTGTAACCCAGGAACGGGTACCTCGGATGTGAAGTATTTTGTTCCCAGCACAACCATTAACATCTCTCATCTTGATGGGCACAAAGATTAAAATGAGGAAAAACAAATCATTTAAAAAAGTGCCACGATGAGGAAGTTTGAACGTGACAGCAAAATCTCACATTCAGCCTGGTAAAATTTCCCAAAGTGCGTCACCGGGAATTAATCAGACACCGAGCCACCTACAGGGTGCATTAGGACAGGTAACCAAAAAGCTTGGCCAACAGGGTAGGGTTTAAGGAGCATCTTCAGGGAAGAGAGAGGTATAGAGACAGAGGGAGTGAATTCTGGAGCTTAGGGCAGCTAAAGGCATGAATTGGAGGAGCACAGGGACTTTGGGGAGTGGTGAGACTGGAAGAGGCTACGGGCATGATCAACTGGTTGTGCTGCGCCTGAACGGGAGTGCGGCACGGCTGGTAGATGTCGGGGAGAGGGGATCAGGATCCCGCCCACAATAGGTGGACCAAGCCGGGCATGCCTATGTAGGTTTAAACCCGCCTAGCCGTGCTGACCCAGTATGTATCAGGCTCCCAACAGCTATCAGCCTTCCCAGGAACGCGTCCACACTAACGTGGACCAGGCGGAATGGCACCCGGGGGTCTCCCGGGCCATCAGAGACCCCCGGATGGTCAGGAACAGGACTGGGCGGCCTCCTGGCCCTCCCCCTTGAATGCGGGCACCTTGGCACTGGCAGCCTGGCACCTTGGCAGTGCCACCCTAGCACTGCAAAGGTGCCTGGGTGACAATGCATTGTTGGCAAGAGCATTGCCAGGGTGGCAGTGCCAGGACACCCAGATGCCAGGGTGGCACAGGCAAGGGTCAGGGCCTTAGGGTGGTCATCCCCATGAAAGGAGGGTATGAAGGGTGGGGGGTAAGCACGGCATGCAGGTACAGCAGGTAATAAAGAAATCAAATGGAATGTTGGCATTTATGGCTAAAGGAATAGAGTATAAAAGTAGGAAGTGTTGCTGCAACTGTACAAGGCATTGGTGAGACTGCACCTGGAGTATTGGGCACAGTTTTGGTCCCCTTATTTGAGGAAAGATGTAGTGACATTGGAGGCAGTTCAGAGGAGGCTCACTAGGTTGATTCCAGAGATGAGGGGTTTGTCTAATGAAGAGAGATTGAACATTTAGGCCTTTACCCTCTCTAGAGTTAAGAAGAATGAGGGAAGATTTAATTGAGGTATACAAGATGATAAATAAGATGATAAGTTAAGTAAGATGATTAGATAATATGATAAGTAAATAAGATGATAAAAGGTCTGGATAAAGTAGACATGGAGCGGATGTTTCCTCTTGTGGGCCAATCTGGAACGAGGGGTCAAAATCTCAGGATAAGAGGTAGCAAATTTAAAACAGAGATACGGAGAAACTACTTCTCCTAAAGCGTTGTGAATCTGTGGAATTCATTACCCCAGAGTGTGGTGGATGCTGGGACAGTGAGTAAATTTAAGGAGGAGTTAGACAGATTTAATTAGTAATGGGCTGAAGGGTTATGGAGAATGGGCAGGACGGTGGAGTTGAGGCCAGGATAGAATCAGCCATGATCGTACTGAACAGTGGAACAGGCTCGAAAGGCTAAATTACCGACTCCCGCTCCTAGTTCCTATGGTCTAAGAAAGAACTATTCTGTCTAATTCCACCTTCCAGCTCTTGGTTTGTAGCTCTGTAGGTAACAGCACCTCAAGCACAAATCTGCTGTTCTTGACTAATAAGGGGATCAGGAGTTATGGGGAGATGGCAGGAGAACGGAGATGAGAAACATATCAGCCATAATGGAATGATGGAGCAGACTCGGTGAGCCGAATAGCCTAATTCTGCTCTTATATCTTATGGTCTCATTGGTTGTAGGGCAGATATGAAAGGGACTGCAAGGTTGGGGGAGGGGTGACGGGTGGAGGGTCCTGGAAGCAGAGGGTGGCGGGAGGGCATGGGAAGGTCTGAAGAGGGAAAAGTGGGGGCCCTCAGCGACCCCATAGCGGGTGTCATCACTTGGGGGAGGTGGGGTAGTTCCCACGTGTATGGGAGGGCGACATTGCCCATGGTGGGAGTGTGGGGAATCCTAATGCCCACTTTGATATCAGGGCACTCTTTCAAAGTGGTGGCCCAATCTCTGAGGAGCCAGTCTGGCTGACGATTTCAGCTTCCCAGTGCTGAAAATTATTCTAAGGGTGGGATTGTCCGGCCGTGTTTTCCCACCACTGGAGAATCTTGTCCGAGGTCAATGGACTTCTCCATTGTCCACGTCTCGCCCGCCGCAAGAATGCCGCGGGCGATGCGGAAGAATCCAGCCCTCAGCGTGAGCTAGCCCAGTGAGAAACTCCCCAGGACTCAGCAAAGTGAGATTAGGTAGCGGTTGGCAATTCGCCAACAGAGCCATGGAGAAACTCCAGGCTAAACCTGCCAGGAATGACACTTAGGGCGCGATCGAACCAAATGATAGAATCATAGAATTTACAGTGCAGAAGGAGGCCATTCAGCCCATCGAGTCTGCACCAGCCTTTGGAACGAGCCCCCCGCCCAAGCCCATGCCTCCACCCTATCCCCGTAACTCCACCTCACCTTTTTGGACACTAACCTGCACATTTTTGGGGTGTGGGAGGAAACCGGAGCACCCGGAGGAAACCCACGCACACACGGGGAGAACGTGCAGACTCCGCACAGACAGTGACCCAAGTCGGGAATCGAACCTGGGATCGTGACACTGCGAAGCAACAGTGCTAACCACTGTACCACCGTGCTGCCCACAAAATGTGAACTATGTCCCATAGCGAGTGCATTTAGTCGCGTGTGTCCTTGTGCTCACAGCACCGGGAAACACAACGCTATCTATCGTGACTCTGGTTAGATCGGGGGCCTCAGCGGGGAAAACACGGCCGAGGCCGCACTGAGTCCCGTTTCCTGTCCTGATGAGTTCTGCTCGCCGGAAATCCTCAGTGCAGGCAGAAATCAGGACGCCATTTTTAAATGGTGTCCCTATCTCTCAACTCCTGGTCGCAATCCTGGACCCCCCCACTTCACCAACCAGGGAGTCCTCAGCACCCCCTCCCCCGCACCCCATCTGCACATGACACCCCCGGGTCCAATCACCGCTGCTCAAAAAATGCCAGCTTGGAACTGTCAGCCTGGTAGTGCCACATGCCCAGAAGGCACTGCCAGGGAGCCAAGCTGGCATTTTGTGCACACGTGCGGTCAGGCCAGGGTTGCCCGGTGTGGGTGTTGGTGGGTGCGGGGTGGGTTGCCGGGGGACCCTCTCATATTGCGTTCGTGCTGGGGGGGGCAGGGTCAGGGATTCATTTTGGGGCTTCATAGATCATTTTAAATGGTGTCCCGATCTCTCACTACAAAGGGGAGTTTTCACCATTGTGAAAAACGGGGCTATGTGTGGCCTCGGCTGCGCGATCCCCGTTTACGTCCCTTATTCAAACCGAGTCGCGTTGAATAGCCATGTGCGAGTGCCGGGAAACATGTGGCGAAACGCACTCGCTCAGGGACTTTGTTCCCTTTAGGGATGATCGCACCCCTAGTCTCCTTATTTCGCCAGGGATGATAGAGAGAAATTATTTCTGGGTATAGGCCTGGATTTTGATTCTCGAGCTGGGAGCAGGAGTTGGGAGTATTCCCGACACGACTTGGCAATCTGAGGACAAAGTGCCTGTGAAGGGGGATCTTGATTGCTGGGGGGATGGTGGGTGTGGGCTGGAATTGGGCCTGCCGACCTGGGAAGAGGTTTGGAGGGGATGCCAGATCCTGAGGCTGTTTCAAAGGCCCACCTCGATGCAATGGAACATTGTCCAGTTAAAATAAAAATACAAAAGCCATCCAGCCCTCAAACCCCTCACTTTCCATTGAGGCAATCACATACCTCCCCCCACTCCATATCCACCACCCATGGCACTCCTTGCCCCTGTGCCAAGTTCCCTTCCACCCCATAACCCCTGGCTCCTCATGCCCCCCTTTCCAAGCTATGATATTTCAATGCCCATTGACAACATACATGGTGTGGAACCATTGAAGCCTGCAGTGACAGTAGTGTGTGTAAAAATTTGCTTTAAAAAGCAATTCATTCATAATCTTCTACAATGTTTAGAAAAAAGTAATTGCACGCAAACCAATAAAACGTCAATTGTGCCAGTTTCCCGGCACTCACACATGGCCATTTAAAATATCAAAAAGAAAAATCACAAACCTTTGAAACCACTTAACATTATGTAAACAAACATTGTGAAATTGACAGCAGAAATCAGAGATCCTGAGCTTTCAATCAAACAATGCTTTTTCTGCAGTGCATCTGGTTCAATAAATGTGATGATTATCTGTGCTCTCAGATCTCTGCTGTCAATTTCACAATGTTTGTTTACACAATTGTAACGGTTTGTGGCTTTTGTAATTGATATTTCAAAGGGTTTGGTTGATTGACACTTCTGTTGGCTTATAATGAGATGACCATTTTTCAACTTACTGGAAAGTTATGAATGATTTTTAAAACATTTTTTGAAACAAATCCTACTGTCACTATAGGGTTCATTGGGTTTATACGGTGTATAGTGGGGTCAATGGATAGGGAAGTGCCATAGCTTAGCATAGGAGGCATGAGGGACTATGGGGAGAGGGTGGGTGGAAGGGCATAGACTGACATGGGGAGGGGGGCTTGGTTAAGAACCTTTTGAATTTACCTTTCGAAAGGGAGACTTGGGTCCATGACTATTCCGAGGGGCTCTGAACCACATATCTTTAAAAACATGGCCCAGCTCCATGAAGAATGTGGAGGAGCAGGATATGCCTATTTCCTGAATGGAGCCGGCCAAGTCTGGGAGCCGGATTCTGGCTTTTGACAGGAACCAGCCTATAACCTTTAAAGTCACTCCCCAAAATCAGAGAGTCAGGAAAGGGGTCAGATATCCCAAAATTGGGACCTACCCACCAATTGTAAAGGACTCCCAAGTCTCCTGACTCAGTGAGAATCCAGACCATAGTCTAAACGTTGGGAAACACTTTGACACACAGGCAGTGATAGAAGTTTGGAACACTCTTCTGCAAATGGCAATCAATGTTTGATCAATTGTTCATTTTAAATCTGAGATTTTAGTTAACCAAAGTTATTAAGGACATGGGGTAAAGGTGGCTGCTTGGAGTTAGATCACAGGCCAACTGCGATCATAGTGATTGACAAAACAGCTCTAGGAGCTAAGTGGGCAACACCGCTGTTCCCATGTTCCTATCAGTGGGAAAAGGGTTGGAATCTATGATCCTGTGATTCCAATGCTTGACCAGGGACTTTGTGGGGTGGGGGTTGGGGGGGGGGGGGGGGTTGCAGAGCAGACCTAACTACATCAAGCAACCCCATGGGAATGAGCTGAAGATGTGAGCCTGGTTTCCCTATTTGGTGGATGGGTCAGCAGCATTTTGACAGGTTCCAGAAGAAACTGCAGGCGGATCTGAGCAAGGAAAAGCAGGGGAAGATGGGGGCTGAGGAAAAGTTAGTGGTAGTTATTTCTTCCAGGTACTAGACACCACCCACAGGGCTGGAGGGCTTCTGACTGCTAATTTGGGTAGTAGTCAGAAAGTCTCTCATTGACTGGCCATCAAGCATTGAATTTTTCCCATGGCTTGAGACGCTGGGTCCTGTACACTGGGAAAGGTCAATCAGAATGGGAATATTTTCTTTAGACAGGAAAAGACCTGGAAAAGTCTGGTGAGGTTCTGTAAAACTATGAAGGGGTAGGGCACGGTAGCCAATGCTTCTGTTTGTAGGAGAATCCCAAACTAGGAGCCATAAGTGCAGAAAGGTTATGAATAAATCCAATAGGAAAATAAGCAGCAGCACGGTAGCACAGTGGTTAGTACAGTTGCTTCACAGCTCCAGGGTCCCAGGTTCAATTCCGGCTTGGGTCACTGTCTGTGCGGAGTCTGCACGTTCTCCCCATGTCTGCGTGGGTTTCCTCCGGGTCCTCCGGTTTCCTCCCACAGTCCAAAGATGTGCAGGTTCGGTGGATTGGCCATGATAAATTGCCCTTAGTGTCCAAACAGGTGAGGTGGGGTTACTGGGTTACGGGGATAGGGTGGAGGTGTGGCCTTCAATAGGGTGCTCTTTCCAAGTGCCGGTGCAGACTCGATGGGCTGAATGGCCTCCTTCTGCACTGTTGATTCCATGATTCCTTTACATAGAGAGTGCTTGTAGAATGTGGAATTCGCTTCCACAGAATGTGGTTTCGGTACGTAACCCAGGAAACAAGTGCACACATTAGAGAAAATGGAATCGCTTTGACAGAGCGCACACTTCAGATGCATGATACTTGACAAGTTCCCAGCAGTGTCAGAGGGGGAAGGAGTGGGATGGGGGGTGGTTCGGGGAGAGGGGGAGGAGGGTGGGTGGAAGAGTAAGAGGAGGAGGGGTGCATGGGAACAGGGTGTGTGGAGAGCCTGGGAAAGGGGGGGGGAAATTAAATGCTGTGGAGAAATATGTTTCAGCAAACACCCTGAAACTTTTTTTTACAAAAATTGATTTTAAAAAGGTAGCAGCATCTCAGAAAATTTCAATTTTAATATTCACTTCACACAAAGCAAACCCACAGCACTGTTCAAGTAATGAACATATTCTACCCAGTCTTCTCAAGAACATAACCATGGCAATGCTGAAAGCGTGTGATTATACCAAAGACATTGCATTGCTAAATATAGTGCCCAAGGATAAAAGCGTAAGATTTGTTCAGTGGTGCAGGAGTTGCTGACTGAGGCCACGGCAACACTATAAAGGTCATTTTCCTAATCAGATCACAGATATTATATAGTATTGTGAGGAAATTACAGTCCTGCTTTATGTTATTCCACCTCTGGGGATTTGTGAGCTTTTTGTTTTGGGCACAGTAGATCGACAAATATTGTGATAGAGTCAGCAGTTCCTAATCTTGTTTGTGTGATGCTAGAAGCTGATATTCTTGTCTTTTATTGACCGTGGCTGAGGAGGAGCTTTCATGAAAAGGTTTAATGAAGTAGTCATTCATATCTTCAGACACTTTCAGTTCAACTTGACCAGAGTGATTGAAAATGAATTGCTCTTATCAGTTTCACGACATATGTTGCAAACTTCTTTGAGGATATCAAGGTCTCATTGAAGGCAGCCTCAATGTGTCTGGCGAATTGCCCATCACCCACTTGCTCCAGCAGAGAAGGTTCTGGAACATGTGGTGGAGCTTCCGTTGTACATTCCTCCCGGGTGAGGGACAACATCTTTTCCTTAGTGGCTGAACTACTTTCCAAACTGGGAGACAGAATGGTTCACAAACATCACTGATTCCTTATATTTCCAGGCCCTGCTGCCATATTCATTCACAGACGAACTCTCGTGCTTCCATTTTGTATTGAATGGTCTTTGTAGCTTTGTTCCCCCCCCGGGGTGAGCAGTGTCAGTGATGTTTCTTCCTTTGTGGCGTATTCACCTCTTCAGAGCAACTCCTCAACTCAATATTCAGTTTATCAAGGTGCACACTGACGAATTCTGAAGCTATATCCACAGAATGGCAAGACTAAATTACTGAAATCACTTTGTCATCGACCACCATAGTTAATCCTCAAAGACCTTTAAAAACACCGAAATAAATGATCCTCTACCATGATCACAACAACTTGCATTTAAATAGCACATTTAACATCCCAAGGTGCTTCACAAGAGCAAAACCTGACAGTGGACCATATAAACAGTGAGTAGGAAAGATGACTAAAAAACCTATGTTGGTTTTGGGTAGAGCGACAGAGAGATTTGGGGAAGGATTCCAGGGTGAAAGGGCTGGACGCAACCAATGGCATTTTCTATTGAAGTGACCCTCCAGGCCAGCACTGTAATAAAATCGTTGCTCCTTTGATTAAAAGATATACAAAGACATATTCTTGGATATAAACAGGGCCGTGGGTGGGATTATCTAGCCTTGTGTTTCTCAGCGACGGGGCGGCGGCGCGCTCTTCGCTGGGAGTGAGATACTCTGCTTCCACCGCTGTCAATGGGAATTCCCATTGAAGTCACCGCCAGGGAATGGGCGGGCGGGGGTGCCCTGCTGGCAGACTAGAGAATCCAGCACCAGCAAACAGCCGGAGAATTCTGGCCAATAATAACTTCATGAATCAAGGGTTTTAATTCCTGTCTCCTGCAAGTTTTTGCAACAAGTTTAACAATAAGATTCGGTCCTTTGCCTGTTCATTTGTATGGCAGCATGAGGAGATCTATTATTGAATAGTGTTGTACAACCTCAGGCTGAGCAGCATTGCTGAAACAATGTCATTCCAAACATTTGTGTTGTAATCATCTGATTGAAGGCATGAAACTGAACTGTAAAAAATATATTGGGCGTGATCCCAGTGCCACCCTGCGCTGGAAAAACAGCTCGCTGCGACGCAGCGTAGCCGGTGAAAGCTGGGACCACAAACGGGGAGCAGATGGAACGGCACTGATTGGAGGCCCCGGCTGAGTTCTCTTTGGTCAGAGTGGTGCCCTGGCTCTTCTGGTGCCACCTGGGCACCCGGCCAGTGCTATCTGCTGCCTGCCTGGCACTGCCAAGGTGCCAAGCTGGCATTTTGTGTGCACGTGATTGCCCTAGGTTTGCCTGCCATGGGTGATTTGGGGGTTGCTGGTGGGGAGGGGGGAGAACCTCCCATATTGTGCTCGCCTGCCGGGGAGGTCGGGGATCATTTTGGGGCCTCAAAGGTCGAGACGCCATTTTGAAATGTTGTCCTGATCTCTCGCTACACTGGGGAGTTCCAGCGAGCGAAGCTCCCCACTCGACAAAGCGACGCTATGTGCAGCCTCGGCCGCGCGTTCCTCATCCAGACCCCTTATACAATGGCAGTAGCGTTGAATAGTCATGTATTTCTCAACCCCCCCAGAGCTGAAGGGGTTGGATTACGAGGAGAGTTTGAGTAGACTGGGACTGTACTCGTTGGAGTTTAGAAGGATGAGGGGGGGGATATTCTAGAAACATATAAGATTATGAAGGGAATAGGTAGGATAGATGCGGGCAGGTTGTTTCCACTGGCGGGTGAAAGCAGAACTAGGGGGCATAGCCTTAAAATAAGGGGAAGTAGATTTAGGACTGAGTTTAGGAGGAACTTCTTCACCCAAAGGGTTGTGAATCTATGGAATTCCTTGCCCAGTGAAGCAGTTGAGACTCCTTCATTAAATGTTTTTAAGATAAAGATAGATAGTTTTTTGAAGAATAAAGGGATGAAGGGATATGGTGTTCGGGCCGGAAAGTGGAGCTGAGTCCACAAAAGATCGGCCATGATCCCATTGAATGGTGGAGCAGGCTCGAGGGTCCAGATGGCCGACTCCTGCTCCTAGTTCTTATGTTTCTTGGCATTGCGTGTGCCGGGAAACATGGCGAGGGAACTTTGTTCCCTTTTGGGAGAATCACTCCCATTCCAATATCTTACATGAAAGAAAATGTACAGTTAACGAGCACCACTTTACCCCAGTAAACTAAAGCTTAACTTTAAAAAAAATTCATTCATGGGAAGTGGGCAGTGCTCGGTTTTGAAGATGTCTCCTCACCTCCCCCAATCCCCAAGGCAGCCATTACGCTAGCGTCACATTTTAAATTAGGTGCTAAGGGCATCCACGTGACTGCTCGCTGGGGAGACGGTTAGATTGCAGGAGGCCGTTAGGTAGGGGGTCCGACCTGGTCACGATATGGAGATTGGCCTTAATTGGTGATTGTTGGTTTCTCACCACGTCCAGACCCCGATCTCACCAACAGCAGCGGGCCGGTTAGATTGGAAACCCATCGGCGGCCGGCACGGATATCGATCTCCGCCTCTCCCTCCATCGAACCGGATCGCTCGGATCCACGCCAGGCACATTGCGGTCTTTAGATCGCGGCCGAAGTCTTAAAGGTTTGACGCTCGCTCACTCGAAATGGTATTTCTAATGATTCTCACTTGGTTGGAGGAGCAAGCTCTTTCGATGGAACTTTGTGGACAGGAGCACCTTTCTCATAGGTTTGTCATTTCCCAAGGATCCTGCTTCTGAATAACGTTCTCATGTCCAGCCTTGGTTATGCATATTTCTGCGGGAGTGTTGGTACCTAACTAATTTTAGAAAGCTTTTCAAAAAACTCTCATATTCATGAGGCACCTATCAGAATGTTCATTCTTTTCTCAAAGAAGAGTCTTGGGGTTGCGCCTGATGCCGACCCTCCACCAGTTGTGTGACACACGCAGGGACATATTTATTGATCCAGTGCTCAACCTCTGAAGACAGGAATGTAGGTGAGAGTCCGGGTTACAACTTTATAATCCAAATTCTCCAAAACACTTTCTCTATTGAGGCTGCCCATTGGGAGTTCAGGATTACTGAATTTTCCTCACGTATGGAGCTTTTACCCAAAGCTCTGATCAGCTGAAGACAAGGGGTTGGATTCTCCGAACCCCGATGCCAAAGTCGCTCCGGTGCCGGGGCGGAGAATCCAGCTCCCCGCTTGGAATCGGGACCGGCACCGGTTCCCCCATTCTCCGGGCCCAAAAACCGGCGTACCTGGGAAGTACCGCGCTGCACATCCCCTTACCTGAGGCCATTGTTGGAGGCCCACTCCGCCCCTAACCGGCCGAAGTCCTGACGGCATGGACCACTCATGGTCCTGCCGGTCGGGATACTCGTGTGGTGGCTGCGGACTCAGTCGGCAGCATCCCTGGTCCGGTGCGGGCCGATCGGAGGGCAGGGGGCCCTTGGACGCGGCCGGGCAGTTTTTGGGCGGGCAATCGGGGTCGGGCACCCGGCTGATCGGGGGGGGGGGGTCTATTTTTTGAGTCCTGCTCCGCGGTCTGAGTCCGCCAGAGAGCACAGCGTGGCTGCTGGAGGCTGAAGTGCGGGGGCCCGTATCTGCAGCAAATGCTGCTAGGTCCACGCTGGCCCCCTGCAGGCCTGGGAATATGGGGCCCTTCCACGTCAGCTTTTCTGGAGTGAAAGTCCACAGTTTTTACGACGTCGTGGGGACATGGTCCCAAAAACACAGAATCTTATCCTGTTGTGATGCCACAGCTGTAATGTGGCTGTAAAATCGTTCTCACATTCGAAAACAAGCTACTTTCTGGCCAATGCTGCAGCTCAGGATCCATGTAAAGCAGGGACTCTGAGTCAGTGCCAATGTTCAGCTGCTTTGGTGGAATGTGATATCCGATCGACATGTTCCACTAAAGCTAGACGCTGAATACATTATGTCATAGAAACATAAAAAATAGGATCCTCTCAAAGCGACTTAATCGCTTATTGGATTTGGTATTGAGTAATGAACCAGGACAGGTGTTAGATTTGGAGGTAGCTGAGCACTTTGGTGATAGTGACCACAATTCGATTACGTTTGCTTTAGTGATGGAAAGGGATAGGTATATACCGCAGGGCATGAGTTATATCTGGGGGAAAGGCAATTATGATGCGATGAGGCAAGACTTAGGATGCATCGGGTGGAGAGGAAAACTGCAGGGGATGGGCACAATGGAAATGTGGAGCTTGTTCAAGGAACAGCTACTGCATGTCCTTGATAAGTATGTACCTGTCAGGCAGGGAGGAAGGGGTCGAGCGAGGGAACCGTGGTTTACTAAAGCAGTCGAAACACATGTCAAGAGGAAGAAGGAGGCTTATGAAAAGATGAGACATAAAGGTTCAGTTAGGGTGCTCGAGAGTTACAAGTTAGCTTGGAAGGACCTAAAGAAAGAGTCATCACGTCATCGATGAAGATGAACATCTTGCGAAGGTCATCCCCACACCCCCACTACTTGCCTTCAAACAACCGCGCAACCTCAAACAAACCATTGTTTGCAGCAAACTACCCAGTCTTCAGAACAGTGACCACGACACCACACAACCCTGTCATGGCAATCTCTGCAAGACGTGCCAGATCATCGACATGGATACCACCATTACACGTGAGAACACCACCCACCAGGTACGCGGTACATACTCGTGTGACTCGGCCAACATTGTCTACCTCATACGCTGCAGGAAAGGATGTCCCGAAGCGTGGTACATTGGCGAGACCATGCAGACGCTGCGACAACGAATGAACGGATATCGTGCGACAATCACCAGGCAGGAATGTTCCCTTCCAGTCGGGGAACACTTCAGCAGTCAAGGGCATTCAGCCTCTGATCTCCGGGTAAGCGTTCTCCAAGGCGGCCTTCAGGACGCGCGACAACGCAGAATCGCCGAGCAGAAGCTTATAGCCAAGTTCCGCACACATGAGTGCGGCCTCAACCGGGACCTGGGATTCATGTCGCATTACATTCATCCCCCACCATCTGGTCTGCAAAATCCTACCAACTGTCCTGGCTTGACACAATTCACACCTCTTTAACCTGGGGTTACCCCATCTCTGGATCTGTAAAGATGATCAGAGGATTGAATAGGGTAGACAGTGAGAGCCTTTTTCCTCGGATGGTGATGTCTAGCACGAGGGGACATAGCTTTAAATTGTGGGGAGATAGATATAAGACAGATGTCAGAGGTAGGTTCTTTACTCAGAGAGTAGTAAGGACGTGGAATGCCCTGCCTGCAACAGTAGTGGAGTCGCCAACACTCAGGGCATTCAAATGGTCATTGGATAGACATATGGACAATAAGGGAATAGTGTAGATGGGCTTTAGAGTGGTTTCACAGGTCGGTGCAACATCGAGGGCCGAAGGGCCTGTACTGCGCTGTAATGTTCTATGTTCTATTTTCTAATCTTCTCCAGCCTGAGAAACCCCGCCATGTCACTGACCCACACACCTGACTTCGGAGGCTCCGAGTCCCTCCATCCCAGGAAAATCCGTCTCCGGGCCACCAGGGAGGCAAAGGCCAAAACATCGGCCTCTGTCCCTCCCTGGGCCCCCGGATCCTCCGGTACCCCAAATATTACCATTTCTGGACCTCGTTTCCAGGACCTCTGACATGACGTCCACAAATCCTGCCAGAATCCCCCAATTTTGAACACGGAGACAACATGTGTACATGATTCACCGGGTTTCCCCCACACCGCCCGCACCTGTCCTCCACTTCCTCCAAAAACCAACTCATCCGGGCCACAGTCACATGAGCCCAATCGACCACCTTGAACTGGATCAGACTAAGCCTGGCACACAACGAGGATGAATTGACTCTCTTCAAGGCCTTTTCCCATAGTCAGACTTCCAATTCCCCTCCCAACTCATCCTCCCACTTCCTCTTCACCTCCCCGATCGGGACCCCTTCACACTCTATCAATTCCTTGTATATTTCCAAGACCCTCTCCTCTCCAACCCATGGCTGATCTTTTGTGGACTCAGCTCCACTTTCCCGCCTGAACACCACAACCCATGTGGCACCAATGCTAGCCCATTAACGAGGCTAAGTGCATCAGAGCCGAGTCTCTCAAACTGAGAATTATCCCCACAATGTTTTGGCCTCAACTGCTCCCTGCGGTAGCGAATTCCACAGGCCGACCACTCTCTGGGTGAAGTCATCTCTCCTCATCTCCATCCTAAATGGTCTCCCCCGTATCTTCAGACTGTGACCCCTGGTTCTGGCCACCCCCACCATCGGGAACATCCTTTTTGCACCTACCCTGTCCAGTCCTGTTAGAATTTTATAGGTTTCTGCGAGATCCCCCTCATTGTTCTGAACTCCTGCGAATACAATCCTAACCGACTCAATCTCTCCCATACATCAGTCCTGCCATCCCAGGAATCAGTCTGGTAAACCTTCGCTGCTCTCCCTCTAGAGCAAAAACATCCTTCCACAGATAAGGAGACCAAAACTGCCCACAATATTCCAGGTGTGGCCTCACCAAGGCCCTGTGTAATTGCAGCAAGACATCCCTGCTCCTGTACTTAAATCCTCTCACTATGGAGACCAGTATACCATTAGCCTTTACCACCTGCTGTACCTGCATGCTTATCTTCAGTGACTGGCGTACGAGGACACTCGGGTCTCGCTGCACGTTCCCCTCTCCTAGTTTACGGCCATTTAGATAACAGTCTGTCTTCCCGTTTCTGCTGCCAAAGTGGATAACCTCACATTTGTCCAAATTATACTGCATCTGCCATTCATTTACCCACTCACTCAACTTGTCCAAATCACACTGAAGGATCTCTGCATCCTCCTCACAGCTCACCCTCCCACCCAACTTGTGATATCTTCAAATTTTGAGATATTAAATTTTATTCCCTCATCTAAATCATTAATATATATTGTGATTAGCTGGGGTCCTCGCACAATCCTTGCAGTACCCCCCAATCATTGCCTGCCATTCGAAAAAAGACCTATTAATTCCTACTTTGTTTCCTGTCTGCCAACCAGTTTTCTATCTATCTCAATACACTACCCCCAATCCCATGCGCTTTAATTTGACACGCTAATCTTTTATGCGGGATTTTGTCAAAAGCCTTCTGACAGTCCAAATAAACCACATCCACTGCCCCCCCCCCCCTCATCGATTTTGCTAGTTACATCCTCAAAGAATTCCAGTAGATGTCAAGCATGATTTCCCACTCAGGAACTATTCCAGAGTCTATAGAATCCTGGAAGATGACCACCAATGCATCCATTATTTTTAACGCCACTTCCCTAGGTACTCTGAGATGTAGATTATCAGGCCCTGCGGATTTATCAGCTTTCAATCCACTCAATTTCCCCAACACCATTTCTCTACTAATGTTGATATCCTTCAGTTCCTCCCTCTCACTAAACCCTCACTGAACCCTTGGTGTTTCTCAACTCCACCCACACAGATTCCACATTGTCAGAGCTGATATCCTTTCTCACTATTGTGTTAATTTCCTCTTTAACCAGCAGTGCAACCCCACCACCTTTTCCTTTTTGTCTGTCCTTCCTAAATACTGAATACTCCTGGGTATTCAGTTCCCATCCCTGGTCACCCTGCAGCCATGTCTCCGTAATCCCGATTATATTATACCCGTTAACATTGATTTGCGTGATTAGTTCATCCACTTTATTGTGAATGCTTCACGTGTTAAGACACAAAGTCATTAAGTTTGGGAGCGATTTCACGAAATGGGAACAAAGTCCCACAGTGAGCGTGTTAAGCTGCATGTTTCCTGTCGCTCGCAGTGCAGAGAAACACGCTATCGAACGGCAGTTAGGTTAGCTCGGGGCTTCATTGGGGAAATCACAGCCGCTCATAGCCCCGTTTTCAGCACTGGGAGGTCTGCTCACCGGAACTCCACAGTGTAGCGAGGGATAGGATGCCATTTGTAACTGGCGCCCGATCCACGAAGCCCCTGACATGACCTCCGACCTCCCCTCCCCCGAAAGCCCCAACACACTATGAATGAGTATTTTTACTCCTCCCCTCTGCAGCAGAACTAACCGCGGTGCCACGAATTGGCTGTTGCTGCTTCCCCCCCCCCCCCCCCCGAGAAGTCATTCCCCTCAACAGTATCCAAAACGGGATATCTGGGGAATGGCCACAGAAGATTCCTGCACTGCCTGCCTAGCTCATCTTTATCATATCACTTGCAAGACTCAATTCATTTAAAAGTAAGATTTGGCTGCATTCTAAAACACCAAGCTTCAAGTTAATCATGTTTCTGGGACTCTGCAAAAAAAAAAATGAATAGCGATATTCTTTTAATTGAGTAATTAGAAGAGCTGCGTCTCCAGAGCCAACTGGCTGCAGGTTCCTCATTCTGTCCCTTCCAGAAGAGGATTTATTTCATGTTAATCAGTTCAATACTGGACCCCCTTCTCGTCAGTGACAACAGGTAAAGCCAGGCAGCTTTTGACTTCAGGGTCTCAACACGGGATTTGCTGCACTAAAACAGTTCATTTATTTCACCTCCTACCATCTTGTTAGTGGCATGTTGAGTGACATTGCAGTTGTTGATTTGTTATCGAGAGGAGCAGGCCAGAGGAGGACCCTGAGGCAGGCAGTCCAGACTAGTCTGTACCTCCAGACCGTGTTATTAGAAATATCCAGCCTTTTGGCCAAGATCAAGCGTAGGATCAGGCTCCAGGCCAGGTGTGATGCCTGTTGTTGTCAGCTTGGATCTTGTATGTCCTTTTGTGGGGGCCTATGAATTTGAATTGTTTTTTGGAGGAAGCAAAGAGGTTGGTTTGGGGCTTGCCCTGTCCACTTTGCACCTTGGCTCTGTAACTTTGAGAAAGGAATATGTTTTTTTTAAAAGAAGTGTGACATTGCAGGAAAATAGACAATTGATTGGTTGGTGAATGTTTTTTATATATCGCTCAAAACTTGGGTAATTTTAGTAGTGAGAATATTTTAAACACCGTAGATTTGCTAATTTCAGCAAAGCTTATTAAGTAGAGAGGCTGGTGAGTCTTTCCCATTTATCTTAAGTCGGGTATTTCAATCGGGGTAAGTAGAATATTGAAATGAATCAGTGAAATTAGTTGACTGTTCGAAGGGGCTGAAGTCATTTGTGAAAGGGCCGGCCGCTCATGTACACATGTTTTGGCCGTGCCTAAAACTGAGGAAGTTCTGGAGCACCTTTTTTTGCACCAGTGTTACAGTTGGACCTAGACCCAGTCCCCTAGGGGCCATATTCGGAGGGTCGGACTTGCCGGAGCTTCAGCCGGGGCGGGGGCAGATGCCTTAGCCGCACTGGTGGCGAAGACGCGGATCCTATTGGGTTAGAGGTCATTGCTTCACCCAATGCCTCAGTATGGCTGGAAGACTGAATGGAGTTTCTGAGCATGGAAAATGTTAAATTTAGTTTAAGAGGTGGGCGGCACGCTGGTGCAGTGGTTAGCACTGCTGCCTCTTGGCAGCACGCTGGTGCAGTGGTTAGCACTGCTGCCTCTTGGCGGCACGCTGGTGCAGTGGTTAGCACTGCTGCCTCTTGGCGGCACGCTGGTGCAGTGGTTAGCACTGCTGCCTTTTGGCGGCACGCTGGTGCAGTGGTTAGCACTGCTGCCTCTTGGCAGCACGCTGGAGCAGTGGTTAGCACTGCTGCCTCTTGGCAGCACGCTGGTGCAGTGGTTAGCACTGCTGCCTCTTGGCAGCATGCTGGTGCAGTGGTTAGCACTGCTGCCTCTTGGCGCCGAGAACCCGGGTTTGATCCTGGCCCTGGGTCACTGTCCGTGTGGAATTTGCACGTTCACCCTGCGTCTGCGTGAGATTCGCCCCCACAACCCAAAGATGTGCAGGGTAGGTGGATTGGCCACGCTAAATTGTCCCTTAATTGGAAAAAAAAGAATTGGGCACTCTAAATTTATTTAGAAAAAAAATTAGCTGAAGAGGGAATGAGGACGGGGTTTCCCAAGAGATGGCGTCCGTTCATATCTCACTTTAAGGAATTAGCCTCAGTCAGCAGCTAAAAGGGGGGTAGTTAGTTAGTTAGTTGATGAATTGTTTTCGGGTTGAGGGAGGGATTATTAAATGTTAGTGAAATATGTGCCATGTAAATTATGTTAAAAATTATTGAAAAAGCTAATAAGAATACTTATTATTTAAAAATCAGTAAAATAATGAATCAATAAAAAATTATAAAGGTGGCTGACATGTGGTGGCTGATGGACATCAGTGTGACCCAAGGCAAACACATCGCCAGTAAGTGTCTGTGGCTGTCGCTCAGAGTCATGGAGCTGGGGGCCGGGCTGCAGACACGGAGGTGAATCGGGAAGGGAGAAAGTTACCTGAACACTTTGTTCCAGGAGGCAATCATTGCCTTTAATTCATACAATCCCTACAGCGCAGAAGGAGTGCATTCGGCCCATCGAGTCTGCACCGGCCTTCTGAAAGAGCATCCGAACCTAGGCCCACTCCCCCACCCCATTCCCCCAACAACCCCATAACCTAACCTGCACATCGTTACTCACTTAAGGAGCAATTTAGCACAGTAAATCCACATAACATACACATCTTAGACACTTAAGGAGCAACTTAGCACAGTAAATCCACCTAACTGGCACATCTTTGGACTGTGGGAGGAAACTGGAGCACCCGGAGGAAACCCACGCAGACACGAGGAGAACGTGCAGACTCCGCACAGACAGTGACCCAGCGGGGAATCGAACCTGGGACCCTGGTGCTGCGTTGCAGCAGTGCTAACCATAGTGCTATCCCCAGACAGGGTAATATGATTTGGCCCATGGCGAGGGACAGGCAGGCAGCACTACAGTGAGGCAAGTTGATGGATCCAGAAGGTAGAGGTGGAGGAGCCTCAACCTTTGTAATTGTCCAACAGGTTTGTGATCCTTGTCGCCTCTATGGATAAAAGCTGGGCCTGCAGTTTGGATGAGCAACCTGACCTTGGCACCATGGTGCAGGACATCATTCAAACAGGGGAACCTAAAAGGAAATAGTGACTGTCGGCAACAATATAATCAGAAGGATAGACACAGATCACTGCAGCTGAGAGCAAAGATCCAGATGACCGTGTTGCCTGCTCTTTACTGGAGAGGAGTTTGCAATGGGAAAGGGAGGATCCGGTTGTTGTCATCCATGTAGGTACTAATGACATAGCTGGGACTAAGAAAGAGGCTCTGCTCAGAGAGTATGAGCCACTAGAGGCTAAATAAAAATCAGAACCATAAAGGTAATAATCAAATTGGTGTCGGATGAAAAGGATGAGAAAGTTAAATACGGCTCAAAGATTAGTGTGGGAGATATAATTTTCAATTCATGGAGCACTGGCAGCAGGGAAAATGGGACCATTCTTTCTTTGGAAGTTTGAACCAGGCAGCTGTTGGGTTGGGGTTGAGACCAGGTACATGGCCATCCTGTCCAATTATTCCCAATCATTTGTCCGGGTGGAATTTGCGTTGAATCCTGTGTGGGAGGGTTTTTCCAGATCGACGTTCGTGATGGGAGCCGTACCTTGGGTGGGCTGATAGATCGGGTGGGGGGGGACGGGTGGGGGGACGGGGGGATTTCAAACTTCCCTTCTCATTTTGTGGGTTGTTGCAATTTGCCGGATATGGGGAGGGAGTTTGCCGGATATGGGGAGGGGGGTTGCCAGATATGGGGAGGGGGTTGCCGGATATGGGGAGGGGTGATGTTTGCCGGATATGGGGAGGGGTGATGTTTGCCGGATATGGGGATGGGTGATGTTTGCCGGATATAGGGAGGGGGTTTGCCGGATATGGGGAGGGGGGTTGCCGGATATGGGGAGGGGTGATGTTTGCCGGATATGAGGAGGGGTGATGTTTGCCGGATAAGGGGAGGGGGTTTGCCGGGTAAGGGGAGGGGGTTTGCCGGATAAGGGGAGGGGGGTTGCCGGATATGGGGAGGGGGTTTGCCGGATAAGGGGAGGGGGTTTGCCGGATAAGGGGAGGGGGGTTGCCGGGTATGGGGAGGGTGATGTTTGCCGGATATGGGGAGGGGGTTTGCCGGATAAGGGGAGGGGGGTTGCCGGATATGGGGAGGGGGGTTGCCGGATATGGGGAGGGGTGGTGTTTGCCGGATATGGGGAGGGGTGAGGTTTGCCGGATATGGGGAGGGGTGAGGTTTGCCGGATATGGGGAGGGGTGAGGTTTGCCGGATATGGGGAGGGGTGAGGTTTGCCGGATATGGGGAGGGGTGAGGTTTGCCGGATATGGGGAGGGGTGAGGTTTGCCGGATATGGGGAGGGGTGAGGTTTGCCAGGGCACGGAGCCGAGGGAGTGGAGTTGAACGAGGTGTTCCAGTAATGATACACTTGGCAGCATTCAGCTGGGTGTCAACTGTGTGTGTGAGAGATGATTTTAACCACACAGAGGGGCAGTATTCTGCTGCTGAATACGAGTGTGCGAGTGCAGAGGTTTCGAGGGTGGTGGTTGCGTTGAGCCGGCTAGTTCGGCAAGTGTTTTCTGGACTTCACTTTAACTGCAGTTGTTTTTAGATGTTCCCAGAAGGTCAATGTCCTACCTAAAGTCACTCCAAGGTACAGTGTCACGGTAGCATAGTGGTTAGCACTGAGGCCTCACAGCGGCAGGGGCGGGCCCGGGTTCAATGCCGGCCTTGGGTCACTGTCTGTGCGGAGTCTGCACGTTCTCCCAGTGTCAGCGTGGGTTTCCTCCGGGTGCTCCGGTTTCCTCCCACAGTCCAGAGATGTGCAGGATCGGTGGACTGGCCAGGATAAATTGCCCCTAAATATCCAAAGATCTGCTGGTTAGGTGGGGTTAAGAGAATAGGGTGGGGGACTGGGCCTAGGTAAGTTGCTCTTTCAGCGGGTCAGTGCAGACTTGATGGGCCAAATGGCCTTCTTTGCACTGTCGGGATTCCATGGTCTGTTGGAGTTGGGAGGTGCTTTAACTTGTAGCCATTCATTTGGATGTCAAGCTCTTTATTGGCTTTTGCACTGTAAAGGTGGAATGAGTTGGGCCCTGTTTTTTCAGTGCTTGGCCGGAGTCACGTGTTACAATGTTCAAGTTTTGACAAGTTCTCATTTAGGGTCCAGTAAATTAGAGAGAGAAGACAGAGCAAGGTAGCAATCGGTGAAATGATAATCAGAGCGTGGCAGGAAAAGACAAAGCATACAAATTTAAGAGTATGGATAAGGCTAGAGGTTTCAAAAATAATAAAGGAGAACTCAAGGCACTCTATTGGACGGCACAGAACATTTGGAACAAGGTAGATGAATTGACAGCACAAACAGAAGGTAACAGGTCTGACCTAATTGCCATTTCGGAGACGTGGCTGCAGGGTACTGAATATTCAAAGAACAAAGAACAAAGAAATGTACAGCACAGGAACCAGGAACAGGCCCTTCGGCCCTCCAAGCCCGTGCCGACCATGCTGCCCGACTAAACTACAATCTTCTACACTTCCTGGGTCCGTATCCTTCTATTCCCATCCTATTCATGTATTTGTCAAGATGCCCCTTAAATGTCACTATCGTCCCTGCTTCCACCACCTCCTCCGGTAGCGAGTTCCAGGCACCCACTACCCTCTGCGTAAAAAACTTGCCTGGTACATCTACTCTAAACCTTGCCCCTCTCACCTTAAACCTATGCCCCCTAGTAATTGACCCCTCTACCCTGGGGAAAAGCCTCTGACTATCCACTCTGTCTATGCCCCTCATAATTTTGTATACCTCTATCAGGTCTCCCCTCAACCTCCTTCATTCCAGTGAGAACAAACCGAGTTTATTCAACCGCTCCTCATAGCTAATGCCCTCCATACCAGGCAACATTCTG